>NC_047653.1:13030826-13352527 GCF_902201215.1 Prunus dulcis | reverse complement strand
TTCTAGAGTTGACAAATTCTTAATGATTTTTACATACTTTATAAAGTTAAGTGACAAACTTTCATATACTTTTGTTATAGAGTTTTATAGACTTTTAAATACTTATTTTTATATTTATTTTACAAATAGCATTTATCTTTTATGTTGATTGAACTAGTCGGCATACATTGAACAAAAAATTAGGGAAAAAACCAATTGGATACAATTACATAAAAGCAAAGAATAGTTCTCCTTAACATTAGAAAATGATAAAAATGACAAAGTACATTTGAAAATGTACCATAAGGAAATAATTGGCGCTCAACTAGCCATGATTCAGTTTACAAAAAGGCTTAGCCATGATTCATTTCAATGACGGTGGATAAACCATAATACAAATTCCTTTTGAAAATTCCAATGCTCATTACCGTTGAGTTCCGTTATTATCTTGCATGGCATTTCTCCACATGTCAGATGTAATAACCCAAAACAAAATATCTAAAAAGAAAGAAAATATCTAAAAAAGTAAGGAAAATATCTTTTAGCAAAAAGACAATTTTACCCTCGCATTATTTAATAAGGAAAAAGTTGACTTTTTGAGCGGAAAATAATTTGGTAATTCCGATTACGCCGTTGCGTAGAGCACGGCGAAACGAGTCCGTAGACACGGAGTAGACCCGAATCGGAGTTGTAACGAAGGAGTTATGGTCAAAAGAGTCTCAGTGGCAGAACCGTAAATATTTCGAAGTTCTGTTTTATAAACCCAGCTTTCTTCTCTCTCGAACCATCTCGACCAGCCAACTTCAGACAGCGATTTCTCCCAACTCAGGCGACTGTTTTAGGCAATACCGGTCCCAAACGAACCATCTCACTTCTCTCTATCAGCCCTGCCCCTCCTCAGCCTCTATCCGCTACTGTAGTAGCCGAAAACTGCCACGAAACAGGCTGGTTCTAACAGTTTTTCTGAAAATTTTTGGGAGCTCGTTCTTTCACTTCCGACCACCAAATCAATAGAGTAAGGCACCATGAGCCCGACAGGATTGCAAAAGAGACCTTCGAAGGGTCGAAGTAGCTGGGATGGTGATATTGCAAATCGTTCTAAGGCTGGCGTAGCCAGAAGTATGGAGAGACAAGTGTTGATAGGCTCTAACAGGAGAAGTTGCCCTAGTGTGCCAGATGTGGTAGGTACCGTTCTGGACCCTGCTAGTGGAATACCAGTCTCTATAGTTTAGAATTAGAAATCCAGGTTAGATTTCAGCTGGACTCAGGTAAAAGAAGTTTTTGGGCCTTGATTTCAGCTTAATATCGCAATTCACTCTAGACAGACGACCATCTTAAGAAAATGACTCAAATTGTGGGAAGGTTATTAAGACATAATGTATTACAGTTTCAGAATGATTTGAGTAAAAAGATGCTGGTTGAGAGTATGCCTTAAGTGACAGTTGTTGGATTTCCTTGGATTAGATGTCTCCAATAGATGCCTTACTCGAGACATAGTATGGATCAACCCAGTATGAAGAAAGAATGTTAAGCAAGGTTCATTGAAATCTGGAAGAATTGTAGGAAATAAAGAATCTGATTGAATTAAGCAGAAAAAGACTTTAAGTAATCCAGGATTGGCAAGAAGTTATACAGATACTAGAAGAAGGATCTTCAGATAAGTATTCTCGATAATTATCGCCTGAGGAAGGTATAGTGAGATTTAAGGAAGCAAGAGAGTCAATCCTAACTGTATCGGATTTTGGAAAGGAAAGTAATTAGCTTTCAGTGGTATTTGCAGTGTAGTAACCTGAGTTGCAGAGGCAGGAGTAATCCTTCCCCCGCTTGGAATCACAGAGATGCAAATTTCGAGGATGAAATTTTTATAAGGGGGTAGATTGTAATAACCCAAAACAAAATATCTAAAAAGAAAGAAAATATCTAAAAAAGTAAGGAAAATATCGATTACGCCGTTGCGTAGAGCACGGCGAAACGAGTCCGTAGACACGGAGTAGACTCGAATCGGAGTTGTAACAAAGGAGTTATGGTCAAAAGAGTCTCAGCGGCAGAACCGTAAATATTTCGAAGTTCAGTTTTATAAACCTAGCTTTCTTCTCTCTCGAACCATCTCAACCAGCCAACTTCAGACAGCGATTTCTCCCAACTCAGGCCACCGTTTCAAGCAATACCGGTCCCAAACGGACCACCTCACTTTCCTCTATCAGCCCTGCCCCTCCTCAGCCTCCATCCGCTACTGTAGTAGCCGGAAACTGCCACGAAACAGGCTGGTTCCAACAGTTTTTCTGAAAATTTTTGGGAGCTCGTTCTCTCACTTCCGACCACCAAATCAATAGAGTAAGGCACCAGGAGCCCGACAGAATTGCAAAAGAGACCTTCGAAGGGTCGAAGTAGCTCGGACCATCTGCTGTAGAAGTACGCGGGATCCACCACCGGGCCAATTATAGCTTCCACACCAAGGTAGAGTTTGTAGAAAATCTTTGAAAACTTGAAAACTTTAAAGTATGCTCTGATATCTAGTATTAGTGGAAAACTGGAGATGAGATCTATTACTTGAGATGTTCTGGCTGTTGGGATGGATTTACTGATTGTTTAGCAGGTGAAAAATTTTGGGATTGGTCAAAATACAGGGGATACTCTGCCGAAATTTCAGCAGAAGTCTAAGGGCATTTTAAAGAGAATTTGAAACAAGAACGGTAAAAAGGTCTTTTGTGCCCGACATTCGCCAGGTGTCGGACACGCACAGGACTTGGCTCGAATTCCAAAGCGGAAATTGGGTCGGGTCCTGTCATTAGAAGCTATACCAACTCTCCATTCATTAGCATTCTCTCGTTGTTGTTCTTGAGTTTCAAAAACTTGTTCCACATTATCTCCTTCATTACCTGGTAATGGTGAAGATGATGAAGACTCGTTCTCTAGTTCAATAGGAAATTCATCATAACGACATTCCCTACGAAGAAAATTATGTAGTCCTGCACAAGCTAACACAAGCTCTGCTTGAGTCCTATATAGGAATGGAGGTGCTGACTTGAAAATTGTGAATCTTGATTTATATATCCCAAATATCCTCTCAATTACATTCCTCAAGGAAGCATGGCGAAGATTGAACAACTCAGTTGCGTTTTCGGGGTCACGACCTTGACCAGCAAAATCTTGGAGATGATATCGTACACCTCGAAATGGAGCTAAAAATTGACGTCGATTTGGAAATCCACAATCCACTAAGAAATATTTACCTAATCATAAAATATATATAAAATTTGTATGCAAAGCATGATATAATGAATGATAATAATAAAACAAAGAGATAAGAGTGTACCTTGTGGTACCTTGATTCCATTCCTCCTTGATAAAGCATCATTTAACACTTTTGAATCATGAGCTGAACCTTCCCATCCACTGAGCACGTATATGAACTCCAAATCAGAGTTACATGCTGCTAATACATTTTGTGATATCTTTCCATGACGATTGCGGTAGCTGCTTACATCACGCCCTTTTACCATGGCTGGAATATTTTGTTTTGCTTGAGGACTAGCAAAATCTAAGTTTGGGGGTATTTGATAAGGTCATAATTTCACACATTTGCATGCCTTCTTTGCTTAGTAATTTTGTTTAGCTTCTCTTTATTTTCAGTCTCCTACCTTTGTTTGTGTGTTTTATAGGTTAAGACAGCAAGGGGATGACATTTGATACAATTCATGCATGTTAAGGGCTGAGTGGCACAAGAGGAATATGAGCTTAAAGACAAAACCAATTTGAGCCACACTCTTTGTCAGTCCAGTTTCGTGGGTCATCTTGCAGGCCTCATTTCAGCAACTTACACAGGGTGGATGAGGAGACATCCTTGATAGAAGTTGTTCCAATGGGTGTCTATTATAACATATCCAAATTTCAGCCCAATTGGATATATCTGGACACATGTATTTGTCCTCAGCACATCAAAGACTAGACAAGCATGGTCAAGCAAGCATGGGCAGCCAAGTATGGGTCAGCTGGAGCAGTTGGGAGCAGCTAAGAGAAGTGTGCTTCACCAGCCAAAGGGGAGCTCGAAATTCACTCTATAAATAGAGAGTTTGCACACTCATTCAAGGGGGGAGTCAGACACACACATTCACATAATCCATCCTCTCATACACACATTCACCACAAAGAGAGAAGAGAGCTTGGAGCTGTCAAGGGAGCTTCCTTGCTGCCATCATCTAGTTCTTCTCCTCTCTTTATCCTATCTATGTATTTCGTATTTTCTGTATTCATAGTTATGTCTAGCTAATCCATTTAGTTAGGGCTTAGGATGAAGCCCTAGTCATGAATATTCAATGTTATGGATGATTTTATAGTTAATTGATTTCCTTGCTTTTTTTATCAAGTTGTTAATCTCCAGTTTATTATGTGCTTGATGTATGTTTTCTTGGAGTAGCTAACTAGGATTTTATGCATCTAGCACAGGTTGGGAAGGGGTTTAGATTCACCAATTCTACTCTCCTTTCACAAGCAACACATGAATGGCCTAAGAATCATTCAAGGGGTTAATAACCATAAGTTGACTAGGACAGATACCATGTTCTAGGACTTGTGTGATTATCATATTCTCAAGGAGCTTAATGACTCTTGTATGCTTTATTCTAAGTAGATACCATGCTTAGGTTGCATATTAGAGATCACGGGTTGTGTAGATACCATGCATAATCACATGCCTTAGGAGAATCATGCATCCTGCACCTAGATACCATAGGCTTGTATGCGATAATCTATTGTTGATGAAGCTTGAGTCAATTTCTATGCATTCATAACTTGGATAGGAAAACTAGTGGTGGATTCCAAGGCTCTAACATCTCTCAATCATTGTTTCACAACTTGTTGATTGCTGCTAGTGTTTAATTTCGAGTACTTTCATTTCACCTTCTTCTTTTCATTTCAACAACAAAACCCCCCCCCAATTCGAGTGCGTGTGTGGTGCTAGGATTCTGTCCTAGACCTTGAGTAATTAGCAAGAGGCATTGTTGAATTCGACCTTGCCTTTAGCTAGTTAGTCAGTTTCTTTGTTTTATGTTTTTTTTTTCTAGCATTCTAAGTAATTTAACTTGGAACCAAGTTACCATTCTCCGTGGGATCGACCTCGTATTTACATAAGCTATACTATAAACGGTTCGCGCACTTGCGAGAATTAAAGTTGCTGTTTTTAATAACTCATTTTAGTTGTTAAGAATTGGCTCAACAAGTTTTTGGAGCCGTTGCCGGGGATTCGGTAACGATGGTGCTATAGTTAGATTACTTTGATTGTTTTGTTTTTCTTTGTTTCATTTGTTTCTTTTCATTGGTTTTTCTTTTAGTATTCAGTTTTTGTATTTAGTTTTATCTCCATTGAAAGCACTGAATTGACTTCCTTGGTGTGTGCATGTCCAAATCTGACCAGGAGCAAAGTTCACCTGAGCCACTCTCTTAAAGCTCACTAGAGTTTGGACGTCCGGCTGAAGACGTGAAACTTAGCGCTTCTTGGGAGGCAACCCAAGGTGACGAGGAGAAGATAGAATATGCAAGGAAGCTTGCTTGCGTCCTAATCGCTTCAAAGGGGAGTTTTTCTGAACTCTAACCTTTGGTTATGTCTTTCCCTTGTCTTCTTTCCTTTCATTTATGAGGCATTGCTTTTTCTTACACTCTAAACAATGAGGACAATGTTTCATTTAAGTTTGGGGGGAAAGGATTTAGTTATGTTGTTTCAAATTTGTCAAATTTTAATCAAATTTTAAAAAACGCAGGATTTTGGGTCTTGTTTCGTTATCCTTCCAAACACCTATGATAAGACTTGGATCTAATACAAATATGGTTTCTCAAAAATTGATAGTCATTGTTTAAGGACTTTGTGTGGTTCTGAGTTAACTCTGTCTTGCATGCCATCCTTGCACTTATTGAGCACTTTGCCAAGTTAGTCCAATTTCTTGTTACTTGGAGATGTTATGCAATTCTACTTATCTCATGATCTTGGTTTCGTACTCTAGAACTTATTTGAATATCTCTTGAGACGTTTTGTTGCCATACAATGCTTAGGAAGTGATTTAGGCCATGTTTGAACCGTTTGAGCTTTTCTAACCATCCCTCTACATGTATTCATCCTTAGTCAACCCATTTGAGCCTACGTTAATCCTCTCTTTGTGTAAACCATTCCTACCATAATGAACCTCTGTTTTCTTATTCTTACTTATTCTTTGAGCAATTAAAGTTATCTTCAAAAGAGAGTTATAAAGAATGCAAGGTTTTTGGAGCAAAAGTGAATCATTAGTGCCATAACCCAAGTGTTGAAAAGAAATAAGTTTGGGGGGTATTGGTAACTAATCAAAAGAGGTAATGAAGTGTGACCAATGTAGTCACGGCCCTAGGGTGTTATAAAAGAGAAGATCATGGTGATCTAGGGTAAAGAGCCACAAAATTAGGCCAAAATACACAGATATGAAGGTGCTGAAATTATGTTCAAAATATGCTCATGTATGTGTTCCTTGCTTGTTACAAAGTTCAGTCATCTCTCATGCTCTTACCTATGCTTTAGTTGTTCTCAAGATGTTGTTATATATCCATATCCCCTCTTCCATTCAACTACTACCCTAAGCCTCATTACAACCCTTGCAAAGTCCTTTTGATCCTTGGTATTGTATGGTATTACTGTGGAGAGCTGATTTGATAATGAGCTTATGGGGTTTGGAATTCTTGATTTTGATAGAAGTGTGTGCGCATGTACTTTTCTGAGTTGCAGGTGTTGTTCTGATTTGGCATTCACACACTACACTTAAGGGTGTCATTGTGAGCTTTGCTTTCTCTTGAATCATGTGTGGAACTTAGATTGTGATTGTTGTGTTTCTTTGGGGCCAATGCTGTGATTCTTTGAGGATATTGTTTGGAAGGCTAGTTGCTTATTTCCTGTTTCCTAAATTGTAGTTTTATTTTGTTTTGCTTGAGGACTAGCAAAATCTAAGTTTGGGGGTATTTGATAAGGTCATAATTTCACACATTTGCATGCCTTCTTTGCTTAGTAATTTTGTTTAGCTTCTATTTATTTTCAGTCTCTTACCTTTGTTTGTGTGTTTTATAGGTTAAGACAGCAAGGGGATGACATTTGATACAATTCATGCATGTTAAGGGCTGAGTGGCACAAGAGGAATATGAGCTTAAAGACAAAACCAATTTGAGCCACACTCCTTGTCAGTCCAGTTTCGTGGGTCATCTTGCAGGCCTCATTTCAGCAACTTACACAGGGTGGATGAGGAGACATCCTTGATAGAAGTTGTTCCAATGGGTGTCTACTATAACATATCCAAATTTCAGCCCAATTGGATATATCTGGACCCCTCAGCACATCAAAGACTAAACTAAGTCCACAGAAATGTCATGTTGGCTGCCATCACTTTTAATGTGACTACATCCCTAGAGCCATGTGCCAAGCATGGGCAGCCACACATGTATTTGTCAGCTGCAGGCAAGCATGGGTAGACAAGCATGGGTAGACAAGCATGGGTAGACAAGCATGGTCAAGCAAGCATGGGCAGCCAAGCATGGGCAGCCAAGCATGGGCAGACAAGCATGGGCAGCCAAGCATGGGCAGCCAAGCATGGGCAGACAAGCATGGGCAGCCAAGTATGGGTCAGCTGGAGCAGTTGGGAGCAGCTAAGAGAAATGTGCTTCACCAGCCAAAGGGGAGCTCGAAATTCACTCTATAAATAGAGAGTTTGCACACTCATTCAAGAAGAGAGGGAGACACACACATTTACATAATCCATACTCTCATACACACATTCACCACAAAGAGAGAAGAGAGCTTGGAGCTGTCAAGGGAGCTTGGAGCTGTCCTGGGAACTTCCTTGCTGCCATCATCTAGTTCTTCTCCTCTTTTTATCCTATCTATGTATTTCTTATTTTCTGTATTCATAGTTATGTCTAGCTAATCCATTTAGTTAGGGCTTAGGATGAAGCCCTAGTCATGAATATTCAATGTTATGGATGATTTTATAGTTAATTGATTTCCTTGCTTTTATTATCAAGTTGTTAATCTCCAGTTTATTATGTGCTTGATGTATGTTTTCTTGGAGTAGCTAACTAGGATTTTATGCATCTAGCACAGGTTGGGAAGGGGTTTAGATTCACCAATTCTACTTTCCTTTCACAAGCAACACATGAATGGCCTAAGAATCATTCAAGGGGTTAATAACCATAAGTTGACTAGCACAGATACCATGTTCTAGGACTTGTGTGATTATCATATTCTCAAGGAGCTTAATGACTCTTGTATGCTTTATTCTAAGTAGATACCATGCTTAGGTTGCATATTAGAGATCACGTGTTGGGTAGATACCATGCATAATCACATGCCTTAGGAGAATCATGCATTCTGCACCTAGATACCATAGGCTTGTATGCGATAATCTATTGTTGATGAAGCTTGAGTCAATTTCTATGCATTCATAACTTGGATAGGAAAACTAGTGGAGGATTCCAAGGCTCTAACACCTCTCAATCATTGTTTCACAACTTGTTGATTGCTGCCAGTGTTTACTTTCTAGCACTTTCATTTCACTTTCTTCTTTTCATTTCAACAACAAAACCCCCCATTTCTGTGTTCTATGTTTTTCTAGCATTCTAAGTAATTTAACTTGGAACCAAGTTACCATTCTCCGTGGGATCGACCTCGTATTTACATAAGCTATACTATAAACGGTTCGTGCACTTGCGAGAATTAAAGTTGCTGTTTTTAATAACTCATTTTAGTTGTTAAGAATTGGCTCAACAGCCCCTCGCGGTTTTTAGACCATATCTTCTTCGTTACGGCTCCGATTCGGGTCTACTCCGTGTCTACGAACTCCTTTCGCAGCGCTCTACGCAATGGCGTAGGTGAAATTCCCAAATTCTTTCTCGATTAAAAAGTCAAATTTTCCCCTATTAAAATATGCGAGGGCAATTTGGTCCTTTCGCTAAAAGATATTTTCTTTACTTTTTATATATTTTCTTTCTTTTTAGATATTTTCTTTCTTTTTAGATATTTTGTTTTTGGTTCTTAAAATCTACCCCCCTTATAAAAATTTCGTCCTCGAAATTTACTGCTCCGTGATTCCAAGCGGGGAAGGATTACTCCTGCATCTGCAATTTACCATTGAAAGCTAATTACCTTCCTTGCCAAAATCTGAACTACTTGATTTCTACACGTTCTAATACCTCCTTGGGTCTGATACCGTTAGGATTGACTCCCTTGCTTCCGTACATCCCATTATACTTTTCTCAGGCGATACTATCGAGAATACCTATCTGAAGATCCTTCTTCTAATATCTGCATAACTTCTTGTCAATCCTGAAGTACTTAGATTCTTTTTCTGCTTTAATTCAATCAGATTCCTTATTTCCTACAATACTTCCAGATTTCAATGAACCTTGATTAACATTCTTTTTTCGTACTTGGATAATCCATACTATGTCTCGAGTAAGGCATCTATTGGAGACGTCTGATCCAAGGAAATTCAACAACTAACACTTAAGGCATTAAACTGAAACCAAGGCTCAAAAGCTTCTTTTACGTGAGTCCAACTGAAACCGAACCCGGATTTCTGAGTCTGAATTATAGAGACTGGTATTTCACGGTACCTACCACATCTGGCACACCTGTCTCTCAATACTTCTGGCTATACCAGCCTTAGAACGATTTGCAATATCACCCTCTTTGCTGGTACCTCTACTGAAACTAACGCCAGTTCGATGGCTTCCACGTCTGCGACCATTTGATGATTGGAAACTGTGATCACCACTGTCGTATCTCTCTTAAACTCTTCCTGATATTTGTTACCTATCTCCAAATATTGTGCACGAAGTGCACCCCATAGTCTGCCCCTTATCTGATTGGGACAGACATCACCACAGCATCCACATTGACCAACTACTAACTAATCACAATACCTTGGATGGAGGCTTTTTAACCTTAACGCAACTAGGTACTACGTCTTACTCTCTGATCTTTATTAGTAAAATACCGTACGTGAAACCTTTTTCTCGTATTCGAGTTTAACTATTAGCCTCTATTCTGCTGCAAAAACTCCTGTATTCACACCTTCTGTAGACTTATAAATAAGATGGACTATCATATTCTGTTCCCAAAATGCTTACTCCGTACGAGTCAGGGGATTTTAACATCACTTCTTAACCGAATCCTGCCCAAAACTTTATTCTCCTGTTGGAACAACCAGGATCTCTAGGACCTGCTATATTCCTTCAACTCAATTCTCTTTTACTACCAATTTATAGCTCTTACTCCTGTTTACTTGATCCACCCATCTCGCGGATGGATCTCTGGCTGACTATAGCCCGGGCTAACGTCTTCAGGGTCTACCGAGTGTTAGGATCTCCCTGCCTACTAGGTATAGTAGGTACGGTTCCTTACAAACCTCTTACAAGAGATTACTCTGCCGGTTTAGATACCGACGCAGCTCCTGTTTGACTTGGGAAAATTTCATCCTCTAACGTCGGGATAACTATCTAATTTTCCTACGGATATCACCACCATTTTGGGCCCAACTTAAGAAGAGAACGAGGATGCACAGAGTGCGAAGTCTACAGGAAGTAAAACCTATGCTCTGATACCAAATTGACAGGACCCGACCCAATTTCCACTTTGAAATTCGAGCCAAGTCCTGTGCGTGTCCGACACCTGGCGAATGTCGGGCACAAATGACCTTTTTGCTTTCTTACTTCAATTTCTCTTTAAATTTCCCTTAGACTTCTGCCGAAAATTCGGCAGAGTCTCCCCTGTATTTTGACCAGTCCCAAAATTTCACCTGTAAACAATCTCAAATATTTCCACCCAACTGCCAGAATAGGATAAACCAAAATTGCCAGATTCAAATTTTCCAATAAACTCGATATCAGAGCAATTTTCTAAAGTTCACGGGTTTTCAGGAAAAATTTCTACAACTTTACCTGACTTTGAAGCGTGGAGGTTAAGAGTGGCCCGGTGGTGGATCCTATGCACTTCTACAACCTAGGGGCGAAAAACAAGTTTTAAACTGTGAGTGGACAAAAAGTGAGATTCTTAAAATCAAGCTAGACTATGATTCCCCCATTTTGAAATAACTAGAGATGTATATACATCGAAAATTTAACTATATCTCCATATAAAAGATTCTATAAGCATGAATTAGTATACTAATAAAGAAACTTACATAATCGATCTGATATAAAGATATTAATGCCTGGAAAAATCAAAGAACTGGTATACTGAATAAAAATACCAAAAATACACATGTGCAATTACTGAGAGACCAATATAAAATGGCTGAAAATCATCCTTGAATAAAAGAAAGCTCAAAATCCTTTAAAACTTCGTTCGACTGAATTTACTAAAAAGAATGAGTAAACAATATCTGCAGTAAAAGCTTTAAAATCCTTTAAAACTGCCACCTAATTGTACCCCTGTTATATCCGTCAATTCCCTGGCAGGTCTCGGGCGCCACGCAGTCCACCCGAGCCGCAAACTGGCGAAATCAGGGGACTATGATCAGCCTGTCCCGCCGGCAGATTCCTCGGTGACACCAAGTCAGCTCGAGTCGCTCTGGCAGGATGCAGGGGACCGTAGTCAGCCTGATCCGCAATCCTGGCAGGTCTCGGGGACACAGAGTCAGCCGAGCCGCAATCCTGGCAGGTCTCGGGACACCAAGTCTGCCGAGCCGCAAATCCTGGCACTCACGGTCCGAGCGTCCCCGAAACTCGTGAGGCAAGTCAAGTGCACTGACTGAACTATAATCAGACTGGATGTCCGTAGACATCGGTCCAACTCTGGGTAATCACCAAAGAAAACGGGTACGAGGTGGTTTTAAAATAATGTCCTTTTAAAAAGAAATATCTGAATAATAACTGTAAAACTCAAGTCGTGCTGCGGTCTTAACTGATTCAAAACTCAAACTCTGTTTCTGTAACTGGTAAATAAGCAGCACCGACTTATAGCATTATTACTGTACTGCTCATATTCAAAATCGTATTAAAACTTACTCAAAGACTGAATGAAAAAACTTACTCAAATAAACTCATTTATAAAACTCATGTAGATAAAATCATTTATAAAATCTATTTTATATAAAAGCACATCAATTCATATAAAAGCACATCAATTCATTCATAAAATCTGATTTATGAAAGAAGGTCCACTCACAGATGGTCCGAGCTACTTCGATCCCTCAGAGGTCTCCTTTTAAAATCTTGTCGGGCTCCTGGTGCCTCACTCGAAAGATTTGGTGAAGAAATGAGGGAGATATTCGAACTGGAAGTTCGGGTGGCATTCGGACGAACCGTCGGCTTCCATGGCAGATTCCGGCCGATTCTGACCACAGCGGCGGCGGAGGTGGGTCGGGAAATGTCGGCCGTCGTGTGCTGGTTCTTTTGGCACCGGTCTCGGAGATCAGCTCCAAGCGAGACGGCCGGTGCGACGTCGGGAAGGGAGGAAGGTCGCGGGAGGGTTGCTGCGGGAGGAGAGAGAAGGAGCTGACGGGGGAGAAGAGAGAGAGCGCTATAAAAAGCTGACTTTTTGACCAAATTACCATTTTGCCCCTCGCGGTTTTTAGACCATATCTTCTTCGTTACGGCTCCGATTCGGGTCTACTCCGTGTCTACGAACTCCTTTCGCCGCGCTCTACGCAATGGCGTAGGTGAAATTCCCAAATTCTTTCTCGATTAAAAAGTCAAATTTTCCCCTATTAAAATATACGAGGGCAATTTGGTCCTTTCGCTAAAAGATATTTTCTTTACTTTTTAGATATTTTCTTTCTTTTTAGATATTTTGTTTTTGGTTCTTACAAGCCAACTTTTAAATAATACTATATCACACGTACAAATCCTTATTAATTGTGTATATTTTCATAATAGCTTATTGGTAAACTGCATCTAATGCACCTTTTAAATTTTTATTTATCAAATCTAATCACATAGACAAGTAACATATTCTTATCAAAATAAATAAATATTACTCAGTCATCAATAATATTTCATAAACACTCACAAATCAACAGAAATGGTTAGATTACAAAAGAGTCTATATTCCAGCAATTCTCCTAACCTAATATGTGGGATGTAAATATTATATGAAAAAATTATCCACCTAACGAATTATGGGTAAAGAAACAGTACCTAAAGAATAAATTAATGGGTTTAGGGGCAACAAATTATATAATAAAATATTATAAGCAAACATAGCATATGAGACAATCAATATAATAAAATATTTATATGCAAACACAGCTTTTTTTACTAATAGAAGAAATATTCATCAATAATAAACGTGTGGATGAGAAGAGAAGAAAAATATTCAATATTTTTTTACTAACCTGAAGGAAGTGGATGACAATGGAATACCAAAGTGGAGCCCTAACCATGAAGAAAAAAGATCTATTTGCTTGATGCTTGATATAACAAGGGAAGAAAGAATTGGAGACGTTTGGAGACTTTTTGGTTCTATCTTCTCAGCTTCCCAATATTTTCATAAAGTCTGGTGTAAATTAGCAAGACTTTTGGTAGTAAGAATTACCTTTAAAAGTATTGAAAAGTCATTTATTTAACAAAGTTTTTAAAAGTCATTAATATTTGGATACCTCAAAACTTTTAAATACTCTTTAAAACTCACAATTGAATACAACTAAACTTTTAAAGACTATTTAAAAGTCACAATTGAATACTTTCAGACTTTTAAACTCATTAAAAGTCATTAAAATTTATAATTGGATACACCCCTAAGTATCTGCTTTTGTTTTCCTTCTCAACTTTCTAGTATAAAATGGACTGTACATGATTCATAATTTCATGAGTCCCATATCGCGTGATAGATGAGCATGACATCACGTCAGATTTTACAAAATGAGATGGGAGTGAATAGAAAAAAAGTGGGCGGTTAATAACGTATGGATCGTGGCCGAGTGCGTTGAGAAAGTTTGGGATTTTTGAGAAATTGGTGCAACCACGAAGTCTTCTCTCTCTTTAAGCTCACAGAGAGAAAAAAGAAGTGAGAATTGTTTCGTGCTTTTGTGTGATGGGTTTGAAACATCTTTATGTTAACTTGTTAAAATGCTTTTGCATATTTTTTTTTTTTTTTATGTTAACCTGTATGTACATTTAGAGCAGCTCCAGCAAGGAGCTGAGCCCAAGGCTGGGGGAGTAAAAAACAAAAATCTGTTTCCAGCGAGGAGGCCAGGCCCGAGCTCAAGGTGGGACCCAGCAACCTGGGTTGGCCCCAGGGCAAGGTTGGCCAGAGCTCCAGCCCTCGTTTTGGTGCTGACGTCATTGCTACAGTGCTACAGTGACACTACAGTACCACTAAAAGTCCACGTGTCGCACTCTGGGCTCTCCGATAAGATTTTTTTCTCCAATCCAACGGCAGTCAATTTTTGTGCAATAAAAAAATTAAAAAAATTGAATTTTTTTAAAAAAAAATACTGATTTTTTTATTTATTTATATAAATATCAAAATTTTATCTGATTGAGATATAAATTTTATAATAAATATTGATATGTACGAATCCAAAAATATTATCAAAAATAATGATTTTCATTAAAAAATTTGTGAAAAAAACAAAAAAATGAATAGTAATTGCCCTTAGTCATGGCAATAGGTGGAAACACAAAATACTATTTGAAAGGGCAACTACTATTTACGTGAATAGTGGCTGCCCTAGTTCCCTCCTTGCCATGACAAGGGTCAAAAGGGTGGAGTTGCTCTTATGTGTCATGCCGGCAAAAGCTAGCTAGCTAGCCACTAGAGTTCTGATGACTGAACGTGTGTTACAATCCCCAAGCTCTCTTTTGTGTTTTTGGATTTGAACGAGGAGGACGACGTGATTGGCTGACACGTTGTATTTCATTTTTATTTAAATTTTTATGTCATCTCTGTTTAAAAGGAGTTATACGTTGCCCTCTTCGTCTTGTTCTTCTTCTTCATCTTTTTCAGCCTTGAAATGGCAGAGGAAGCAGACGGGTCACACTGCATATATGAAGAGAGAGAGGAGAATATGGTGTCTCCAAAAGATGAGAAACAAACAAGGAGAGTTGCAAGGTTCCTCAAGCCATGTGCCCTGAATTTCAACAAAGCAGTGGCACCTCCAAGCACCCCATTGTTGTGTGAAGTCTTGGATCACAATCTTCAGCAATGGCCCTCTAGGGTTCTCTTCAAAGGCTGGAAGATGCCCCAGGCAAAATGGGATGAATGGGTTAACAGGCTTGCAGGTGAGTGCTGTTCTATTTGGAACCAGGCAGGGATTTGTGATGCTATTTTGAGTTCTAGATATGAGATTAGGTGTACCAACAAGAATATCCTACTTGGGTTAGTGGAGTTTTGGTCTTCAGAGACCAACACCTTTGTTTTCCCTTGGGGGGAAGCAACTTTTACCCTTGAAGATATGATGGTTCTTGGTGGATTTTCAGTCCTTGGGAGGCCTGTGACAAGGCCTGTTATTGGGTTGTTGGTGGAAATTGTGGAGGAGATGGAGAAGAAGAGAGTAGAGATTTCGAGGACCAAGGTGAAAAAAGCCTGCCAATTTGTTTGGATCAAGCATTTCATGGAGCTGCAAAATGAGTACAAATATGAACATGTAGCATTTCTGTCATTGTGGTTGGCAAGGTTTGTTTTTCCTTCTCTTCCTGAAGCTTGCATAGGGAGGCATGTTTTTCCCATTGCAGCACAGTTGTCACAGGGGACGAGGCTTGCTCTTGCCCCTGCTGTCCTTTCAGGTCTTTACAAAGACCTAAGCTTGTTGAAGAAACAAGCACTTTCTTGTAGGGAGGAGATTTCTGTTCCTGGTCCATTTCAGCTTTTGCAGTTATGGGCTTTGGAGAGGTTTCAACCCCTACTAAAGAATTCCCCAAATGCTCTGAAACCTGGGGAGACTCGGGCTGCCCGGTGGCACAGATTACCTTCTGGAGCAATTAGTCTTCCTCTTGTAAGAACTGTTCTTAAGTTGCAAGAGAATTTTCAATGGCGTCCTTATGCTGCTGATTTGATCAATTGGAACCATTCGTCGTATTATATGAAGAACAAACCGTCATTTTTTCATAGTGCTAAGCACTCAGATGAGAATTTACGATCTTATATTAGATGCTTGTGCACTTCTGAGTTGGTTGGAGTAGAGCCTTGTAAAGAGAAGTATTTTCCAAACCGCGTGGCAATGCAATTTGGAATGGATCAAGACCTTCCTGGTGAATTTTCAAAACTGTATTTTGCCCCAGGTACCAATGTTGGTTTCTTTGTCCCTCCAAGGTCCTTTGAGCCGAGTGTATCAGCTAGGTACTTGCATTGGTGGAAAATATCTAAGTCTGCTCGCGCAGATACAATCAAGAAACATGTCAAAGTGGCAATACAGAAGATTGAAAAGTATAATGCCTCCATCGCGGAGAGGAATGTTCCGATGCATAAGGCATCACCACAAACTTTGGAGAGGTCTAAACCTGAAGAGAGCCGCTCCTATGTGATTCCTGAGGTCCCCGGAAAATCCAATCATACTGTACAGAGAAAGGCCTCAGCTACTCCTCAATTTCCTAAGCAGGTTAAGAAAGAGTCAGCCCTTGATTATAGGGATGATGATCACATTCCACTTTCAGAACGTTTGGGACATCTTGGAAACAAACCATCTTGTTTACATAAGGCTTCCACAACCAGCTGACCAACAAAATTTGTTTCTTCAACCTCACCTGTTCAGGACAAGAATGTGAAGAAACGGAAGTCGGCCACAACAACTGAAGGGCCTGCTAAGAAAATAAATGCGGGTGATTTTGCTAAAAATGTGGTGAAGATTGCTAAGAAAGGGAGGAAGGGTAGTGATAATAAGGCAAGGATAGAAGTTAGTGTACCTTTCAGGATGGAGCACAAGCATAAAATTGAACCTAAAGTATCAGGAAAAGATGCTGCAAGAGAAGGGAAGAAAGCAATGGCTAAAGGATCTCAAAAAAACCGTATGGGGGCTGATGACCCTCAAAGAATGCCTAAAGGGTTTCTCAAGAACCCGGTAGTGGTTGATGACCGTATGGTGAATGCTACAAATCAAACTCAGGGAATTGGATTACTAATGAGGGTTCAGAATATTGAGAAAATTTTGGGGGTAAAAACTTGAACGGAAACAAAATCCACAGGGCACAAGTATCATGCACATATGGACTTTTTGGTGGTTTGGTATCTGTTAATGTATGCATTTTGCTTTCTTAGTTGGTTCACTGTGTCTTTGGATGTACTTAGAGCCGTGATTTTGCTGTAATGGTCTTTTGTTAAACCATTTATAAACAATTCCTGTTCCGTATCAGTAGTTAAATCTGTTACAATCAATAGGAAAATCTAGGTGTTTATGTTTCTGCCGACCTGAATTGTGCAAATATGCAAATGTAAGCTTCTTCTTTGGCTGTAGATGGACAAAATGGAAGTTTACAACCGAGAGAGAGAGAGGTTGTTTGAAATTACTATAGCAATCTCAAGTTTTGAGTAAATTATTTATAATTTTCATTGAATTAAACATAGCAGATTGCTCAGAAAATCCCATGGTCTAAATGTTAAAACATTGCTGTCAAAGCAATTAATTTACAGTGCCAGCAAAATTCTGGAAAGATATATATGTGGAGCTGGTTGGAAATGCATGGACGGGTTTTTGCCAGTTAAGGGAAGGTTAACTTTTTTATGATGGAAATAATAGCAGGTTGTATTTTCTGGCCTGCCCTGGCATTAACGCAAATAGATGGGGAAATATTGGAAAAAGAAAGAGAAAACAACAAAACCATTTTATGATTGTTAAACAAAAACAAATAGCTGTCTGCCCCTCTTTATTTAGCAAAATTGACTAAGTCTGTTTTCGCTGTCCGAACTCGTTGGTTTGGATAGAGGGATGAAGCAAAAGAAACAATGTGAGGGATCAAGCTCTTGTTCTTGAAGGACCAGAAACTAGCATTCTGGTTTTTCCAGAGCCAAGGGTGTTTGATAAGCTAAGCAGATTGATATCTCCATTTTTTCCAAGCAATTTCTCGACACGTCTGCGCTTGTTCTTTCCTGATTTGAAGCATATCAAACAATTTTGTAATTTCAAGTTAGATTCCATGCAAGATTTGGATGACAATTTGAAGGTGGCTGTGATAGGATTGAAGTTGTAGCCAGAGGGAAGGAAAATGATGAGTTGCTTCCAATGTTGCATGTCAGAAGAGAAAATCGCCAGGAAGTCATTAAAGAAGAGCATCAAGGAATACCATGACACCAAAACTTTAGCCTCATTTGCTAACATCTCCTTCAAAACTGGTAAGTTCTTTTTTAACATTCTCGACGTAAATCTTCCCAAAAAAAAAAAACAGTGGCTCCATTATAATAAATGACAAACAAACATACTGTGATTATTCTCTATTAGGGCAAGGACCTTAGATGAGGACCTATTATTCAACCATTGAATTGGATATATTATAGGATGCTCTCCTTGGCGAGCATATGCGAAGTGTTGCAGGGGATTGTGTGAGGATGAATTCATCTGTAATTGATTTATGTTGTCTTTTAACACTTTGGTCTGTTAATTATTTGTCCACAATTAAGGGATATAGTTTTATTAGCTAATAAAAAATATTTAAAAAAAATCTTAAGTAGGTAATTTGGAAGATTTTTACGACAAAATCGTAAAATTATTTGCCTTAGGTTTGATGGAGAATTTTCCCTTTGAAGAAGATTGGTTAAAGCATACAAAATCAACCTTCAGTACTCCTTGTTACCTTGTCATATAAGTATCATCACACGTATTACCATTGATGGTAAAATGATCCCTTTTATTAAATTTGATGATGATTTTACTGAAAATGTTCTAATTTGTGATCACAAATTGTCACATCTTCTGAAGTAGTAAGTTGGCTGAAAATCCTGATTAGTATACTAGTAACAAGCAGCTAGTTCAAACTGTAGGCCTCTAAGTTTCAGAATTTAACATGCAGATAGCAGCAGGAGGAAGTACATAGCTGAAGAGATAGCAAAGGTTGGCAAAGGAAATATTTCTGCTCAGATTTTTACTTTCCGGGAACTAAGCGTTGCAACTAACAACTTCCATCCAGACAATTTGCTAGGCGAAGGCGGTTTTGGGAGAGTCTACAAAGGGAAACTTGAAGACACAGACCGAGTATAATTTCCATCCATCTCTTAATTTGATCTCTCCATATATACACTGATTAAGTTGGAGCATATTCCATCTTGTTCACTTGTTCAGGTTGTTGCTGTTAAGCAACTAGACAGGAATGGGTTCCAAGGAAATAGAGAATTTCTTGTAGAAGTTTTGATATTGAGTCTTCTTCACCATCCCCACCTTGTCAATTTGGTCGGATATTGCGCCGATGGTGATCAGAGGATTTTGGTGTATGAGTACATGGCAAAAGGGTCCCTAGAGGACCATCTTCTTGGTATGCACCAATTTAATTCATTGCATTTGCATCTGCATTAGAAAATGACTACTCTATTCTCAATCTGTTAGAGATTTTTCCTTCCTGAGCGCTTATTTGAGTGACAAGTTTAAATTTAGCTCCGAATTTGGTTTTGCACTGCAGTTAGTGTAAAACTAATTTTTTTTTTTTTCCAACAAGAGATCATTCTGAGAACTGCCTCTGTAAGTACATATTAGTAAGATTTCTTAATAATTGTGTTCTATTCACAATCAAAACTTCGGTCCTCAGATTTAGGTCCCGGGAAAAAGCCCTTGGATTGGGATACTAGGATGAAAATTGCAGCAGGGGCAGCAAAAGGACTTGAATACTTACATGAACAAGCCAACCCCCCTGTGATATACCGCGATTTCAAAGCTTCCAACATTTTGTTGGATGAGAACTTTCTTCCAAAGCTCTCTGATTTTGGTCTGGCAAAGTTAGGCCCAACTGGGGATAAGACTCATGTATCCACCAGGGTGATGGGAACTTATGGCTACTGTGCACCTGAATATGCACTGACAGGGCAGTTGACAACAAAATCCGACATTTACAGCTTTGGAGTTGTGTTTTTGGAGATAATCACAGGAAGAAGAGTTATAGACAACAACAGACCAACGGAGGAGCAGAACTTAGTTACTTGGGTATGTTCAGAATCTTGTAATCTTCCGAAGTTCTGCAATATTTTTTGTTAGACTATCAACCCTTCAATCCCACAAAGGTGTACAGTAAGTTTCATTTTCCTGCAATAAAGAATTGAAGACTTAAAAGTAATGATATATACTCATCTTCTTTTGCAGGCACAGCCATTATTTAAAGACAGAAGGAAGTTTACATTAATGGCTGATCCATTGCTAGAAGACAAGTACCCTATAAAGGCTCTTTACCAAGCTCTTGCTGTTGCAGCAATGTGTCTCCAAGAGGAAGCTGCTACAAGACCTCTGATCAGTGACGTTGTAACGGCGCTAGAGTATTTAACCGTAGACGGCATTGCTGAATCTGGTGAGAACAATGGTGATGGATATGATGAGAGTACTGATGATGATGGTGCATTTGAGGGTACACAACCAGGGAGTACAAGGAGCCTATGAGTTAATGTTTCATGAACTCTATATGATCATGTTGTCAACACCCAAAAAAAAAAAGAAAAAAAAGAAAAGAGTTTGATCGTCTTGTAGCTAGCTAGGCTGCTCTGTAAAAACAAACCCCATGCCATTGCCGTTGTTTCAAAAAAATCACTTCTTTTGTCCACATTTGGATGTAGCATGGTGAAGTTTTGGTGATTTTGTTGATGACAATGAGCCATCACAAAAGAATTGGTTAAGGGTGAGGCACTTTAACCAAGCAGGCCCAAATGGCCTATAAAAAGAAGAGAAGAGAAGAACAAACTCATCCTTGCAGGTAACGATTACAAGTGTCAGAAAGAGCATTTCCAAATTGTCTGCTATTAATTTGTTGTATCAAATGCCAAAAATGTAGTTATGTATATACTTCAATGATGCTCTATTTGTTTTGTTGTGCCAAATTTGACTTCAATATTAAAGGTTAGAATATATGTATTAGGATCTTCAACCTAAAAAAACCTCAAAAGATAAATTACTATATTTCGAAAAATGACAAGTGTCAACCATTTTTTACTAAGTGTCACACTAAATAAACGGAAGTTAATATAAGGAAAATACTTGTCTCCTTCTCTCAAAGTAGAAACTCTTACTTTCCTGCTAATCACAATTTGAATGTGTGCTGAGATTCTTTTTTGTGTGTTTTTGATGAATTACTTTTATATGTGTCAAACTTTGATTTGAAGGAAGTAGAAATGCCTCATTCCATGTAAGGAAGGAAGCAATATCTTTAATATAATAAGCGCAAAATAGTGCTGACCAATTATGTCCTTTTTCCAATTCTTCTCGACTTCTCCAATATAATAACCGCCTCACAACTATTGGAGATGCAGCACAGGCTATTTGTCTCCACCAAAAAGACATTATTTTTGTTTTTTTGGAATTTTTATTTATAAATATTTAGGGGTCAATGGAGTACGGTACATTACATGCTGTATGCACGTGCAACATAGGTGGCAGAAACAACAGGATTGTTCTTTGCCGCTTGCTCACTTTACAAATTTGAATGATACGTTGCCCGCCAAAGCACAGTTGGGCAGGGTCGCACAGTTGGGCATTTAAACATAGGTGTGTGCTTGATGAATTTTCTTGTTGGAAACCCTATCTTGTTTCCCTTTTGATTCTATTTCTCACCCAAAACTTCCCAAGACGCAACGAAAGAAAAAATTCATATGGAAATGAGCCCAAACCAAACCATTCTTAGATTGGTTATGTTTAATGCGGTAGTTAGTTATGACTATTTTTATGCAAAATCAAACCAAACTGGTTATAATCTATTCAGTTTTTTATCACATGTGGATTCGATTTGTACAAACCGACAGTTGCGTTTGGTAGCTACGGAGATGCGTATTGGTTTTTTGTGTGCATAAAACTATAGAATTACTTTAAATAATAATTTTCTTATTTGTTCATGAGGAGAATTAAACTTTGAATGTTGTTATTTCCACATACTTGTTCTTTTTCTCCGCCCACCTTATTTCCCTACCCCCATTAAACTCTTTACATCTACATATAAAATCTACAATCCCTTTACATGTGTTAATTCAAACATAATAAGCATTGTTCTCACCTTCAAGGTTATTATTATCTCACCCCTCTCTTCCTCCATATGTTCTTTCCCCCAAAGACCCTAACTTTTTTTATGTCGCCAAAATTTTCATAATACAAGTAAAAAAGAGTGGGTTTAAAAGTTCTAGCTAATACAAAAAATAAGGGTTTTATGATGATCAATTCGATAATGGAGGGGAGCAATATGTAACCTTGAGTGACTTTCATCATACAAGTCGAAAAGAGTGAGTTTAGGCTCTGATGGTCAGTTCTTTTATTATGAATTCATATCTATGTAATCACTATTTACTAATGAATTCATATGTGTGTATCCAATTGAAACTTTTGAAGACTTTTTTTAAGTGAGTAACTTTCATAAAGTTGACAAATTTTTAAAAATCACAACTAGATTTTTAAATACTTATTCTATTAAAAAAAAACACTTTTAAATACTTTTTAAATTTAAAAGTGACAACTGGATACCTCCAGACTTTTAAATTTTATAAAAGTTTTTATAAATATGGATTGAATACACCCCTCGTAGTCTATCTTGCAAGCTTTTAATGCATCGGCTTCGAACAAGAAAAAGAAGAAGAAGAAAGAAGCTTTTGATGCAACGGTAACTAATCAGTGAGGACCACATCCACACAAAATCAGGAATTCAAATCCCGATTTTGGAGAAATTGAACTTTTAAGGGCATGTTTACGTATCAATAATGGAGAAAGTAAGGAATTAAAGGATTTAGGAATTGGGGAACTATTGAATCGGTATGGGAAGAATCATTCCCATTAAACTGTTTACTAAACATATGAAATTAGTAAAGGAATGAGGTTGATTCCCATTGTTATTGTTTACTAACTTTCATGAATCAGAATCCAAATTAATTTGATTACTAAAATGTCGTGCACATTTTCACCACTACACATATATAATTCTCAAATTGGCTAAGGAGACCAAACTAATCCTGCAACAAACTAGTAAGGCGGTGTAAACATGAGGAATCAATATGTTGAACAAGATGAACAACAGGAGCCCAGTTCAATGATAATGTTGATAACATCTTTGTTCAAAGCTAATTTCAAAAGAAAAAATAAACTGTAATAAATATATATCTTTCACCTACGTAACTAGTAAACAATCAAATAATAATAATCTACATAATCTTCATACGATTAAATACATTGAACTTCTTGGAACTGAGTTATTATTTTTTTAAGGGTTGGAGCTTCTTGGAACTTCTTGGCGTGAGTTTTTATTTTTTTTAGGGTTTGGGGTGTTTTGGAATTATGGTAAAGTGGTAAGGGTATTTTTGGAAGTTATTAAGAGAAAACAGGAATGAGAATCGTATCAACTACTCCCCCTAGTTGATCTGATACCTGGTTTTGAGGGGATGTGATTACGGATTTTGAGGTGGGGTCCACTTATTTTTTCATTCTTGATTGCAAGTAAACGCAGGGGAAGTCAGGAATGGAAATCATTTGCTTTCCTCCCATAGCCATTACTGATACGTAAACATACCCTAAGTGGGAGGTGGTATTCTAAATCCTGGAGAATTAGCCCATGAGTAATCCACCTTTTATACCCATTATATCTTCACAAAATTTCAAATTTGCCATCCATTTTAACCTAATAATTTATTTAGAACAAGTGCATTTTAGTAATCAAACTAGTTTCAATTCTGATTCATGAGAATCTAGTAAACAACTTATAAGGAATCAATATAATTCTTACCTTGATTCATATAGTTTAATAAACAACTTTAATGAGAATCCGGATTTCAATTCCTCCTCAATTTTATGCATGAATAAATTTATGGCTACTTAAATTATTAAAAGAGGTGGGAAAATACAAAAAATGGGAGGAATGGAGCGACTCTTAAACCTACAAAAAAAAAAAGAAAAATCTTGAAAAAAGAAGAAGAATATCTTACAAAAACACACATTGAGGCGTCTTTTGAGTTCTAATCACAACTCTTGCCATTCTATGGAGAATGACATTGTTTGAATGACCTAGTTTTTGGATACGAATGAGACCGAATTTTAAAATTATGCTTGATAAGATAATTCATAAACTTTAATGGTGGAAGTATAATTTAGCAAAATAAATAAAATATTAAGTAATTATTGATTGATTAAAGTAAGTATGACCAACAAGGTTGTAGTTCAGTGCGACAAATTAGCAATTAGCTTTTGGTGGCCCCAAGCACCTGTAAATTATAATGAAATAATTGCAGAAACCAATTCAATACCTAAACCCTTCATCAAGAAAAAGCTAACCCCTCTCCTTGCATTTTGGCAAGATAAGCCAAGGATTATTAACTACGGTAAGGACATCTGGTCATAAACCCTAAGTCCATGCATATGCATTACAAAACTACAGTTCTTCTTTTCCCCTCTTCATCATCTCTTAGGCATCTTCACAATCTATAAAATTATTATTTAAGTTTCTAATTATAAAATGTTATGCGAGCAAGCTGGATATTTTTTTTCTTTAATTTAGTAAAAGAAGGACGAGAATCGAACTCTAACCGTGAGAATGTAAGATCCTTGACCATCATCCTGCTAAAGACAAGACCATCGAATTAATCCGTTTAATATTTACATATTAGTTTGTCTATTGGTTAAATTAAAAATAAATAAATAAATAAATAAAAGCAAACCGAATGCATCACGTCCAAAGGACCACAAAAAAGGCATATCTGTAATATCCGAAAGTTTTAACCCTTAAATGGTAAATGACCATTTTATTTTTAGATTTTAGTATTGACAATTTGCAGAGACAAATATTTGCCAGCCATATGATATTTGGGTTCTTCCCCATATTTTTCTGAGACAGAAAACCCCAGGGTTTAGCCTCTGCAGTCTTTGCCTTCTTCATCTCTCCTCTCTCTCTCTCGTCATGGCCTTGCTCTGCTCTTCTGCTTCAAACTCGGACCCACTAGTCCCAGACCCCAAATAACCTCCCACGAATACCCACTATATCTACAGATTTGCCACCAAAGCTTTCCAAGACGGCTGCTTCTATAACCCCCTGTTGGAGTTGGAGTAGTAAGCTGGCCAAAGTTGCTCTTTCAAACCTCATGGCTATGGGGTTCTCCTCAATCCAAACCAGCCATTTAAGACCTTCTTGCCCTTCTTATTTCTCTGTATTCCGTTCCTGCCCCCGCTCTTCTTCGTCCAGGTCTCTATGGACTCGTACCAGGTTCACTTCAATCTTACTCAGACTGCACTGTTTCCACTCTCCTTTTTTGTACCTCAAATTTTTTCTGTGTGCCTTTTTTAAATATTCCATCATACTGATTTGCTTATTTCTTGTGTTTTGTTTATAATTTTATTTTTGTCATTTGCAATTTAATATGATGAAAGGTTTTGAGTTTTTGGGGTTCTGGGTCAAACAAAAATGGTTGTGGAGTTACACGAATGTTTTGTTTTGGGTTGTATTGGTCATCTAGCTGTCTTCTTTTGTTGGCTCGAGTCATTTAGACTTTGCTGGATTTCGTAGGGATACTTCAATTACTTGGTTGAATTATTGGAAAATTGTATTAATTTCATTTTAATCTGACTGTATTGGCAAGGACTTCTAGGGAACTGCATATGCAATATTACTTGTATATTTATTTTCAATTGGTGGAGGAATGTTAGTAGGAAGAGGAAGTGGGGAAACTCAAATGTGCAATTTTTTGTGGGTAGGTGTTGGCTTTGGGATTTCAATGTTAGTTGCTAATGTATGTAAATTTCTAGTACAAATTCACAATTTTGGGAATGCCAGGTTGCGTTTCAAGTTCTCCAATATGTTTTGTGCTTCCTTTGCATACTTAGAGTGCGAGGAGAAATCGATATACTGTTTGATTGATTTTTTTTTTTTTTTTTTTTTGCTGCCTTTGATGTTGGAATTGATGAAAATTGCAGGCCAGAGGTCTGTGCAGCCAAAGCTGCTCATGATACTTTTTCAAATAATACAACGATCTCTTTGAATCCAGTTCACTATCATACTGAAAGAGAATCTAATGGCACTAAAAGTGCCTGGAACAACAAGGTTTTTGCACTGAGAGAAGAAAAAAAGGTAATGGAACATTATTTTGGAAGGAACATCTCCCGTGCAGGAGGTATTAAAACGAATAGCCAAGAAAGGCTTGAGGGTTTCACACATGTCAGTACGTGTGATAAGTTGGTAGAAAATTCAGAAGGCTCATATTGCAAAATCATTGATTATGGACAATTGGATAAAACACCTGGTGAGGGAAATCATGTGGACAAGGTAAATGGTGAAGGAAATCATGTGGACAAGGTAAATGGTTATGCACATGATGGTCTGGGTGTGTCAACTTCCAGTAGGGTTGAAAATATTAATCTGGAGAAGGTCAATGGTCATGCACGTGAGGGTCCAGGACAATTGGGTGTGGTTAATGGGTCACAATTAGGGAAGACCTCAAAGGTCAGGAAGGGGACTGATTCTGGACGAAATAAAGATGAAGCTGCAGCTGTGATTAAAGGGGACAAGTCTCATGCAAAAGCTTCTGCAATTAAAGCTGCTTCAAAAGCAGATAATGATTGCAAGCAAGATCTTCGTATGAGGCTTAATACCACATATGACAAGGTTCTTGTTGTCAATAGTGTCTCTGTTGCAAAGAAAGTTGTTAAGATGCTTACAGATCAATACAGGAATCTTGTCCATGCCTGTGACACAGAGGTATCCATACTTCAAGTTTATCTTTACTTTGATTGATATAGTTCTGTGTGCAATATGTCTGCACATTTTTTTTGAACTTTCTTTTTGCCTTTTTATAAATAAATGTGTGGCTTGTATTTGGGTGCTCGAGATTTCTTATTTACTGGCTACTGTCTAGTTGCTAATAATAGCATTTTAACAGGTGGCTAAGATAGAAGTGAAGCGAGAAACACCTGTTGATCATGGAGAAATAATATGTTTCAGTATTTATTCTGGACCGGGTGTGGATTTTGGAAATGGGAAGTCTTGTATTTGGGTGGATGTTCTTGATGGCGGCGGCAAGGAACTTTTAATTGAATTTGCTCCCTTTTTTGAAGATCCCTCCATCAAAAAGGTTGTTTTTCTTTCTTATAAGGTCCTCTTGACTCACTGCACCTTCATAACAACATAATCATCATTGGGTAGTGACAGTTTTCAGAAATGACTACTTTCTTTTGATTTACGATAATGACATTGCAACTCTTGTGACAAATTTGGTTCATATTAATCAGACATTTACAATTGTCCTTTTGCACAATTAAATTATTGATAACTTTCTTTCTATTTTCATGAGCCTTTCTTTTCCTTTCTCTTTATGCATTTTTTCCCATTACTGCAGGGCAGTTGGTAGAAATACCGTTTTGTGTCCTTTTTTATTTTTTATTTTTGCTTTCAGGACAGCTTCTGTTTCTGACTAACCAAGGATCAAGGCCTTGAGTTTGTCGAATATTGCACAATACTATATGAGTTAGAAAATAGTATTAATCTTTCTTTTCTTTCTTCTTCTCTATTTTCCTTTTCTCTTAATAAGGCTGGTCCAGTTGGCCTTTATTTTGTTGACTGCTGTTGACTGTTTCACTTGGTATGTGCTTTCTTTTTTGGCCTGGAAAATCACTTATCGGTGTTTGACTAGCATACAAGGTGCATGCTTGATTGAAGAACAAACTTGATATCTTTTTGTAGGTTTGGCACAATTACAGCTTTGATAACCATGTAATAGAGAACTATGGGCTTAAGCTTTCCGGTTTTCACGCCGACACAATGCACATGGCGCGCTTGTGGGATTCATCAAGGCGGATAAAGGGAGGCTATTCTCTTGAAGCGCTTACACGTGACCCTAAGGTCATGTCTGGGGCGGAACAGTGTCATTTGAAGGATTTGGTTGGTAAAATATCAATGAAAACAATATTTGGCAGGAAGAAAGTGAAAACAGATGGAAAAGAAGGGAAATTGACCATTATTGATCCTGTTGAAGTGCTACAAAGAGAAGAGAGAAAACTATGGATTTGCTATTCTGCCTTAGATGCAATAAGCACACTAAATCTCTATGAGAGCATGAAAAACCAACTAGGCAAAAAGCCGTGGGAAATTGATGGAAACCCCGTTTCTGGAAAATCCATGTTTGATTTCTATGAAAAATACTGGCAACCGTTTGGTGAGCTTTTAGTTCAGATGGAAACTGAGGGAATGTTGGTTGATCGAGAACATTTAGCTGAGATTGAGAAGCAGGCCAAAGCCGAACAAGTGGTTGCTGCTAACAGGTTTCGCAGGTGGGCTTCTAGTTACTGCACTGATGCCAAGTACATGAATGTGGGAAGTGATGTGCAACTACGCCAGCTCTTGTTTGGTGGGACTGTGAACAGGTACATATTTCAACTAACACCTTTAATTTTTTTTGTCAGTATGAGAATTTTCATGTTGTAGACAACTGTTTTCCAGACTTTATTTTACTAGGTGAAAGATGCTAAACACATTCTATTTTGAGGGCTTGGTTTTATCAGCTGTAGTTGGTGACTCTGGAACAGAAAAAAACTAAATTTACTTGCTTCTAAATACAGAAAACAGCACAAAATATTCTGATTACATCTTCTTGATTTCTTGTTCTCAAAATTTTCCTGTTCTTTTTAGCAATTTTAGTTCTCTGGCTCTGTTGACATAAGGAGCTTTGTTGCTATCTTGGTTGTATCAGCTTTAGTTGGTGACTGTGGAACAGAAGTCAAAAAACTAAATCTACTTTCTTCTAAATACAGAAAACAGTACAAAGCATTCTGATTATCATCTTGATTTCTTGTTCTTTTTAGCAACTTTAGTTCTCTTTCTCTGTTGACAGAAGGAGCTCAGTCTATAGCTATTTGTCTTGGAATTTGAAAGTTTTACCTTTTATATGTATCCTGTGATATATGGTCAAAGATATGTTTAACTCTCATGAGCTGTATCTTTTTGTTTTTCCTTTTTTCTTAATAAAAAAGATATATGATAAGGTTAAGAGTACAATTTTATGTAAGCGCTGTTCAACAATATGCTTTGCTATTCTTGAGAGTTTGGTTAGCATGACTACATGCACAGGAAGCAGAAATTGTTGCAAAACTTTGTAAGAGTTTTGGTTCATGTGAGAGGAAACAGCCCCATCCTGGATTAGAACCATAATTCAAATCTAAAACTTAGGGTACAAAATCTAGATTTTATTGGAGGGACCACTTCTTGTGATAGAAAATGATCCCCAACTGCACTGAGATGTCTAATAAAAACACCAATATCCATATGAACTATTTTTAGGGTAACCAAACAAAAATTCAATTACTCTAGTGTCTATGGGTCATTTGGAACATTAAGTGTCCTGCATTTGCATAGTAAATTTACCGTTTACACTATTCAAATGCAGGGACAGTACCAAATAAAAATCTTATTCATGATACCATCCCCCTAGCCTTATGACAAGGCAAGGGAAGCTGTATAAATTTGACTTGATTGTATCCTGTTACAGCAAGGACTCCGATCAGGCTATTCCAACTGAGAGGACTTTTAGAGTTCCAAACATTGATAAAGTGATTGGAGATGGAAAGGATACAACCCCAAAATATCGCAATATCACTCTGCATGGTATTGGTGTCAATCTTCCGGCTGAGATTTACACAGCAAGTGGTTGGCCCTCAGTTGGAGGAGATGCTTTGAAGATTTTATCTGGGAAGGTCTCTTCAGAATTTCATTTTATGGATGATGACATAGATGATGTTGGAGATGCTTGTGAGACAGTGAGTGATGAATACTTGGTAAAACAAGAAAATATGTCTGAATATGTTGACACATCTGCTTATGGGACAGCTTTTGAAGCATTTAAACCAAAGGAGAAGGGAAAGGAAGCTTGCCACGCTATTGCCGCTTTATGTCAAGTTTGCTCTATCGATTCGTTGATATCCAACTTCATCCTCCCTTTGCAGGTGATTTCTGCTGTTATATCACACTGTTTATGCTTACTAATATCCCAAGCTAACTCCTTTTTCTCTAATTTTTTACTGCAAATTTATGCGACACTTAACAATGATTTTGGTTTCTTTCTACTACAGAGCAGTAATATATCAGGCAAGAACAGGCGGATTCATTGTTCCCTAAATATCAACACGGAAACAGGGCGTTTATCTGCTAGGAGGCCTAATTTGCAGGTTTGATTAATAATCCTTTCAACTATTTTACAATAATCTATTTAATGAAGTTATAATCAATTGTTTATCCAAGACATTAACCATTCCCTTATGGATAATGGTGATATCTGGATAGTCAGCTTCTCTGATCATTAAAAGCACTTTGATTTTCAATCAAATATCTTGCTTCTGAACTAACATCTCCAACTATACTGGAAACTTGGAAGGTATGAATCTTCATTTTTCTTCTTTACTTCCTGATTCAGAATCAACCTGCTTTGGAGAAAGACCGGTATAAGATCCGTCAGGCGTTTGTAGCTGCACCTGGAAATTCTCTTATTGTTGCTGACTATGGACAGGTTAGTTGTTTATATTATCTGCTGAATACATGTTTTTTAATTTTTTAATTAATGTGTTCTTATGACAGCTGGAACTCAGGATTCTTGCTCATCTTTCCAACTGTAAGAGCATGTTGGATGCCTTCAAAGCTGGTGGAGATTTTCATTCAAGGACTGCAATGAACATGTACCAGCATATTTGGGAAGCCGTTGAGAAAAAGGAAGTGCTACTTGAGTGGGATCCTCAACCCGGTGAAGATAAACCCCCAGTTCCACTATTGAAGGTTAAAAAGTGTAATGTTTTTTTCCTAGTTTAGCAGTGAAGATTTATTGATGATAGTTGGAAAATTGAGTTTTGTGGTCCTTTTTGTAGGAATATTTTTATTTTCTGTCCAAAAGAAAGAACATTCTTTCTTACATTTACGTTTTCTGGCCTAAAATTTTCTTGAGGGAGCTAATAAGATTGTAGTTGGTTATTATAATTGAACCTTGGAAAATAAAAATGTTGTATATTTCTTTCTGTTGCTCTCTCTTTATTTCATGAAGAGTCGGCAATGTTTGCTTTGGTGATGTTTGAAAAAATGAAAATACCAAACAGATTTAAGCAAGTGCACGGAGCTGGAAAAGCTTATGTTCTCCCCTTAAATATGACAACGCCTCCAGGTTAATGAAATTGCTTCTGTTCCATGACTGGAGCTGGAATGTAACTGCTCCTGTCCATGACCTGGAGCTAGGACTAACTTAGTCATTCCAAGTGCGTATAAGAATGAATTGAATATTGATTCTACTACGATTAGGCTTGGGATAACCATTGTGTGGAAAGATATCAAATTTGTTTTGTACCTTTTAATTTGATAAGCATGAAGTTTATATATTTAATTTGTTCAGTTTTGTTTGTACATGTTTTTTTATCTCACCCAATATCATGTTGCAATTTTTCCAGTTGAGTGATAGCTGAAATATTGTTTTTCTAATTTGATACATATATATATATTCCATCTAAGCTGTCAACATATTGATATTTTGATTGTTTTTCTGCCATTCTAATCTGTTTTTTGGATGAGGTTACAACCATATGTTGATATGCTGATGTCCAAATAAAATGTTAGTAGCTCTGGATTCACTCTGAACACTATCTTCTGATTAAAAAACATTTCATGTTCAGGATACCTTTGCTTCTGAAAGAAGGAAAGCTAAAATGCTTAACTTCTCCATTGCATATGGGAAAACTCCAATTGGGCTTTCTCGGGATTGGAAGGTACACTTGCAGTGCTAAATTTGAAATATAATAAGGCATTCATATTATTTTTGTATCAATTTGAATGATGCAGTAGGGTATGGTGGTTCCCAGGTATCTGTTCAGGATGCAGAGCAAACAGTTAAGCTCTGGTACAAAGAAAGACAAGAAGTGAGACTTTGGCAAGAAAAACGCAAAGAGGAAGCTGCAAAGCATGGACATGTTCGCACATTGCTAGGACGGGAACGCTGGTTCCCCTCAATAGCTCGTGCTAGTCGCGCTCAAAGAGGTCATATCGAAAGGGCTGCTATTAACACACCAGTGCAGGTTCTTCCCGTGCATTCTCTCTCTCTCTCTCTCTCTCTCTCTCTCTCTCTCTCTCTCTCTCAACACGAGATTTTGATTTGTTGACTGCAACAGGGTAGTGCTGCTGATGTTGCCATGTGTGCCATGTTAGAAATATCCAATAATGCGCATTTGAATGATCTTGGGTGGAGGCTGCTTTTACAGGTTAACTCCAGTTTCCTTATTATTAAACTAGCTAACACTTTGCCAATGTCATGAACAAAATTATAATTTCAAAAGAAATCTAGAAAAAATATATAGCAGCATAAATAATAAAAGCTAAGATTTTTAAGCATCCTGTAATTATTAAGAACATATGAAAAGTGCTCCATGAGGAATGAGAATTGCTATGTTTTGTACCTTTCATTTTTTGTGGGGAAAAGATAAGTAGCAAGAACAAAAATGTAGGAGATGGAGGCTTATTTTCCTCTTAAATTCGTTCATTTAAAAAAAATTTATAAGAAAGTTTATAGAGTAAATTTAAGAATAGATATTAGAAAGATATTGTTTGGTTGGGGGGAAGTGAGAGAACAATAAATGGTGGAAAGGAATCTTTGATGAGAAAAAGTGAGTCAAAGGGACAAAATATAAACACACATGATATCTGTATGTTTGCTTCTTTTGCTTTCTCTCCTAATGTCCTAAATAGATCTTTCAATTGATCCTGCGTCAACTTCCCCTTAAATATTTGACTCAAGTGAAATGAAAGAACTATCTTCTTGTACTCTTTCTAAGCCACATTATCTGGCACTCTGCCTTTTTTGATATGGTTATTTCTCAGCAATTTTGAATGATGTCAATAAATCTTCAATTTATTGGTCTTATCTGTGCAAATCAATTTTCATCTTATGATATAAGTAGACCATGTGAGAACGATACTGCTTGGTTTATTTCTTCTCTTCCTGAATATATGTTATTTGGTTGTTTCAAGAGATTTGGACGTTACGTTTGGAGTGGTAATTCCATTGGCATCCACCGTTTTGTTCTGTCATTTGGGGACATCCAGTAGAATTTCTTCAAGTTTTCGAAAATTGAAAATAGGTGTAGGTGTTATGGAAAACTTATGGAAATTTATAGGGAGGTAGGGTGTGATAAGGTGGAAATAGGAGCATCATTTTTAGAGTTATTTAATAGTGGTTCAGATGTCATTTCTTTTTCAGCTCTAGTTTTGATAGCAACCTTAAATAATGCTTTCCTCAATTAATTGCTTCTGTTCTTCATATTTCATCTTGGATTGACATGCTCCTTGACGCATTTCCATTCACATTGAATAGGTTTAAGTTTGTTTAACTTGTGCAACAGTAAATCACAAACAATTTAGTTTTTACTAAGAAAAAGGCGTAAAAAGATAAAGCAGTTTGTGTGGCTCTCTGTTATCTATCTTTTTTGGAATATTTTAAATTAGAGGGTTAAATAAGGTAGCCATTGACGAGTTCTGGAAATTATCTTTTCTGGAAAGCAGGTTCATGATGAAGTGATCTTGGAAGGGCCATCTGAGTCTGCTGAGGTTGCAAAGGCAATAGTTGTTGAGTGCATGTCGAAGCCCTTCAATGGCAAGAATTTCCTTAAGGTTGACCTTGCTGTTGATGCCAAATGTGCACAAAACTGGTATTCTGCCAAGTAGATGGTGTGGTTAATTACATAATTGGGCCTTTGGTTTTAGAACCTATGAGGGCAGTTCGTGTGTTATACATTCCAGGGGCCATTTGCAATCTTGTTTTAATGGCATTCGCTCCTAAGAGGTTTTCTGCCCAAGGAATCAGTTTTTATAGCCTGTTGATGTGAAATTTTCCATCATCTTTGATGATGAGTTCGTCACATTGCAGCCAAGGATTACTAGAAGAGGGTTCGATCTGCTGCTTGGTAGCACTATGTGATTTTTAGACCATGGGGAAGGCTCATGGAAAAGCATGCCTTGTATATAGATTAGTCTACTAACAATCAAACACTTATGTTTTGTTGAACAACTCTTCTAATGTATTGTACTTTCCTTGGTGAAACTAATGTATGTTTTGAACAAGAATGAAGATGCGATATTACGTTGTCTTAGTTTCTCCTCATTTCTTTCTCTTGGTATAATACGTTTTCTTTTTATGAATTAGTTGGGAGAAAGAGGAATTAAGGATTTTAAAAATCCAGACCTGCATATGAGGTATGTGCATGTTCAACCAAGGTTACAAGGGGCACCGTAAGAACCTTCAAACGACTCAACGACGTTCATGGATTGCCTATGAGCAACTGGCAGGAACATACCTCATACTTGCAAATGAGACATTTGGAGTAACACTGACCACAACGATCGTTATTGTTAAAGTTGGATTTGTGTATTAAAAGCCCTTAAAATACCCCCATGCCCCACGTTTGATAAATCAAGTGAACGTTTCACAATTATATATGTTTATTGGTCATTAAGTTCAAATCGTACTAACTGAAGGAACTATAGACCAAATCATCCACTCCAAACGCAAAGTTCACATTGAATACAAATTGGCAAACGAACTAGTAACTATTTGTCATGCTGTTGCAAATTGATTCCCCAGGATGATGCCAACTGCACCAAAAGTTGATCCGGCGTTGCACCTTCCCAGTCCTCAGGTGGATCCATTGCTAAAGAAGCTTCATGCAAATTCAATACAAGCTCCTTCTTTACTTCTGTGGGAAGGCCAAAAACATCTGATCCGTTTTCCAGCACCATTTCAACCAACTGCAAAATGCGAAAAGGGGCTAAATCGTCAAATTCAAGTGAACCTGAGGCAGCTCCATAGACGAACACCAAATGCAATAAAATTGAGAATTAAGAAGTGTAACCCTTAAGAAGGAAACTAGTGAACTCATGAATCCTTCAAAAGAGAAGTTATCTTAGCTAGTAGAATAAGAAACAGGATTAAGAAAAACCTGATACCTGTTGAATCCAAGACAAACAGATGTCAAACAAGTTTGCCTCTGGTAAAAATTGTCCAACAGCATGCAAGACCTCAGTTGCTGTCTCATTTGAAAGTTGGTCAATCACAGGACCTGATCTGTCCATTAACTTTACAAGCAAGAGATCATCTCCTGTAGATAATACTTCCACATAGGCTGTATCCACATCACCCACTTGAAGAGCATCCATTGCATTAGTCCAAGAAGTCCAGATTGGATTCCGCTCTTGGCCCACATTATCATCTTCCATGGCCTCTGCGGTCAATTCAGGTATAGCTACTCTTGCTGCTCTAGATGTTCCATTGTCCTCTCCAGCAACACGAATTGCTTCCAAGGTAGCCTCATCTTTTGAAGCTTGCCAAACACTTCTTGCAGAAGGCCCCTCACCGAGCCTAACAGGTCCAACCCCTTTATCCCATGCTCGCCTGTTGCCACCTTGATCACTCTCATTCTCTGATTTGGGGGACCTACCATCCATAGGACCACCTCCTACAGCCTTCCTTGAACCAATCTGCCCATTTCGAGAACCACCACCATATGTAGAAAAATCCCACACCTCAGACATGTCAGATCTCCAAGGAGGGCCCCTTCCCCTCATGCCGGAAACAATTCCATCATTTTGGGCAAATCTTTCACCGAATGGACTTCTTCCATCCCCGCCTCGTCCAAACTTGGCACTAGTGTAATCAGGAAAACCATTATACTTGCCTAAGGGCCTATTAGAAGATCCCTCAAACCCCATTGCAAAATTACCACCTCTCCTCCCTGATGATATAGATAAATCTCGTGCCAGGTCTTCAACAACTCTCTCAAGACCCCTTACTCTGTTCTCCAGAGTTACCATGCTATCATGAGACCCACCCATGAAATCCTGCAATTTAAGAAAGGTATCATATAATTTTGAGGAATATACATTAAAACCATTTCCACAGTGCAGAAACTAGAATACCTGCAGCATGCTCATCAGATGACCTTGTTGTCTCTCCAGCTGTAACAATTGCCTTTGGATAGCCAACCAATTTCCTTTGTTATTGACAAAGGCTCCTTCAGATTGACCATCAGTTTTTGAGAAACCTGCACGACTGCTAGATGACTCCCTTTGATTTATATCAATTCTATCATCACTGTCAACTGCTCTCATTCTTGGCTCTTTTTCATTTGCCCTTTCTTCTGGCCATTTACCGCGCTCAAAGTCATCATGATCTCGCTGTTTAGAATACAGACCAGCAAGTCCTCTCTCTATGTTACGGTATTTACTACTGAAAGATCCCTGAATATCATCAGATTGGCTGTTTCCATTGCGGTTTAGCCTTTCCTTTGAATCTGTACAATTTGGCTCTAGTTCTATCTCATTATTTGAATTTGAAGAATTGAGATGTCTACGAGGAACAACTACCTCTACAGGCAATTCATCAGAACCCCTTTCTTCAAGTTTCTGGAAGAATTCTGGGTTTAGCTCTTTGTCAGTTAAGACAGGTGGTTTCTTCTTCAGAAGTGCAACTGCTTTATCTGCAGTAATACCTTTGGATTTAGAAACAGAATCTGAAGTAGGGGATGAATCATTAGATGAACCCTTTGCTGCTTGCTCTGTTCTCTCACTAGGCTTTGGATTTTTTGACTCATTCTTTTCTGACACCTCTGCTGATTCAGGATTTTCTTTATTAAAAATTTGTTACTAAAAAATAATCCAGTGAGAGACAAAAGAAATAGAAAATAGGAGCATTCAAAAAATATATACTGATATACTTACCATGAGACAGGCCTTTCTGTTCATTTGGAGCTTCATCTCCTCCTTTCCCAGCAATCTTTTTCCAGAACTGCAATGCCTCTGTCATGCTATCTCTGACAGGTTTAATCTGTAAAACAAATCAAACATAATTTTGGACACTAGGCCAAGAGAAATATATAGCCACCCTCCTATCTTTATAACATATTTCTTGTATGGACGTTGGCTGATTTCAACAGTTCAATATTACAAGTAGATTGCTTTTTCCTAAGAGAGTAAAGTGAGAAACAACACTATGGGCCTATCTGAAATGTGAAACCCATATCCAGTATCCACATGAGGACAATCTCTGGCAAATTAATCCAACATTTCTTGATAAGAGAGTTTATCTTCAATACTTTCAAATACCCCTCCCTCTCCCAGTAAATAACCGAAAAAGTTCAAATATAGAAGTTCCACACGAAAAAACCTAATAAGGTAGTGAAATTTTTATATGCATACTAATCCAATGACATACTGTTCAGCATTGAATCTCCTTTGAATAATTGTGTACCGGTTATTAATACAAAGCCAAAAGTTTAAAATAAAAAATGTTATTGTTTATAATCAAGTGATCCCCACGACATTATTGAAATCTGGTAATCATTTAGTGTGCACAGATAGTAAGGGAAAAGGTAATGTACTTGAAAGAATATGCAACAAAAGACTACCTTGTCAAAACGGCAAGACTCAAGCACAGTCAGGGTGGAAGCAGTTCTATCTTTGACCAAATTGCTTGAATGCAATGCTAATGCAATCAGCACATCAGCTGCTGCTTTACGTGTTGCCCAATCTGTACTTCCAAGGCATTCATGAATAATTTGCAGTAAATTTTCCAAGCTTTGCGGTGCAATTGCTCCAACCTGCAACAAGTCCGTACCTCTTCAGATCAGTAAAAATCCAAATAAATTATCCCTAGTATAGATCCAAGTGTTCATTTTATCCACCTACAAACCAGGAAGACAATGTCTTTATTCTCACTATATCAAACCCAACACATTTTAAGTTAACACTCCAAATTAGCTCTCTTTTCTGCTGTCTTTTGTTTCCTACAACTTCCAGCAATCAAACAACCACATAAGTCCCAACTTTACTATCAAATTCACAACAATGTACATGACTACATATCATTTGTATTTGAAAAAGAAAGTGAAGCTACTTATTTAACCAACCAAGAAGCAACCACATAATACATGAAGCAAACCTGAGACAGACTTGAAACAACCGGCAAGAGCGATGCCTTAGCCAAGAAGTTAGGATTGTTAAGCAACTTGCAGATCCTTGGACACAGCTTCTGAAAAGAAGAGACAGGTGGGTCCGCAGCGCAATCCACAATCTTAGCCATACACAACGCCGCACCAGATTGCAACCCTTTGTTCTGCTCCGCCATAGCCTCAAACAAAGGCTTCATAAACAAACCCACAATGGACCCAAGTACCCCATTGTCACTTACACTCTCTCCCTTCAAGTACTGCGCCGACAGCGCTCCAATGGCATCGCGACACGCGTCCCTGACGCCGGAATCGGCGTCTTTGAGCCTCTTAACGATGTGAGCAATGATTTTGGTCAAATGGGTCGATGTGAAATCGGGGTGGGAAGCAGAGACCAATGCGAGTAAGCGCAAAGACTCCTTCTTGACGGCGGGTTTTGGGTCAGCGGAGGCGTCGTAGAGGCAATTAAGGAGCATAGGGAGGCCCTCGGGTGCGAGGGTTTGGATGATTTTCTCGAGATCTTCTACAGCGATTTGGTATGTGTCTCGGTCTGAGAGTTTTGAGAGGGAGGTGAGGATTCTCTGCTTCAGCTCCACCATGGCTAAGTGGGTTGAGAGGGAGGAAGAAACAGAAGAAGAAGAGGACTTTGAAGAGGAGTTTGGGGGTTGCTGTGGTTGGGATGTTGGTGCATTTGAGGTTGATGGATTTGGGGGTTTTGTGGGTTTTGAATTTCTGGGTCCTGCAAAACTCATGTTTTCAAGCTGCTGGTTTTGGTTTTTCAAATGGGAAGATGTGAAATGGAAATGGGTTTTCTCTGATTCAAAGATTTAAGCTTTCAGGCTTAAGCAGTGAGAGAGATACATTACAGACAATGCTGTTGCAGAGGAGAAAGAGAGAGGGAGAGGTGGCCAGGTTGGGGTGGAGTGAGGGCTAAGGCTTAGTTAAGCTAGTGAAAGCAAAATCAAAGCTGCAAATTGAAAATGAGAGATCTGGGAGGGACAGGATGAACAAAAGTATCAAAATGCCCAATGGTAATCTTTTTCCAAAATAGATTGGAATTAGACTAATCCATGTTTTTATTCTTTCAGGAAAAAGAAAAAGAAAAAACTTAAATGAGGCATTATATATTTCACGTTTAAAAAATTAATTTTTGATGGTTTTAATTTTTCTTTATCTTTATTTACATATCTTATTTTTTTTCAAAATTTGAAGATTGTTTGTGGGTCAAGATCAAGTTTGAAGTGATCGCTCATAAAAAATGATGTCGAGCATTTGTTAATCTGGGATTTGTTTTGGTTTGGATTGGAGGGGTCAATCATTAATATTTTATGGAGTTGTGGAAGCGTAGTAGTCAGAAGAGGACTAGAGGCAACATGAGGGCCACCATCAAATTATGAATATGAGATAGCAACGTCGTGATTGGACACTGAAATTTGAAAAATAAGCAAGGTGGTTATAGTTTTGACAATTAAAAAAGAAACGACGGATGTCACTTTGTGGTTGAGCACAATAGAAGTTAAGAAGCAATTTTGCTTTAGAGCACTTTCACTTCAGGAGTATTTTTGTCCATCATTTTAACTCAATGTGTACCGTCACCATCCATCTTAACACGTGATATCTGTCTTTGAAAATAACTATAATTAACTCTTTGTTTTTATATTTCTTTTTAAGTATTTCAAATAAAATAATAGTGTAAAATAATAATAAAATAACATTTAAATAAAATAAAAAAAACTCTCTCCATGTCTCTCCCGTTTCCCGACCTAGCCCCACCTCGTTGACGGCTATTACGCCAAAACCAACCTGACCGTGTCTGAGATCATCAACCTCTTTGCCTCTAAGAAGCTATCGGTGCAAGATATGGTCGTCCTCTCTGGGGACCAAACCATCAGCTTCTTCGCCAAAGGTCTTCTATCCCCAACACTAAAAACAACAACGCTAGATGAAAAGGGTTCTCTCATTTCACAACTTAGTTATAATTTTTAAACTTTGTAATTGATTTGTTGAATCTTCAGAAAGGTTGCAGGCAATTTGTATTTTGATAACGATTTATGATGATATGTATTTTCGCAACTTGCTGAGAGGGTTGGGTTTGTTGAGTACGCACCAAGCTTTGATGACAGATTGGAGGTCGAAGCCGCTTGTGGATCTCTAGGCCATGGTGGAGGGTGAACGAGATGGGGGAAGGGTTGCTGGAGGGGCATGGTGGCTAGGGGTTGATGAGGGGGTGGCTGTAGAGATAGGGTGGGCTGGGTCGTGAAGGGGAAAGAGAGAGAGAGAGTTTAAATGTTATTTTATTATTGTTTTACTTTATTTTTTGATTTAAAATATTTTAAAAGTTAAGTTTCAAGGACATGTGTAAAGTGTTAAGATTGGTGATAAGAGTACACATTGGGTTAAAGTGGTGAGCAAAAATACTCTCATTTCACTCCAGGGTGAGGGAAAGACAAGGGTTTTCACTATTTATATGAATAATGGCAGCATTTGCCTTTTTTGTTTCCACCCCTATGGGAAAGGTCAAGCGCAATTATATTCACTTTAATTTATTTTCTATTTTTTATACTTAAATCATTAATTTTGATAAAATTTTAGGATAAAATTTTCGGTTGCCACATGTCACTATTTATTATAAAATTCACATCTCAAATTTCAGATAAAATTTTCGGATAAGATTTTCGGATTAAATTTTAGGACTAAATTTTAGGATAAGATTTTTGGTTGCCACTTGTCCATATTTATTATAAAATTCACATCTCACTTATCATACAATTGAAATACTTACTCATTCATCATACAAATTGAAATACTCCCGGTCTTCATAGTCTGACATAATCGAGTACAAGGACGACTCAATCATTGGAGGAGGCGGTTCCACCGGATCATGACTTGGGGGCATATTTTCTTCGGAGTACATAATAGTGCCATTATTTCTGACACGGAACGCATCACTGGAACTGACTGCGAGCATTGTTCACTTGAGAAGCCATGTGTAATGGTTTTTCTCTTTTTTGTTTTGCCTTGAATAATCTATTAAAAAAATGAAATTGGAAATATAAGAAATATTTATAAATAAATAAAAAGACATTAAATTGAATAAAATAGCAATTTATTTATTTTTTTTACCTCGTCGCCAAGATTTTTACCACTTCGAATGTTTGTCCACTACTCTCCGGCTTCAATGGAAGAGGCCATTTGTATTTTTACACAAATGGAATTTTGTAGTTGAAAATTTGTTGTGGAAAGTGAAAAATATTGGAAGGAGATGAATTTGTATGAAGATTTGGTGTGGAAAGTTAAAAATATTGGTAGGTATTTATAGAAAAAAAAATTCCAGAATTTTTGATATTTTTTTACAATTTTTTTTAGCCAAAAATTGGACAGCCGTTGGATTGGATAAGATTTTTGGATCAAAGGTTCCAAGAGAAGACACGTGGCTTGTAGCCATTGCCCAAAGCAAGAGAACGGGCCAGATTGGCCCGTGAGCTTGCCTGGACTAGTGGGATCCACCCCTTGCCCGGACTGGACTTGGCGCACTGGAGCTGCTCTCCGGGCCTAGGGCCCCCTCTTGCCTAGGCTGGCCTCTTGTGATGAAGATACTCTTACGGGTAAGGAGAGAGAGATGTATTGTCCTTTTTGTTTGTTATATGATTTTTTTCTTTCTTCTTTTTATTTTTTGGGTTTGAATATTGTGATTGAGCTTTTGTATTGCAGTGAAGGATTGAGACTTGTGGTGGATGTAGGGCTACGCATTTTAAATCGTAAGTCAACCAAATGGCGAACCAAATTATTCATTCTTATTTGGGTTTTTTTTTTTTTCCTCTCAAAGCCCTAAACTCCAATTTAAGGATTATGAGCCTCTATATTGAGCATCGGTACATTTATACGCATGCACATTAAAAAAAAAAAAATATTAGCCACTTGATTAGTCTAAGAAATTGTATTAGACTAAAACTTTCACTTCGCATTTTATCATTATCACTTTTCCATCTCAATCACCCTTCCTTTTGCCTCTAACATTTTTGTTCTTTTTCTTCTTCCTCTATTTCTTCTTGAGATTGAAAAGTAATAATGATAAGGTGCAAAGTGGAAGTTTCATTCTAATACAATTAAGTTGACTTGGATTGATTATAATTCATTTGATTAATCTAGTGGTTAATATTCTTTTAAATGCGTATAATGTACCAAAGCTAAATGCATAGGCTTGAGATCCACAACTTAAACCCTCTCTCAAAGCCATTGACGTACTAGCTTACATTAAGATATAATTGTAAAGCTAATATATTTAATGGCTTTCAATTTTGACAAAACTTTATATATATCATCCTTGTAAAAAATTAGACAAATCAGAAATCGTTTCGATATCGAATTGTATCCTACAAAATCAATGAATACGGTGCTTCAAGAAAATACTAAAATTTTAATAATTCAATTGAGTGGTAAAATGATATCGGATTCAAGTGATTTTTTTGTATAGATGATCTTTGAATTAGTATCTACAAAATAGAAGGTTTGGATTAATGAAATATAGTATGGAGTGGGCCCTACAAAAGTGTCCCTTAAGTAAGCTAATTTAAGGGATCTTTCAATAAAAGCTCTTTGTATATGTATTCATATACAAAAGTAATAAGAGCTTCTAATTTAGTTCTAATATATAATACTATTATCATAGCTTCAATTCCTTTTTGGGCTAGGAATCAAATTGAATCCAAGCCAACCCTAACACTTTCTATTGTGCCGTTTCCTCTCACCTTCTCTTCTTTCTCTCTTTCTCCTTGTATGTGTCTTCTTCTCTACATCTTTGTTTTTTGGTCAAATCTGCATCTTCTTCGTCTTCTCTTCATCTTTTTCTTCTATTATCTCTATGTCTTCATCTTCCTCATATCCTCTTTCGGTTTTTCTCCTCTATGTCTCTATTTCACACTACCTCTCTCTACTTCAACTCTATCTCCCTTCATCTTTGGAGATTTGAAGCATTGATCTCGTCGTTATCTGCGTTGAAAATTGATACCGAACCATTTGTTCGGTTAACCGATTTTTTAGGGTGGTGGTTCAGTGTCGATTTTGAAAATTCCTCCACCAAGGATGTCTGTTCGGTGGGTGATTTAGGGTCAAACCCAAATAAAACCACATTAACCGAGTCCTAGGTGGATGTTTAATAAAGTCAAATTTTTTAATAATATTTTTTACACACACACATACACACACATATATATTTAAAATTAAATGTTAGAAAAGACAATATGTAGCACGATCTAAGGCATCCATTTCGTGATGATGCTACGCATCTAACAACCCAGACATGATAAAGCTAGCATTGATGCAGCCTTATAGGAGACAGGAGAGCTCCATCTAACATGGCTTTTTCTCCAGCATTGAATCATATTGACCAACATACCAGTCGACGACCTATATCCATTATATATTGTTTTCTTCTTTTCGGCCAACTAGGCTCAAACACATATTAAGTCGGGTATGTTGACCCAATTCAACATGCCACTCAACCATGGAAGAGAGGATGCCTTGTAGTATCGTCCTCTAGTAACCCCCTAGAGATAGGCCAAGAAACCCAAAGAATGTCAATATTAGGTGTGATTGAAATCCTTGCAAATAAACTATAACATGTAATTTATAAATCATATTTCGATCCTAACATAGTGTTAGGCGACTGTGTTATCAACCTAGGTATTTCTGTCGTTTACTTCTCATTGATCTTGACATGAACCTAGCTATTCTCCAAATAAACCCTTTTTTTCCACATCAGTTCTAGAGCCTTTCATGAACAATAGGTTTTGTCCCTCTTACCAATACGACCTGGGCGAGTTATCATGCTCTTAGGTGATAGGATAATCTTTGCCCTGTGTGAGACCTATACAAAGCCACAACACACAACATCGATATAGTATTTGTTTCAATGAAATATTGTTAAAATAATAATATGTATGCAAGATAAGAAGAGAAAAAAAAAAGAAGGTAAATAATATTTTACGTGTATCTTTCTGGTCACGAACGAGACCTATTATGGGTGTAAGGTCCAAAATCTATCGTGCTACCCAATTAGAGCTCCATGTTTTGAACCCTTGTAATTCAAATTGGGTTAGGATTTAATACTGAAAACGAAGCCTTAAGTAGTCGTTATATATATATATAGTGCAAGAAATAGTCTTAATAGAGGGGAGAATGTTTCTCACACATACACACAAAAATAGTCGTTAAATTTGATCAATAGATATTGATAAATCAGAAAGCATTGAGATAATCAGTAATTGCTCAATCTACAATCTACAAATCTACAATCTCCCCAAGTTTCTCCATTTGAATTTTGGACTCTCCAAAATTCTTTGTGGTCGTATGTTTTTTCATAACTAGTGAGGCACATGAAGTGGAATCAAGAACCTTTTCAACATGTATTGCACCTCTCTGAACAGTCTATCTCATAAGAAGATGAGTATGTCCAATATGAGAATCTCATCGTTCATGTTTCATAGAAAAAACTAAAAAAAGAAAGAAAAAAGAAATGTATGAATTGACGTGCATAAGATAAAAAGTAGTGTTGAAGTTTTTGACCTACATTTCTTGGTGTTTCCGTATTATATGGCCAATCTTTCCCCAAATAGGCCCTTTTTTCCACAACAGTTCTACAGGCTTCTATGGATAATAGGTTGTGTTCTTATTACCAATATGACCAAGACGGGTTATCATGCTCTGAGGTGATAGGATAATCTATGTTCATGTGTGAGATCGGTGATAGGATAATCTATGTTCATGTGTGAGATCTATACAAGGTGTCAACACATATTGTGGCTGAGAAGGCTCAACCCCAATATAGTATTTGTTTCAATGAAATATAGTTAAAATAATGATCTATATTTAGGATAAAAACAAAAGACGAAAATGGGTAAGTACTGTACTTACATGTATCACCCTGGTCACTGATGGGACCCATTATGGGACTAAATTCCAAAATATCCTGTACTGCCCGATGAGAGCTCCAAGTTTTGAACCTCTGTATATTGTAAATCTAATCATTAGATTAATAAGATGAGACCTCTCATGTGAGACCTACTCATCGCTAACTGGCTATTATGGATTTGATTAACGTACTATTTAAGGCTATTTAGGGATTTGAATTAGGAGGGTTAGGTAATCTATTGAACATCAAAATATGGACATCAACAATGTCATGCATGCTTCAGTATCCTTAAGAACCCATTCTCTCTCAAAGTTTCTCCATTTGAATTTCGGACTCTCCAAAATTCTTTGTGGTTGTTTGTTTTTCCATAACTAATGAGGCACATGAAGTGGAATCAAGAACCTTATCGACATGTATTGCACCTCTCTGAACATTCTATCTCATAAGAAGTTGAGTATGTCCAATATGAGAGTCTCATCGCTCATGTTTCACTGAAAAATACTATAAAAAAAATTAAAAAAAGAAGAAGAAGAAATGAATGAATTTATGTGCATAACATACAAAGTATTGTTGAAGTATTTGACTTACATTTCTTGGTGTTTCCATATAATATGGCCAATCTTTCTCCAAATAGGCCTTTTTTCCATAACAGTTCTACAGGTTTCCATGGATTATAGGTTGTGTTCTTATTACCAATATGACCAAGATGGGTGGTTATCATGCTCTGAGGTGATAGGATAATCTATGTTCATGTGTGAGAACTATACAAGGCCTCAACACATGTTATGGCTGAGAAGGCTCAAACCCAATATAGTATATGTTTTAAAGAAATATAGTTAAAATAATGATATGTATTTAGGAGAAGAATAAAAGAAGAAAATGAGTAAGTAATATGCTCACCTGTGTCACCTTGGTCACGGACGAGACCCATTATGGGCCTAAAGTTCAAAATATCTCATGCTGCCCAATGAGAGCTCCAAGTTTTGAACCTCTATAATTCAAATTGGGTCATGATTTAATACAGAAAATAAAGCCTTAAAATAGTCGTTAGATCTAATCAATAGATTGATAGATTAGAAAGTATAGAGATGATAAATAATTGCTCAATATACAATATACAAATTTACGAACATTCCAAATCTAATTATCAGATTGAATCAAATCAAAAAGCACATAGATAATGAATAATTGCTTAATCTACATTCAAGAATATTGTAAATCTAATCATTAGATTGATCAGATAAGACTTCTCATGTGAGACCTACTCATCGCTAACTGGCTATTATGGATTTTATTAATGTATTATTTAAGGCAATTTAGGGATTTCAATTATGAGGGTTAGATAATTTATTGAACCTCAAAAGATGGACATCAACAATGCCATGCATGCTTTAGTGTCCTTAAGAACCCATTCTCTCTCCAAGTTTCTCCATTTGAATTTTGAACTCTCCAACATTCTTTGTGGTTGTATGTTTTCCAATAACTAGTGAGGCACATGAAGTGGATTCAAGAACCTTATCAACATGTATCGCACCACTCTGAACATTTTTTCTCATAAGAAATGAGTATGTCCAATATGAGAGTCTCATTGCTCATGTTTCCCTGAAAAATACTAAAATAGAAAGGAAAAAAAAATGTATGAATTGACGTGCATAAGATACAAAGTAGTATTGAAGTATCTGGACTTACATTTCTTGGTGTTTCCGTATAATATGGCCAATCTTTCTCCAAATAGGCCTTTTCTATAACAGTTCTACAGGCTTCCATGTATAATAGGTTGTGTTCTTATTACCAATATGACCTGGATGGTTTAACATGCTATGAGGTGATAGGATAATCTATGTTCATGGGTGAGAACTATACAAGGCCTCAACACATGTTGTGGCTGAGAAGGCTCAACCCCAATATAATATTTGTTTCAATGAAATATAGTTAAAATAATTATATGTATTTAGGAGAAGAAGAAAAGAAGAAAATGAATAAGTAATATGCTTACCCGTATCACCATGGTCATGGACGAGACCTATTATGGGCCTAAAGTTCAAAATATCTTGTGCTGCCCAATGAGAGCTCCAAGTTTTGAACCTCCGTAATTCAAATTGGGTTATAATTTAATACAGAAAATAAAGCCTTAAGTAGTCATTAGATCTAATCAATAGATTGATAGATTAAAAAGTATAGAGATAATAAATAATTTCTCCATTTACAATATACAAATTTACGAATAGCCTAAATCTAATTATCATTGAATCATATCAAAAAGCACATAGATAATGAATAATTGCTTAATCTACATTCAAGAATATTGTAAATCTAATCATTAGATTGATCATATGATACCTCTCTTGTGGGACCTACTCATCGCTAACTAGCTAATATGGATTAATGTATTATTTAAGGCTATTTAGGGATTTCAATTATGAGGGTTAGATAATCTATTGAACCTCAAAATATGGACATCAAAAATACCATGCATGCTTCAGTAGAGTTTCTCCATTTGAATTTGGGACTCTCCAGAATTCTTTGTGGCCGTATGTTTTTCCATAATTAGTGAGGCACTTGAAGTAGAATCAAGAACCTTATCAACATGTATTGCACCTCTCTGAACATTCTATCTCATAAGAAGATGAGTATGTCCAATATGAGAGTCTCATCGCTCATGTTTCACAGAAAAATATTAAAAAAAGAAAAATAAGTAATGTATGAATTGACGTGTATAAGATACAAGGTAGTGTTGAAGTATTTTGACTTATATTTCTTGGTGTTTCTATATAATATGGCCAATCTTTCTCTTCCACAACAGTTTTACAGGCTTCCATGGATAATAGGTTGTGTTCTTAGTACCAATACGACCAAGATGGATTATTATGCTCTGAGATGATAGGATAATCTATGTTCATGTTTGAGAACTATACAAGGCCTTAACACATGTTGTGGTTGAGAAGGCTCAACGCCAATATAGTATTTGTTTCAATGAAATATAGTTAAAATAATGTTATGTATTTAGGATTATAAGAAAACAAGAAAATGGGTAAGTAATATGCTTATCTGTATCACCCTGGTCATTGATGGGACCCATTATTGGCCTAAAGTTCAAAAATATCACGTGCTCCCAATGAGAGCTCCAAGTTTTGAACCTCTGTAATTCAAATTGGGTTATGATTTAGAACAGAAAATAAAGCCTTAAATAGTCGTTAGATCTAATCAATAGATTGATAGATTAGAAAGTATAGAGATACTGAATAGTTGCTCAATCTACAATATACAAATTTACGAATTGTCTACATCTAATTATCAGATTGAATCAGATAAAAAAGCACATAGATAATGAATAATTGCTTAATCTACATTCACAAATACTGTAAATCTAATCATTAGATTGTTCATATGAGACCTCTTGTGTAGGACCGACTTATCGTTAATTGGCTATTATGGATTTGATTGACGTACTATTTAAAGGCTATTTAGGGATTTGAATTATAAGGGTTAGATAATCTATTGAACCTCAAAAGATGGACATCAACAATGCCATGCATGCTTCAGTATCCTTAAGAACCCATTCTTTCCCAAGTTTCTCCCTATGAATTTTGGGCTCTCCAAAATTCTTTGTGGTCGTATTGCAAAAACTAGTGAGGTACAAGAAGTGGAATCATCAAGAACCTTATCAATATGTGTCGCATCTCTCTGAACATTCTATCTCATAAGAAGATGAGTATATCCAAGATGAGAGTCTCATCGCTTATGTTTCTCCGCAAAATATAAGGAAATATATGAATTGATGTGCATATGATAGAAAGTAGGGTTGAAGTATTTTGACTTACATTACTTGGTGTATCCGTATTTTGACCTACTCATCGCTCATCATTAATTGGCTATTATAGATTTGATTGATGTACTATTTAAGGCTATTTAGGGATTTGAATTATTAGGGTTAGATCGTCTATTGAACCTCAAAAGATGGACATGATCAATGCTTGAGACATTTGTATGCTTCAATATCTTTAGGAACCCATCCTACCCTCATGTTTCTCCCAATGAGCAGTTAGGCACATAAAGTGGAGTCCAGAACCGTATCAAAATGTATCGCACTTCTCCAAACATTCAATCCCATAAGACGATGAATATGTCCCATCTCAGAGTCTCATTGCTCATGTTTCTCTGCAAAATTGTTAGAGTTTGTTGGTGGTTTCGATTCGGATTATTTGAAGGCCGGAGGCCTTTTATGTGAATTGCATGAAGTTTTATTGTGCGTGCTGCCTGTTGTGGATATTAAATGTGTTTTATTCGGCAGAGTCTCCCCTGTAATTTGAACAATCCCAAAAATTACAACATGCATAAAACACATTTAATATCCACAACATGCAATTCACATAAACAGCCTCCGGCCTTCAAATAATCTGAATCGAAACCACCAACAAACTCTAAACAATGCCAATAATGAATTCAGACTTTACGAATGCCCACTATAAACAATATAAAATAACTTTTCAAATATCCAACATGCGAGGTTTTAACCTTCTAAGCCATTCACATCTCGTTTTCACCTAAATTTCAGGACCAACGACAAGGTCGGAACCAATCTCAATAAAACCACCCAAGTAAATTTTAACCCGCGGCTACACCTAGGTGCTACCCTAGGCTGCCTCCGTACCCTTACTGAGGGATCAAGTCACACGTAGTTCTTTTCACAAAATCCTGATTCTAATCTCCCTAATAATCACATAATCTCCTCATACACCGGAAATTCCGACGCCACGTATGGGGTCTGTCATCACGCTGGAAAATCCTACGTCACGTGTGACCTAACAATCATATCATCTCCCCATATGCCGGAAATTCCAACGCCACGTATGAGGTATGTCTCAACGTAGGAAAATCCTACACCACGCGAGACCTAATAATCACATAATCTCCCCATACGCCGAAAATTTCAACGCCACGTATAGGGTCTGTCATCACACTGGAAGATCCTATGCCACGTGTGACCTAACAATCATATCATCTCCCCATACGCCGGAAATTCCAAAGCCACGTACGGAGTCTGTCATCCAGCCAGAAAATACTACGACACGGGTGACTTGACAATCACATAATCTCCCCATACGCAAGAAATTTCAACGCCACGTATGGGGTCTGTCTCAACGATGGAAAATCTTAAGCCAGGTGAGACCTCAAAATCACAAGATGATACATAGGGTAGTGCGTATAGCACTTCAAACTGACATACTCTCAACTATCTAAACTAATAATAGAGGTATTCTTAATTTAGTGATACCAGTCTATAGTAGACTGCAACGTAATTTAATCAGGAAAATAATATTATTTTTAGACCAAAGATCATGCATATGAACATAAATTTCATAAAATACTGTATCACACAACTAGAACATTATACTTTATTTATAATCAAATAATATTAATTAATGGTAAGTAACAACATTTAAGGAAAATCATAAATCGAATCAATTTTCAATTTAACCTCAAATAACAATTTAGACTCGATAAAAAGGTTATCCGAATACCTTCCGAAAGGTGAAACTGCCTCGGAAGACTCACGGTCAACCGAGGGGTCCAACAACCCCAACTTGGTCAAACGGGCCCATGGGGCCCACGACCTCCAAATTCTGATTCGAAAATTTCTATAGGTTCTACAAGGTTTAGGATACATGTCCTACAAGTTTGGTCCGGATCAGACTGTCGGATTGCTCGCAATCAGACGGTTATTGTAAAACATAAAGTTTAAGTTATTAAATCGGAACATCCGGGGCTCTGATTCACAATCCGTGAATTCCTACACGATCATAAAAATGCCTAGATTAACATATAATTAAAAATGGGGTTGATCCAACGGTCCAAACATGTCAAACCCGGATAACGCCTAATATGCGATATCCAATCGACGATAAAGCGATATCTGATTGACAATCAAACGATACCCAAAATCATATCTGAACATACCGTCATTCTCGGGACTGCACAAGGATTATTATAGGACTCTAAGACTGGCCAAAAAGTGTCCCACGAGCTGCCACACTTGCGGGCAGCGCGTGGGTGTCCAAAGCGATAACGCTCACCGAAAAATCTCAAAATCACGGGCCAAGCTTCCTATCCTAGGTTTAAGACATCAATTGGAGCCACTTTTGTTCTTGGACCTACCCAGAAAAATGGCCGTAATTTCATCTCGAAATCCGAACAAACTTTGGATCTAAAATCAAACTATCAACGCTAGAAATTTATAAAATCCTACACAACCATCAGCTAGAACACGAAAAATAGGTGAAAAATCATACCTTACATGCCGGAAATGGTGGCCGGAAACCGCCGAAATGACGCCGTGAAGTTTTGGGTTAAAATTGCTAGTTTTTCGGCATTTTCCGGCGTCGGCAACTGGTGGCGGCGAAGGGGCAAAATGGAGAGAGGAGAGTTGGCCGGTCATTTGGGACCGGCCCTGGCTTAGGTGGCAAAATCTGTTCAGATGAACAGTGTTGGGGGAGGGGTCACGTGCACAGATGGAGAGAGAGAGAGAGAGAGAGAGAATATGATTTTATCAAACCCTTTTCGCTAAAATTACGATTATGCCATTGAGGGTATTTTGGTCGTATCTCTCTTGTTACAACTCCGATTCGAGCCCACCACGTGTCTACGGACTCATCTCGTTGTGCTCTATGTAACAATATAGTCGAAATTCCCAAATTCCTTCTCGGTCAAAAAGTCAACTTTAAACGTAATGAAATATTCTATGGGCAAAATGGTATTTTATCATGTTTAATTAATAATTAAACATTTATTTAGGACCGGGTCGTTACAATCAAAAAGATGATTGATCTCGAGTCATTCGTGTAGAGACACTAAGCTAAGTGTATGAGTGTTCAATAGAGAATGAGTTCATTGAACGCGATCAACAGGGAGAACTTGAATGGAAGTTTTATCTACATGTCAGTCAGGACCTCTCAAGTTCGAATAGTGCAAATTAATCCTTGACCTGAGGCACCACGAGTTGTCTCATGGAGGCGTCATGGGCACTTAGTCATGTTGAAAAGCTGTGTTCCTCTAGGCATAACCCAAATATATGACTAGGGTTCATATTAATTCATTGAGACATGTGAGTATACAATAAGGGATCTCTACCTTCAGTAAAAAGGGAGAATGCTCAGAAGATGTGACTCATAAGTCTTTGGCCAAAGCAACAAGCTAGGTCAATAATAGAGATTGTGATCATGCTCTAATGAATCACATGAGACTGTAAATCATGCTAAGGGCTTGAGGTAAATTCCATACCCCAATTAACATGATGAAGAGCATTGATTAAGAGAAGAACCGTATTGCACGGTAATTTCAACTGAATAGGTTCACAACCCCATTCTATATTAGCTTAGGCAATCGTGACATATTGCTAGACGTCACTCGTTGTTTGTGGAAGCCCTGAGAACAAGATATAATCTAATTCTCATAAAGGGAGAATTGAAAGGGAGTTTTAATTCACAATTAATCAATAAAGAGTTTTGGATCACCCACTACCTCCCCGATTAGAACCTAATGAATAACACACCGATAAGGTTAGAGGTAAGGAAATAAATATGATGTGCATAGACTTATTAATTTAATAAAGACATAATTAATTAATAGAATGCAGGAAGAAGGGTAACTTGGGCATAAACTATGAAATTGGGTTCAAGGGCCTTTGGACTTGGACCCCATGGGCTAATTGAGTTATGTAAGCATAGTATGATGACCACTTGAACCCCAGAAGCCCAAGTAATACCATATGGTTGGTTTTACCAATGGGAGACTTTGGTCTCATCCCTGTTTGTCTATTTAAGTGAACTTTGTCTCTTGAGAAAAGTTAGGGTATTTGAGCTAGTTTCAAAAGAAGAGTTAGAACACCATCAAGCTCTACCCACCTAGCCAAAACCGGCCACCCTAAGAAGTGAACACTAGCATCCTTCCTTCCTAGGTTGCATCATATCCTCCATCTTCCTTGGTGTGGTAAAGTTAGAGATTACCTATATTGGTGATTTGGTGAATCTAGAAGGTCTTCAGTAAGGTGATCAACTCAAAGGATGTCAACCTTGAGTAGTGCTTTAAGAGTAAAATTTATACTCTCTTTCTCTTAGTCTAGAATGTCTAGGAGTGGAACAATCTAAACCAAGTCTCAAGGTGTTTGGGGTTAGTTATGTTAAAGCTCAAAGATTAAATTTAAAGCTTCCATTGTCTAAAGGTCACTTGTAACCTTATCTTTGTGGCTAAATATAACTAGAATTCAATAATTCCTTTAGGCCTTATATAATGTAAAACATCTGAACCCTGCTCTTAAAATGTCTAGAAAAACTCTCCTAAAACAAAACAAAATCCTAAACAATTAAGACAACAAACTAGGAAAGAATCCTTCTTTGACTAGAAAACACACCAGCCACTTGTACGCACGTTTTAGGGTCATTCCACTTCTTATAAAATCCTGGAACAATATTATAAATGTAACTCGATCTCTAAGCTTTCCAAGCATATATCACATGACACTAGGAAAAATCGGAAACCTCTTCAACTCTTCAATCTTCCATAGCAGTGCAGTTCTGATGGTATTTCAACTTAGGTTGTCTTGACTTACAAGTCTGGACCAATTGACTTGGTAGAAAGTTATGAAAATTTGATATCATAATCTTCAATGTCTAGAAAGTTATGAAAATTTGATACCATAATCTTCAATATCTTAGCTTTCTTATCCAATTGGTCTTGCGCTAAAATTCATTCGAAAAGTCAATTTTTTTGTCGAAACCCTTCCAAGAGCGCAAAATAGCTAAAAATAAGAAAAGTAAAGTAATAATGCGCTCTTTAATTAACTTTCCCAACAAAAACCAAATATAAAAGGTATAAAAATATAGAAAATAATTCACTTATCAATATTGGAATCAAATCAACTACTCCCCCATAGTTGATCCCATTCTCGATTTTGAGGGTATTCGATTACAAATTTTAAGATGGAACCCACATAATTTATGATTCCTTACGTAAACGCAGTGGAAGTCAATAATTGAAATAATTTCAATACCCATATGTTAGTAAACACATGAAAAGCAGGAATTGTAATCATTCCAATACTCTTTCCCCAAAAGTAAACATACAAGTAATGATACTTGAAATCTCATAGTTTAAACTTTTACAATTTTGGATGGAATTGGGTCAAATTCAAATCCATGCAGTTAAGTTAGAGCCAAACACTGTGACTTTGGGGCCAACAAATTCAAATCCACCCCACAAATCCCCTTATCCAAAATACACAACAAGAAATAAGACATTTAAATTGATGGATAATTTAAATTTATGTGATCAAAATCTTTGAATGAGGAAATTTAAAAGCACTACGTGTTTGGATGAAGAAATTTAAAAGTATTAAGGAATTCATAAATGATGGAATTTAAAATGACGGAAATTAATGTTATAGAATTTGTAAAATTTCTTGTTTGGCCAACGGATTTAAAAACGGAATTTAACTTTTATCATCTTAGAATTTTATAAATGACAACTATTTAGATAGAATTGAAAATTGAGATTTATGACCTCCAAATTCCATGTTCTTTTTCCACATGGAATTTCTAGATTTATTTGTTTTTTATTTATCAAAACATGAGAATTGGTTTATGTCAATTTAGAAATTCTGTTGACAAAAACCAAAATTCAGAAATTCTGACTTTTGTGAAAATTCAAGTTTATTTCCATAATCCAAATACAACGTGAAGTGTAATATCAGAAATGAAAAAGCTTGGCTCCTTAAAATTATGGAGGAACTTCTCCTTACAACCAATGTGGTTTTGACACATATTAAATTTTTTTTAATATTCTTTTTCTTTTTTGTTGAAACTTTGTCAATATTGTTCGCTTGAATTTAACAAGTGTCAAAACTCCATTGGTTGTGAGGAGTAGCTCTCCTTAATTTTAAGGAACCAAACCTTGCTCTATAAGAAAATGATACTACTTGCCTCCTTACTTATAAAAAAAAAAATTTCTCTTTTATGTGAATTATAGTTTGACATATATGCAAAAATAATTTATCAAAAACACAAAAGAAAAACTTTTACACGTATGTTACACTGCTATTTATAAGAGTATAAAAGCTCATGCTTATCTGATAAGGAGAAAAGTATTTTTCATAAGGAAATTAAACCGTCGTTGTCCATTCTTAATGCACCCAGACACGAAACCCAGGAGGTAAAATGCGGTAAACCTGCAAATCTAAAGAAAAACCCTTTATTCATACCAATCATTTGTATCAAATTTACTGGTTGGCATTTCCGTTGACTGTCTGACTCTGACTCGCTTAAAATAAAAACAGAAAAATTGCCTTGAAGTGAGATTCGATATGTTTCTTAAAGATAGCATTATGATCCTTCTGTTGAATATAACTCCAAGAAGCTCTGAGATTTCTTACTTTCAGCAGTTTCTCTCACGTGGGTCTAATTGATAATCTCAATTGATTCTTTCTTTGTTGGGTTCGGATTTTCTGTCAGCTTAGCTTCACTCCCTCGGTTGTGGGTAGGTATTTTTATCTCGGTATTCTTAATTTCTTCTCATCTAATCGGTGTTTATTTTTTACTTGATTGTGGATCTTAATGTTTGGTCATGACTATCAGTTGTCCAGTTATGGATAGTGGGGATCATCACTCAGTGCATTTCTGGTAGCTTGTAGGATTTGACTGTTCATGCCTTAATTTGTGCATTTAATGAAGGGATTTTGGGGTTTGATAGGTCTTCATCTTGTTGATGCTTGTTAAGGACTGAAGTGATCTTTATTTCTGGGCCATTCATAGTAAGGACTAGACAAAGTAATTAGTTTTCGTTTTGCCTGAGTGTGAATTCTTCAGTTTAGATGCACCATGTTCTCTTTTTTCTTGGAAGCTTTTGCTTTGCCTCTCTGATTGAACTTGGAAGTATGTTCTGGTGCAATTTGAACATAGATGAAAAATAGGGAAGGGAGATTGACTGCATAATCTGAAGGTTTGGTTTTATGGGTTTATGAAATTATAATTTCAGAGGTCTTTTCTGAGACACATTAGACCTCATGTTTTGCTAATTTCTGTGGTTTGAGATTAGGAGGTTGGAAGAGGTTTTTCTGAATCTCCCTCTTTAACAGCTGATACTAAAATGACTTAAACTTGTTTCATTTCTATCTGTATGAGATTAGCTAACGTCTAGAATGCAGTTTTCCTTTTGGGATTACTAGAAAATGCATAAATAGTGATTTCACTTTACAGTTTATACTTTACTTACACTTCTCCAAACCCTTGCCTTATCCACTGATGTTACGCATAGCCATAATACTTTCCTAATTGTCTTTTCTTTTAGTCTGCATTTTCTTTTTCAGTACGTGATCATCTCTATCTATTGGAGGATGGTTTATGTACCAGGAAGTTTGCAGTTGAATGAGGTTTTAAAATATCTATAAATTTATACTTCTAAGACTGACCATAAATTTGTTGAGAAACGCTACTTACAATCTGAAATTTAAGCTTCATTGCTGTTCATATACACCAATTGTATCTAAAAGCATTGGCTGATGCTGTTGCAGGAAAGGCTTTTGAACGGAGTTGGTTGTAACATCTCTCTCAACAAGATTCTGGTCACTGGAGAAAATTCCTGTTACAAGGTGTCTGCTCATACCTTTGATGGAGACTAGAACAAACATGGTTCAGACACTGGAAGCTATAAAGGGTGGTGGAGGATCCATCAGGGTTGGGACCACTGGGACGGTCAGTTCCCTAATGACAAGAGAATTAGAGTCCATCAAAGTTGCACCTCCGACGCCTGCATCTTCCAGAAGTAAACATCAAACAGCTTCTGTTTCTGTTCCCTGTGGTGCTACTACTCCGAAAAAGCTACAACCAAAAAAATCATGTGATGAAGCTAGCAGCAGTGGAACCAGCAACTACATTAATCAGAGACGCCCTGAAATTTCACAGAAAACAAAAACTCATGCTAAAAAGACTAGTCAGATCCCGATATTGAGCTCTGATAATGTTGGCCTGGATAGAACTCCTAGTAGGCAGAAAACTAGTAAAAAAGGACCTAACATTGTTGAAGTTGTGGACTTAAAATGTGGGAACTCAGATAGAGCATGGGCTGGCAATATAACGAATCGACTGAAGAAGCTGGGCTTCTCAAAGCTCTCTGAGAGCATTGTCTAACCTGGTAATTTCTTCACATCAGATCTTAGATTCCTGTAACTGTATACAGAAATCCCAATTGGTCGATTGCTGTCTGAAACTTCCACCTTAGAACATATGCTTGGTAGGATCCTAGTGCCTCTTTTTTTCTTCTTTTGTGTTTTTACCACTGATTCACAAGCGGGTCTCAAATGACTGCCAGAGGAAACCATGCCTTTAAATTGTGGCTGAGGCTTGTGTGAGCTACATCTGCTGCTTAATTCGAGGTGGCTGAAGTGCTCAATTTCTTTCATTATGAGGGATCCAACAGTGCCTCTGGTGCCTATTTCCACGGGAGCATATGCAGCCATTTTTGCAGCATCTCTGTTGGCAATGGTGCTGGATTTAGACATGTTTGGTTCTGTTGGAGTGGAGGGGTTGGCTTGTGGATGAAAAGTGGTGGTTTGGGGTTCAGTCTTGGGTGGGGAATGTGCTTTTCTTTTGGGACATATGGTGTTTGGCCTTTTGCTATTTCACAAGGATTCTTTGCTTTGTGTTCTTTATCTAAAGTGAACAGCATTTGTTGGGTTGGCTGGTTATATACTCACCTCATTCATGTGCTTACAGATAAAAAGGTAGAATCCCTTAAGCTACCACACCTTCTTTCTCTCTATTTTATTTTATTTTTAAATTTGACCATTTGGGTCTCATTTACTGATTTAATATAGTTTTCCATACTTGGATTATGTATTGGATTCATTATGACCGTCGGATCTTGCGGAACAATTTTAGTTTGATGTATTATGTTGTATTGCAAATCAGTCAGTAAAAGTGACGGTGTTGGATTTTATTTGCTTTTTGAAGTAAGTTGTTGAGTTCTTTTCTTGTCTTGAATGGCAAGGGAAAATAAAAGGATGGTGAGCAATGAGAGCTTTCGAAGTTTGAGGGTTGCTGGTCCTCTCTCATTTTTCTATTTACATCATCACCTTTGAAGAATTTCTTGATACACACCATGTGAATTTCTTTCTTTTTCCCCTGACTTGAGGAGAAGGGCATTCATTTTCTCACTTCTTGTTACATCTCATCAGCAAGAATAAATAGAAATAAATTACTAGCAGAATTTGGTATGATATGAAGAACCATGTAATTAAGGTTGCAGGTGGGTCAATCGAAGCTTTGCATTGCTATATGATGATATTTCATAAATAAGTAGGTTGGAAGGCAATAGAGTTGAGCCTTTTTTTTTTTTTTTTTTTTTTTTTTTCCATGCAGAACAATTAAGAACCTGTTTGTCATGAGCAAGGTCTAAAATATCGATGATATCGGAAATATCGGTAGTCCAAAAATATGGAAATTTCAATGGAAATATCGGGATATTATCGATATCGATAAAAATTAAATAAAAACCACGGAAATTGTAAGAAAAACTTAGAAATTTTTATTGAAACTTTGGAGATTTAGTCAATTATCTATGAGTTTATCACAAAAAATTAGAAGGAAATGCATTGCATGATGGATTTAACTAATTTAAGTTGATTATACAGTAAGCGGGCAAACACTATGAGTGTAAAAAATATGTAATAATTAATGAAAAAAGATTAAATACACCGTAATCATTTGTATATAATGATTTACTATAATATTTTACACTTTATACATTGCATGGTAAGATACATGAGTGACTTAGTACCACATAGAGTTCCTACGAGGTTCAAATTTTTCACTATCTTCATCATCTCTATGTGTAGAGTAAGCGTATTGTGAAGAGTAGTCATCAAATGATAAATCCCCAAAATAGTTTTGCATGTAATTGTTAACATATCATCCATATAAATATAAATATTTTAGCATGTTATCACATAAACATAAGTGATATGGTGTTTAAGGTGTTGGAGGAGTAAAATGGGAGGGGTTCATATCCCCTTTGTGCTTTTTTCTCCCCTTTTTCCCTTTTTGTTTAAAACTTTTTTTTTTCCTTCACATCGATATTTTCCGATATTATCGTCGATATTGTCGATATTTATACGATATGTACATAGATATGTTTCGAAATATCCGTGATTCGAAAAAACCAAAAAATCCTCTATATTTCCTCGATATTATCGATATTTCAGACTATGGTCATGAGCAGAGCAAAATGGGTTAGAACGGGTCACAAATATCAACCGCAACTACACTAAATACTCGTTTGGGAGTGATTTTGGCTTTTGGGAAGAAGCAAATTCCACTTATTTTCGAAAAAATCACTTTTAGTGATTTAAAAGTGATTATAGGGAGAAACACCTCCCATGTATTTCTCTATAAAATCATTTAAAGTGATTATTGAATTCTCTAAAATCACTCCCAAACGAGCCCTAATAATAATTTCATAGTTCGAATTTGGCCTAAAAGTAGTAGCATAATTGCAACCATAGATTTATTCGTCGGTTTGTTTCAGTTATTTTCCTTTTCTACATAATTGAATAAATATTTTGTATTCTCTTACATATATAAAAGGGAATTGCATACTGTCAATTGAACTATATTTGAGAAAACTTCTTGCGGTTGTTGATTGAGAAATTTGAGAGAGATGATGTGAAATTTGAAGCGTTTCCTAGATTTTTTGTATTTATAGTTGATATCAATGTGTGAAATGAAACATACTAATATAGAAAAATGAAGAGTGTTAAAATATATGTGATTTAGTTTGGTTTAGGTGGTTTCTAATTAGATCAAACTAAATCAAACCAAACTACTTGTCATTTCATTCGATTCACTCCAAAGTAACACTTTTCAAGTGTAAAAACCAAACAAAATCATTTGAACTGGTTAAATTTTCCAAATTTGAGTTGGTTCAGGCAGTTTACGATTAGTTAGAATAAAATTGACAAAATTTAATTTAATTAGTATAAATCGAGAATAAAATTGACAAAATTTTATCCATAGGGCCTTATCATTAATCCAATGGATTAATTTAGGGCCTTCAAATAATGAGTGCCCAAATAAAAGTCAACGAACTCACCATCGATTGGCTGTGAAGCATTTCAAATCAACGACTGAGATCGCTTCTGTAGGGAAAGCGTGAAAAGATGACGACACAGACTATTATTTCCAGTGCACTTAGAAATGAGTGGATAGGAGGAGTGATCGAGCTGAGAAGTTCACAGACAGTAAACTGAAAACTCAGCAATGGCTTCAATTCCATGTACTGGTGTTGCTGCTGCTGCTGCTGCCATCACCTCCAAGTCCTTTCCTTCTTCAACCAAATTCAACACCCGGTTCGTGGGTACCCGAAATAGGCTCGGGTGGGTCAGGCCCTTGGGGCTTGGACCCTCCAACGGGTCCAGAGCCAAGTGCTGGTTTAAATTCGGGAAAAACGGTGTAGATGCTGAAGGTGCTGGTATTTATGGAAGCCAATCCCGTGATGATTTTGATAGAGATGATGTTGAACAGGTTCTTTACTCCCTCTCTCTCCCTCTCTCTCTCTCTCTACATGTTATTGTATATGTGTATATATGTGGGTGACTGTGACTGACTTTTGGTGATGATCACAAATTGTTCTATGTTTGGGAAGCATTTTTCTATTTATTTATGGCTAGGCAGATATGCGTTTCACAGTAAATTATGTATAAAATATAAAGAACAAGGATTGTTCAAACAAAATATTTGTTTCCAGCTAATTATAAAATATAATGAGGTGAATTTTGCATCAATTATTAAATTAATGACTTTATCATCAAGTAATAAAAGATATTGAGGAAATTGAGAACTCATTAAACATTTTAGAACATATAAAATTATTTAAATGCATAAATTAAGGGTAATTATAATTATGTGTTCTTACCGAAATTAAGTTGGAAATAAGTTTCATTTATTTTTCTAGATTCTTGGAGACATTTGCTTGCAATAAATAAATAAGAAGGGGTACAGATAGAAGAGGGAGCTAGATAATTTTTTTTCTTTTTGGGCAAAGAGCTAGAATAATGAAGTTCAGAGGAAGAAAAGAGATTAAGAAATTTATTCATCAAAAGGATATAGTCTTAACGAATGTTTTAACATGCATTCTAACTTCTTAAGAGCTTCATTTAACATATAAGAAACAAAGTTCTTGCCAAACTTACTGCAGTAGCAATGGTACTTTTCCGGGTGTTATAAAGGCACAATTAGGTGAAGCATCGAATTCTTTTGTCCGTGTAGTTCAAATATTCAAGAGGGAAGGATGATTGTTGGCTTCTAATGTTTGTGTCCACAGGCAGATGCGCATGTATATATAATTGAAAATTTGTAGTGAAGATAAATTAACTAGGTGTATGCTGTGCAATTTCATATTGGAATGTGAAAATGCAATTCTTTTTCTTCACAGTTTTCTGAGTTCTGGTTGTCCACCAAGAAGGAATTTGCATAAGTGCATTGAGAAACCGGGTCTTCAGACAGCAAAACCCTTTTTTTGCTGACATATAAATTAATAGAAATGAAAACCTTGCTCTTGTGTCATACAACTTGAATTTATCTAATCGCCAAAATGGAATTAGAGGGAATCTTTGAATTTGGTGTTAACATCTATTGGATGCATAAACATGATCCTTTTCAGAATTCTCAGGCTTGAGGTCCCTATACATCACACCGGTAACATGGTGGAATTGGCCTGCATATAGAAGCATTTTTTAGATGTTAGCACCAAGCTATATACAGCTTTGCCCCGTGCGTCTGCATCCATTGCACTGTTTTGTAGGAGGAGAATTTGCAGGACAAGGCATTTTCATGGTCATGTTGCAGTTCATGTGTCTTTAATTGTATGCTCACAAGGGAACCTTTTTTATTTCTTAAACAGTAACGTTGCATTATTCAGTTTTTGCTATTAAATCTAGAACAGGCTCAAGGTGAGAGCAGGTGACAAAGCGTTCGTTTTACTGTCTTATATGTTGCATAAGGTCAAACATCTCAAGCATGACCACATTTAACGACTTATGTGTTTCTTCATTGCAGTATTTCAACTACATGGGTATGCTTGCTGTTGAAGGTACATATGATAAGATGAATGCTCTTTTAAGCCAAAACATCCACCCGGTAGACATTTTGTTGTTGATGGCTGCATCTGAAGGTGACAAGCCAAAAATTGAAGAACTTTTACGAGCTGGTGCTAGTTACTCTATCAAAGATGTCGATGGCCGGACAGCTCTTGATAGGGCTGCAAGTGGTGAAATCAAAGACTTCATTCTTGGTTTTTCAGTTCAGAAAGCATGATTTCAATGGTATGTAGTTTTTGTGTGTGTGTGTGTTGGGAGTGACTTTATCATCATGTAATCTTTTCAACAGCTGCTTTAACCCATCAATGGCTATAGGCTTTGTCAATTTATACCTTGCTTTTAGTTTTGTCTTCCTTTCTCTTTGTAAATTTTTGAGGCTACAGGGTACTGTGTCACTTTGATGAACAGCAGAACTATTTATGAGAAGATTAATCTAATTATGAAATGCACCATATGAGTATTTAATCACTTTGTCTTTAGATAAACTAGATTACTGAAATTGTTACAAACTAAAGGAAACAAAAAAAGAAAGAAGAAAGAAACATGGTACGTATCGACAAAGATAATAGTTGATTATGTTTTCATTCCAATATTTATATGAACTTCAATGAGCTTTTTACCTATCACTTCAATTCTGGGCTGAACAAGGTTTTTCACCATTTATGATCTAGTATATCATACTGATAACTCCATCTTAGCATAGAGTTCATTCATGCCTGGTCATCGAGAAACTTTAAGAAAACTCAAGAAAAGGTAAGAAAGTGGAGGAAGATCTGAATATAAGAGGAAAAAAAAAAGAGGCAACAATACTTGATAGCATGTAAAGGGATGAGAATAATTGCATGATTGTATACACCAATAAACAGATTACAACTACCGTCATTGTTAAATACATATGGTGCCGAATAATATATAAAAGAAAGTGTTTGTACCATATTTTGTAAATGGACCAAAAATGGTCTATCTCTCAGAGGAATATATTTTAAAGCTTAGGCCCAATTTTTCTTTCTTTTCTTTAAAAACAAAAGGAACCATTTTTCTTAATGGGCTTTGGATAGATAGGAAAAAATTTATAAAAGCCCACAGAGTCAGGTAATCCAGGCCTTTAAGTCACACTAAAGTTAAAAAGATCAGTAACCATTGTACATTGACTCACGTGAAGGTCTGAAGAAGTCACCATTAATGGCGACTTAACCCTCTTCTCACCCAACAAGAAAGCAAGTTAGACAAAAGCCACCAAAACCAGAAGGAGCCGAATTGCCAACCAAATTTCTGGGTACAGAGAACTCAAGTCAGGAAAGCATCTCAAAAGACCAGTGGTTTTGTCAAAAATGTCCCATCATCCTGCCTATGAACTAGTCCAGATCAACATATGAACCAATCCAGATCAACATATCAATAGCTGACTTTGGATAACAGCAAAATATCATCTTTCAGCTTTCATCATTGAAATTTCAAGCTTATAAATAAAGAGCCTCCGCCACAGAAGAAGGGGACTCTCTCTCCAAAAACTAGACGCAATGTCTCTTGAAAACACTCGAAAAACTCAAGATCTTTTCAAACAAGCTTGCTTAATTTCCAGATAACCAGTTGACAACTTTTGTTGCTCTACCATCTTCATGGTATGATTTCTTTTTAAACGATCAGTTTGAATTCATGTATCCATCCAACTGGATAGAGAAATCTCCAGTTCTCCCTTACATTGTAATCTATATTCTGAGTTAGTTAAATGGATAAATTCAGAACTCTCATCTTCCTTTTGCAATCGAGTTAAAATCATATAAAGAGATTTAGGAATTTACTCTAACTGTTTCATTAAGATCTGCTATTTAATCGCTTTTATATATTTTAAATGCCTCGGTAGATTAATTTAATTTCTTGCTTTCGCATCATTTAAATTTATCATTTGGACCCAAAGCAGAGGTCTAGGCCCGAATAGGGCTATTTTAGTTCGAAAATAGAAGGTTGATTCAGGCCTGAATTACCTTGTTGGGCCTGAATTGACTGGAATCTCGACCTGGTCTAAGGGTTGATTGAATTTAAATTAGGTTTCTAAACCCAAATAGGGTATCATTAACCACGATCTTGGTTCCTTCCTTGTTTGATTAGGTATTGCTCGTATCTATCAGACCGACACACACGAATGAAAGAATATTGAAGTCCAGGCCAATACGCCCCTTGGAGCACAATGGCTTCAGCAGAAGTCCAGAATAAGCGCAAACACAACATATCAACACACTACACTACTCACACTAGGTCTATTGGGTTGGTCTTATACCCAATAGTGGCACGCCTACACCATTCCCGAATCAGGACAAAAGGAGCAAAACGACAGGGCCTAGCCTGAGCTTGCCCGTTCCTGTCAACCTGATTCAACTTTTAATTTTGTTCAGAAGTTGAAAGAATCCTCTTTGAGAGCCAAGAAAATCCAATCGGAGCATTAGTGTTGATCTAACAACCTCCTCACTCTGCAGAGCAATCTGATCCAAATCATCAGAAGGAGTGTTCGTGGGAAAAAGGACCTAACAAAATGACAAAAGATTACATTTGTTTGACATAAGCACTAAAAAGAACCAATAATATAGAGTGCTCACAAAAATAAAGACAAATATATACAACATGATGTCAAACATACATTTATGAAATCCTACTTATAGAAAACCGGCTCAGTAAGAGTACCCTGCAACATACTAACCAATCTTTGATCCGTCTGGAAAACCACTGAAGGTTAGACAAGTTAGGAGCAGAAGACACAACAGAAGAAACATCATTGTTGTCTGAAACCACTAAAGATAGGATAGGTTGGGAGCATAAGAGACAGCAGAAGAAACACCAGCGTTTGAAACCACTGAAGATAATAACTACTCTTTTCATCCCCATTCTGCAGAACAACTCTTTATTATCCATGTCTTCTTAATTTCAGACAATGTAGATGGTGGTTATCTCTTTTAGTCTCTACTTAACACCACCACTGGTAACGTTTTAGCATCCTCCAATATCTTAGTTATTCCTCTTAAATTAAAGCAATATTTCATTAGATGTCACCTATCAGAATTCAGAAGCATGAAAGGCATACTTTGTCATGTTTAAACTAGTCGCATCACACACTATGCATCTTATGTCCAGAAGAAAATGAGTTTGGCATTGGACTATAATGAGTCATGGATATATTGTGAGGAAGGAGGTTCAGCACGGGCCTGCGTTTTGTATGAAGTTGTGATTTGCTATATCATAAATAAATTCATAATCGGTTCTTCAAATATCGTTGTACAACTACTCATACTTGGAAGGCATAACAACAAGAAGGTTATAATGTACCAAAAACCAACACAACATAAAACAAATCAAAACAAAATTGGTGAGCAATAATAAGTTAATACCTATATTAAACACACACAAAACCCACGATTACCAAAAAACAAAAGACCCTCACCATTTATGCTTTGCATAAAACACAAAAACAAGCAGTATGAATAAGCCAATTTTCATAAACGTAAACCATTATATGGGTTCTCTTGAAAATGAAACTTCTAAGATTATACATGTATTCAAATTCAAACCCATAAATACAAAAGTTGAAAGCCAAGAGAAATTAGATCTTCATGTAGCTTTCTAAATTTGATTGTGGGTTTTACTTACATTTGCAAAGAGTAGCACAACTGAGGATTTTAATTTCAAAGGATTTTTCATGTTTAGGGAGCATCTACAATGGGCTCCCTAAACCATTGAAAAAATACAACTCTAACCAAACTCTCTATCCGCTTCATAAAATAGGAATTGTCAATGGGGATATAGCCCAGTTGGTTGAGCTCTTTTACCCCCATTCATGTGGGTCATCCAATGAATATTCATGTAAACCCCCATCTCCCAATCGTTTGTATAAAAAAATATATATAAATAAATAGGAGACTTCTAGGAGCTCCTCTAATTTAATGCTGTTTTATTTTAATATTATCTTTATTATTTATTTAATGCTAACTATTATTTGTTGTTATTTTTTTGCTTTCATTTTAGTCAAAAATTGAATTAAAAGAGAATTGAAGCATTTATAGAAAGCTATAGAGGCCTCCCTAAAATAGCCTTACAGTGTTTTTAGTTAAATTTGAACTGAAAAATAGCGAGTTAGATTGTAGATGCTATAATGGCAGTCCAGATTTCTTCTTAGTTCATTTTTTGGTTGTATCGATATTTTCCTTTTGCTCTAACATCCTTCTTTATTTTTTGGTTACAACTCTAAGATCCTTTTAGTTCTAAGAATTTCCTCTCAAAAAGCTATGGGTTGCCTTAATAACGACTTTTGTTGGTTGCTAACTTTTGTTATTTCTATAAAATCTACTTAGTTCCAAGTTTCCTATTGAAATGATGAAAATTATTGCAGAGAGTTATATACACCTAAGGTTGTTGTTATGTAACCAGTTCTTAAGACAGCAAAACCCTTTTTTGCTGACATATAAATTAACAGAAAGGAAAACCTTGCTCGTGTCGTAAAACTCGAATTTATAGAAAGGAAAGCCAAAATAGAATTAGACGGAATCTTAGAATTTGGTGCTAACATCTATTGGATGCATAAACATGATCTCTTTCAGAATTTCAACTACATGGGCATGCTTGCTGTTGAAGGTACATATGATAAGATGAATGCTCTTTTAAGCCAAAACATCCACCCGGTAGACATTTTGTTGTTGATGGCTGCCTCTGAAACTGAAGGTGACAAGCCAAAAATTGAAGAACACTTTTACGAGCTGGTGCTAGTTACTCTATCAAAGATGCCGATGGGCGGACTGCTCTTGATAGGGCTGCAAGTGATGAAATCAAAGACTTCTTCATTCTCGGTTCTTCAGTTCAGAAAGCATGATTTCAATAATATGTAGTTGCATTTTTTTCTCTTGTTGGGAGTGACTTGTAATTACAATTCATTTGATAACTTTATTAGTCGATGAAATCGTAGGACTATATGATTCGTCAGAAAAGGGTATGATAGTTACTTTTTTCTGCATAACAGGGTGGATATCTCGTATCCGAAAACTAGCAGTTCGCCCTGTCAATCCTCCATATCATCGTGTAATCTTTTCAATAGCTGCTTTAACCCATCAATGGCTATAGGCTTTGTCAATTTATACCCTTCCTTGCTTTTAGTTTATCATCGGGTACTCTGTCACTTTGATGAACAACAGAACTATTTATGAGAAGATTAATCTAATTAAGAAATTGTGTTCAGATAAACTAGATTACTGAAATTGTTATAAACTGGAGGGAAAAAAAGAAGAAAGAAACATGATACATCTCCACAAAGATAATAGTTTATTATGTTTTCATTCCAATATGAACTTCAATTAGCCTTTCACTTAAATTCTGAGCAGAACAAGGGTTTCCCACCAGGTAAGAAAGTGAAGGAAGATCTAGGAGGAAATAAAAAAAAAAAGGCAAGAAAGTTAAGAACTAAACATGAGAGGCGTCCTTTGCCTGCATGTAAGGGGATGAACATAACTAAATGATTGTATCCAACTATAAACACGAAAATCCTGCGACAAATGAGATAAGAACACGTGTACAAAATAATATTTGTATTTATGAAATTTAGGGTTACAATCTCTATATTGAATCCTCTGATTCGATCTCCAAAGTATTTAAAGAAAATTTGTGTTTGATACAAGGGTCGTAGAGACTTGATCTTGATCAAACGGGTAGTACAAGGCTTGTTTGGTGTTTGGATTTTCTAGGGTGGAGGAACCGGCACGTATTTGTTGTGCTTGGTGGCTCTTTCAAAGTGAGGTGAAGAATGCAGAGAGTTTTCTATTTCTTATGAATGCTTGGTCTGTCTAAGAGCCTTTCTTCCTCATCTTGAGGCCTCCTATTTATAGGCTCCTGCAGGATGCTTGACCTAAATAACTTTTTCTCTTTAAAACCTTCCTTTGTGGAATTCTGATTTGATTTTAAAATCAATTCCAATAATTTGGTAATTTAACCAAATTATCTTCGATTGATTAACTTGATTAATATTTGATTTAAATCAAAGTCAATCACAGAAGATTCTTTTCTTTAATTTTGTCTTCACTTTGAACCGTTTGATGCACTCTATCGGATGTCGCCACGTGTCACTTTTTGACAACTAATCCGATTTCGATGAGTCGCACGCCACATGGGCGAATTATGGGGCCCACAATTTAATCCACCAAACCCTAATTATTTTCTTACTTAGTGGAATTTAATTCACCAAAATTTTCATGTCTACACCAACATCATTGTTTGTTTAATACATATGGTGCCAAATCAACAAAAATGACAGAAGATTACATTTGTTTGACATAAGCACTAAAATGTTGAGTTACTAACAAAAACTTTAATAAAGAAACACTTGTGCCCACTGTCCAAGATTACTTTGTGAGACTTTCTTTTTCTTGTTCTTGACTTGAAATACTAAACCCTATGAACACTGCCTGAACAATTTGGTCTGTATTGAAGAGTTGCCACGATCTCACACCCCAAAATCTGACGATAAGTATTTCAGCCAACCACCTAAGAGAAAACAGAATCAGTAAGAGTGGCCCGCAAGTTAGCTACAATACTCTTGATCCAACACCTCATGGTAATAAGTCCATCTCAAGCTTCTTTACCAAATATATCTTTTAGCCTTAACTCCTATAACTTCTAATAAGATAGGTTTTTCCAATTCTATCACCCAACTTAAATATCTACCAAAATATATTAAGATGGACATGAACGTGCACACTGGCATGCAAATATATATATGGGTTATTATCACAAAACGTCCCTAAACTTTACTAAACTATCATATTGCATCCTTAATGTTGTTTTGTGTCATTCGTGGTCCTCAAGGTTAGTATGCATGATCACAAATGGTCCCTGCCGTTAGGTTCCTTCAAAAACTCCGTTAGTTTGCTGACGTGGCATATTATATATATATATATCACAAAACATCCATGAGGTTCACACACCTATCACAAATGGGTCCTTATGAATTTTTAAAAATTTTAAAATTTAAAATTCATAACATTTTTGTTTTCTTTTTAAAATTTTATGAATTTAAATTATTTTAAAATATATATTATATTTTAAATACATGTGACATTATATTATTGTAGATGTAGGCTCCATATATATGCCACATCAACAAACTAATGGGGTTTTAAAAAATAATTTAAAATTTAGAAAATTTAAAAATGAAAAAACTAAAGGTTTAGGGTTCATAAATGGTCCTCAAGATTAAAAAATTTCTGTAAATGGTTTTTTCATTTATAAATAATTTTTAAAAGAAAACCAAAATTTTACGATTTTTAAATTAAAAATAAAAAAAATTCGTAGGGACTATTTGTGATAGGTGTGTGAACCTCAGGGATGTTTTGTGATATATATGTATGCCACGTCAGCAAACTAACGGAGTTTTTGACGGAATCTAACAGCAAGGACCATTTGTGACAGGACCCGAACCAAATTCCGCTTTGGAATTCGAGTCGAACCCTGTGCGTGTCCGACACTTGGCGAATGTCGGACACAATTGACCTAATTGCCCTTCGAATTGAAATTTCAACCTTGACTCCGGCCGAAAATTCGGCAGAGTCCCCCCTGTAATTTGCTCAATCCCAAAATTTCCACCTGTCAGAACGAGCAAAAATATCCACACAACCAACTGCCAGCACTTCAATATGCAAGCCAATAATTCCAATCTCACTCTAGGAAAATATATCAGAGCAATCCTAATAGTTTACAGAGAAGTGAAACTTTTTACAAACCAAGACTTCTGTAACAAGGAGGGGCGGAAGGCAAGATGGCCCGGTGGTGGATTTCCTGTGCACGCTACAGCCTGGGGGCACAAAACATTTGAAAATGTGAGTGGACAAAAATAAAGGTTCATAAAATATCCTAAGAATATACTAACCCCCATTGTAAAATATAGTTGAGTACAACTGAATATCTAAACTACCTTTGAAGCAGATTAAAACCAACACAGTTACATAGTTATATAAATATATGCAATCGTATTCAAGAGCAATAAAACTTGCATGAAAGCACTGAAATCCAAACTTGCATAAAAACACTGTAATCAAATTTGCATAAAAGCAATGTACTCAAAAACCTTGCATAAAAGCACTGCAATCAATTAAAACTACCACTCGGATGTACCCTTGTAATTCCGTCAATTCCCCTGGCAGGTCTCGGCGACACAAAGTCTATCCGAGCCGCAAACTGGCAAGATTCAGGGGACCGTAGTCAGCCTGATATGCAATCCTGGCAGACCTTGACAACACCAAGTCAAACCGAGCTGCAAATCATGGCAGACCTCGGCGACACCAAGTCAAACCGAGCTACAAATCCTGGCACTCATGGTCCGGGCGTCCCCGAAACTCGTGAGACAAATGTCAAATGCACTGACAAAACTGAAAGTAAACTGGATGTCTGTAGACATCGGCATAACTGAGGGTAATAACCGTAGCTGGGTACTCACGGTGGTTTAAAAAAAAATATAACATTTCTGAGAAAGTATAATATGTCTGGAAAATCTGCTGAAGAACTGAATTTTCATTAAATCAAAAACTCTGCTGCCATAAGAAAATAGAAAGCTCCTGAAAAATCTGATAAATAGTTGACTTTTGTTAAATCGGAAATTATGCTGCTATTTTATCTGATGTAAATCTTAAACTCTGCTTTTTGTAACTCTTTAGCATATCAACTAAGCATCATATAAATAAGATATGGAACTTCACAAAGCATACTAGGAAAAATCACAATTAATAAAACTTATTCAAGATCAAATAATAAAACTCATTATATAAACTCATTTATATAAAATCATTAATGAAAGAAAGTCCACTCACTCCTGGTCCGAGCTAGCTAGACCTCCTGTAGATCTCTTCTGCGGGTTTGCCTGGTCCCGGATGCCTAGGTAAACCATCATGAATATTTAATTAATAAAACTGCTCGGTATAAATTTTTAAGTAAAACCCTGACCCCTGACTTCTAAAGTGCGTGCACTAACTTTAAAGTTATTTTTCTGCCCACTTAGGCATTTCAGATATTTAAAACCGTCTGAAAGGACCTGAAACTTCATTAAGCGATAAACTTCCATATTGATCGATACGGAACCCCGTGGGTCCACGACCACCAATGACCAATCTGAAAGTTCCTTTAAGTTCCTCACGTTTAAGGAACCATGTCTTGCAAGTTTGGTCTGAAACTGACGATCGGATTGACCACGATCGTGAAATTTTCCAAACCCTAGCCCCAAGGTTCGCGATTTCAGAGTATCCGGGACTCCGATTCACAATCCGTCGAATCCTACACGATTCTAAAATTATCTGGAACAACATATCTAAAATTGAGTGCGATCCAATGGTTCAGCAGTATCGAACCCGGAAATCGCACAATATGGAAAATCTTTGGGGCTCAAACGGTATCCAAATTGAGATCCGCGAAATCCTACGCGCTCGTGACAACCTGAGGATCGTAAAAGACACAGTGCCACTGCACTACCCTCACCCACGTGCCGCAGCACGCGCCGGCAGCGATGGGTGTCTAAAGCGATTCCGCCTTGCCCGAAAAACTTCAAACCACGGCTCCAAACTCCTACCCTAGGTAAAACACCATATTTGGAGCCACTTTTGTTCTTGGACCTACCCCAAAAACTGACCGGAAGTGGCGGATCACGGAGGCCGAAAATTGGCTAAAACTTCAAGCTCAAAAATCCAATAGCTACACTGAGAATCGATTTATTCCTACCCAACAGCAGCTAGAACAGTTCGAGACGTTCAAAATCCATACCTGGGTCGACAGAATTGGTGGCCGGAGGAGGGAGATCGGCGGCTTTGAAGTTTGGACGACGTCGGCCGCTCCTTCTCCAAATTCTGGCGAATCCGTGGCTGCTGGCGGCGGGAGGTGGCTGGGGTAGGAAGAGGACGTCGTCCCGGTCGTTTTGGTACTGGCCCCGTCCACAGCCGTGGTCGGTGGCCGGAGTTACAAGGTGAAGAAGGAGGAGGGGCGAAGAGGTCGCGAGAGAGAGTGAGGGAGAGAGAGAAAGAGAAAGCTGGTTTTTATAAAAACCAACTTCGAAAAATTTACGATTTTTCCACTGAGACTCTTTTGACCATAACTCTCTAATTACGACTCCGATTCGGGCCCACTACGTGTCTATGAACTCATTTCACCGTGCTCTACGCAAGGTGTCTGTAGAATTGTCAAATTCCTTCTCGGTCAAAAAGTCATTTTTTTCTTAATAAAATATTCCAAAGGCAAAATGATCTTTTCTCAAAATAAATTATTCATTAGTTATGAATTTTGGGTTTGGGTTATTACAATTTGTGATTGCACATACTAACCTTGAGGACCATGAGTGACACAAAAAAACTTTAAGGATGCAATATGATAGTTTTGTAAACCTTAGGGACGTTTTGTGATAATAAGCCTATATATATACAGTCCCCTTCAGTTGAGGGATTTCTCAAATAGTGTTATTTTGAGGGATGGGGCACTCAACCGTTGGATCTGTTTTAATGACCTTCTGCGGCTGAGATTGAATTACATCTTTTAACCCGTTTTCCCACTCCTGACCCACCACAAACTCCACTTACGCTTGGGAACGACGTACGCTGGGAAACCAAACGTCATTCTTCTTCCTCCAACGCTTGGAGACCTTTCACACAGACCAAACGACTTGAAGAAGAAGACTCACCATCATCAGTTGAAGAAGAAGACCCACCATCGTCAGTTGAAGAAGAAGACCTGCCATCTATGTGACAGAGGTATGCTATCATGTGTATGAAGTACAAAAAAATTTGGATGAGTTCTGATATGGTTTTAATGGGTTTGAAGATCACTTCTCCAAATTTTTAATGGTTTTTTAAAATTTTGGAATATCATGTGTATGAAGTACGAAAAAGCCACCTCAACTATTTTAGGTTTCATATATATATATTGTGGGATGGGGTTTCACAGAGGGCCAGATTCCATTCAGAAGGAGAGGCCTCTATCACGAAGACTGAATTGTGTAATCCGATATGCCACCTTTACCTTATTAGCATAAGGGGGAAGATATTGAACTGTAATTTGAGGATTAGAAGCCAAAAGTTGACGAACGTCGGACACAAGGCATCTCTCCACCGCCAGACACTCTTCTTACTTATGCACTAATTGAACATCATTCATGCAATCTAATTCAAGAACCAGAGGCACACATGAAGCATCAATTGCAAAAGACATGCCTACCTTCATAGCATAAAGTTCTGTGGCCTAAACAGAGACCATTCCAGGGGCCACAATCGCCACAGCCCTAAGCATTAAGCAAGTTAGAACTAGACTCACAAACAAGTATCCCAACTCCTCGAGACCCATCCTTCAAGTCAACTGCTACATCGACATTTAATTTGAACGAACCGACCTGCATTGGTTGCCAACAAACATTCTAAGACGGCAAGGAAGGCCTCCTATGACGTGAATCAATCTCAGCTTTAAATTCCGCATCATAGATTTAGGTTTTATATGTAGGAAATAGAAGTTGTAGGGGCCTATATTTGACCAGCCCAAATTATAGTTACCTAATGGAGATGATCATTAGATTTTTAGTCTTGATGCTCTCATATCTCAACTACTAATGATTTAGGAATAATAGTGGGTGGAAAGATAAGATTGTATTTTTTCAAATTTATATTGTGGGTGGGAAGATAAGGTTGGTGGGGAAATAGAACATAGGGTGGAAATAGCAGCACTCTATACATATATTGACACATTGGGTTCACATTTCTTGTTGAAACTGACTACTACCACAAGTCTACAAATACATGCATGCTACGCCAGCAACAACCTTGAGCTTCATTATCAGTTGACCTTCCAACATGGATGGCTCCATCTCCCAGCATGATCATGATTCCCACACGTCATCAGATTTCGGTAGAAGACGTGGTGGTTGGATCACCTTCCCTTTCATCACTGGTCTTGGATCACCTTCCCTTTCATCACTGGTCTCTCTCTCTCTCTCTCTCTCTCTCTCTCTCTCTCTCTCTCTCTCTCTCTCTCATACACACAAACTTTGTTGTAGTTATAAATTTAAGTATTAATTAATGAGGTGATCTTCTTCTATATGTTGAGTATGTAGGGGCCTTGGCAGGGTTGACACTTGCAGCTGGAGGGTGGCTCTCAAATTTGATTGTCTATCTGATTCAAGAGTTCAATGTGAAGAGCATTGATGCTGCTCAGATTTCAAACGTCGTTACTGGTTTTTCCTTTCTTTCCCCAGTCATTGGAGCAATAATAGCTGATTCTTTCTTTGACTCATTTTCCGTTGTCTCCATTTCTTCCTGCATTTCCTTGCTGGTAATAAAAGTCCCCATCTATTTGTTTACATTTGCAATTTTTTTTTTCCTTAGTATCGAATATTTATCTTTTTAATAAGGAAAAAACTAGGCCTGTTTATAATTTTAGCAAAAAGATACTTGGAAATAGAAAGTTTTGATTGAATTCCTTGCTATAAAATCAATTTCCTGTTCTTGAATACATCACCATGGATCAAATATTGATGGTTCATTTGTTATTTGCTGTGTCAATTTTCTTGTGCATCCAAAATCTTAGTACTCCTATTCTTGACTCTTAAATCCCAATTTGGAGGACAAGAAAATCTTCAATCAATCAATACTAACATGGTTCTGTCACAATTCTCTCTTCTCAATCTTCTGATCTCAGGGAACAACGAATTTCTCATTTCTCATTCTCTTCTATCTCTTTTCTCCAATCTCTAAGGGACAAAAGAATTTCCCAATTCTTCCTCTTTTCTATCTCCTTTCTACAATCTCTAAGGGACCAAAAGAATTTCCAAATTCTTCTTTCTTTCTATCTGCTTTCTCTAAATTCTCAGGGAACAAAGAATTTCCCTCTTCTCTTATTCTATCTCTTTCGAGATGTAGGGGTCTGATTACATAATTGATTAGGATTGCTTATTTAGGATGCAATTATTTGAAAATTTTGGGATATTTGATGGTTCATACGTACAGAGAATCAGTTGGTAAAAATCATGGGCACATAGTTGGTAATTTGTAGTCAATAAGGTTGATAAATTAGTTTACTGGAAGAGTTGATGGCCCATGTATTATGCCTCTGATATTACTTGTTAATGTCGAAGTTTGATGTGGTGTATTTGAGTTGTCTATGGTTACTATACTAGGTTGAGCATATGTCTTCATTGGAGCAAAATGATGGAATAGAGTATGTACTCTTTTTTATATGCCTCAAATTGCAGAAAAACTTGTATGAAACAAGGATTGCACTATTTTGCTATTTTCGACCAATTAAAGCCTATCATGTGAAAAAGTTATCACGCATGGCATACTGTGATTGGCCTGAAATAGCAAAATAGTGATATCCCTGTTGCATGTAAGTGTTTCTCCTCAAATTGGCCAACTTTGTTGGGTTATGCTTCACATGCAGCTCAATATAGCAGTACTCTTAGAGCACTTCTAGCGGCAAGGGGAAGCCCATGCAAGAGAAGGCCTAGGCCCATGTGATGGCTCCAACAAGCAAGGGCAAGCCTGGGAAAGGCCTGGGGCCCACCAACCCCGGCAAGCCCACAAACAAATCCAGCTCGAGCTGCTACCTGGGCAAGTGATGTAATGCTGACGTCATTCCAATTAAAATAATAATAATAAGTTGAAGAAAAAAAAAAGGGAAAAAAAAAACCAAAAAATTCAGAAATTTTTTTATATAAATACCTAGCCATATTCTTTCCTTTCCACACCAAAACGCTAAACCTTATCAAAATTAATCGTTTATGTATAAAAAATAAAAATAATTCAAAGTGAATGGTAATCGCCCTTTGCCATGGCAACGGATAGAAACACACTTTGCCTTTTGCAAGGGCTGATTCTATTCATGTGAATAGTAACAGCCCTTACCTCTCCTTGCCCCTTGCCATGGCAAACGGGTGGAAGTGCTCTTATGTCTCAAGTTTTGGATTGGTGCTCCAGACAAAACAAAAATGCAGTCTACTCTGCTTCAACTACATCAAAATTCAATGCTTTTCTGCTTCTTTGGTTTAAACATTGTTCCAATCTCATGGTTGGATTCTCTACCCATGATCTTGCCAGGGGATGTTAGAGTATGTAGAACTAGGATTGTGACAACTGTCACCTATTGACTGATGTTATAGAAATAGTTACTAAGCTATTATACTCATTTAGAGCCTTATAAAGTTTAACTCCTTTAATTGTATAGTTATTTGAGAAAAAATACATAAAAGTTCATCTTTTTCTTAATTCTCTCTCTATTTCTCTTTCATTAACATGTTCTAACTATAACCATTGGCCATAATGATTAATATAAAAGTACACATCAAGAAATATATCATCTAATTAGCTAATGTGTGATTAGAAAATGTGAGTCCCTTAACATTACACAGTCAATTTGAATAAAAAAAATATGTACCATAACTACCTCTCTTATAAAATTGGGACCCATTATATTTGATTTGGGATTCTAGCAACATACAACATCGGCTACAATAACTATCAATTAAAAGTGAATACCAAACTTGAATCTTTGAACATAGTAATTCTCCAATTGTTGAAATCGGAGAGATAGAGGATGAACAACAGACATACTCAACTAAAAGAACATCCATATGACCCAAATAGCATAAATGCAACTAACAATCTGAAATCCACCGCATATCATAATTGAGAAAATAGAACCTCCATAGCCAAACATGGAATTGAAGTCAGCAAGTCGAATCAATATGAGCAGCCACAATTTGAGTAGTAATCTTACAGAAAACAGCAATAAATCCCAATCGATGGATCTTTAAATTCGCAAATCAATGAAGAATTATGCGAAACAGCCACAATTCTACATACTTCTGCAAGAATTATTGTATGAGCCCATCATATGTGACTTTGATATGCAACATATATTTGAGCTTCACTATAGTCGTAGCACATACATGTTTTAAAAGGTAAATTATAAATGTTTACAAAGGGAAGTCGTGTATGACACAAAAAATTCTTTAAATTCTAATATCATGTCACATGGTTAGTTAATGTCATAATTAAATATGATAATTCTAGCATTATTTTTTTTTAAAGCGAAAAGATGCATTATTGTTTATAAATGCCTAGCTCACTAGTGAATTGAAAGACATAATTATGCATCACATGGACCCCCTAAATAGTCAAAACTCCATATATATATATATATGATCATATTGCAATCTTAATAATCATCTCTTGGCTTGGGTTGGCTTGCAGGGCATTGTTCTATTAGTGTTAACCGAGACATTTAACTCGTTGAAGCCTCAACCTTGTGTGAAGGAACCAGAGCTATGCCAACCCACCTCCAAGCTACAGCATGCAATCTTGTACACAGCTATAGCCCTAGCAACAATTGGGGTGGGAGGCACAAGATACACCATGGCAACAATGGGAGCAAATCAGTTTGAAAACCGTAAGAACCAAGCCACTTTCTTCAACTGGTTCTTCTTCACCCTCTACACAGCTACAGTGGTCAGCTTCACAGCCATCGTCTATGTTGAGGACAATGTGAGTTGGAGATTAGGGTTTGGCCTGTGCGCCATTGCCAACCTAATTGGACTGGTCATTTTCTTGTGTGGGGCCCGTTTCTATCGTTTTGATAAACCACAAGGGAGCCCATTTGTGGGTTTGGCTCGCGTGTGGTTGTTGCTTCAGCTTGGAAAAGGAATCTCCAGCACTCGTCTGGCGAAAGCAAGGATTATTACTATGGGCATGGTGGAGTGACAGATGACTTGGTGGGTTCTGCAACACCTAGCTCCAGCTTTAGGTACAAGCATTACTTTAAATTTCTAATGTTTTATTAGCTAACTTAAGATTTTAGGGTTAGTATAACATAGTAAGTATCAACCACGCTTTGATTTATCCTTTCTCTCATATGCCTTATCGTTATTGACCAATTTCGTAACAGTTTAAGATCCAATGATCGTCTAACATCTAAGCCATTTAGATTTCCTTTTGAGAAGATGTTGATGTTTTTTTGTTCACTAAGCCATGGCAAATTAATGGTCTTGATGATCACCAATGTAAATTGATTCGCCAGGACAGGAGGAGGAGCTAGCACTAGAGATATTAGATATGGTGCAGTCAAAATGGTACGTAGTGTGTTCATCATGTCGCACAATTGTGTAGAGAGATTTCATGTAAAGCAAATGCACTATTATTAGTGAGAGAAAAACAAAATGCACCAAATGCTTTAACTATAATGCTTTACAAAGTATCATTATCTGGGTAGACTTTGGTGCATAGTTGTCATCTCTTGGGGGCATATGATCCTTACTCATCCCTCTGTCATCGAGAGAAAATAATTTTTCTAGCTTTTAATTTAGTGGTATTTCTCTTTCTAATGTTAAAAGAGGTCCAAATTTAAATCCCCTCTTGCGTTAACCAAAGTCTCATTTTCTCCGCTTCAGCCTCATTTTTGTGCCAAAAAGATATATAAAAGCCTTCATAAAAGATCATTTCCTTACTTTTTTTGGTTTGATTTGTTTTTCTTTCTGTCCTTTTGTTATACTATAATTTTCACTTTCACTACAAGGTTCTAATATGCTTGAAAAGCCTTTGGACAGCAGAATATATACAAGGCTAATGACACATGCCTTCTCATATACATACAGGTTTCTTAACCGTGCAGCACAGAAAATTGAAGGAGACATTAAACCAGATGGTTCAATTGGAAAACCGTGGAGACAATGCACAGTGCAACAAGTAGAAGGTTTCAAGACCCTCATAAGAATTTTGCCAGTATGGTCAACTACTATTTTCTTAGGTACCCCAGTAGCAGTCCAATATAGCTTAACCATCTTGCAGGCTCTCTCCATGGACCGTCAGATTGGGCCTCATTTTAACATCCCAGCAGGGTCTATTTTAGTTATTGTCTTCTTCTCCACTGCCATCTCTCTCACTGTTATTGACAGGTTCTTGTGGCCCACGTGGCAGAAGTTGACTGGTCAGTTCCCAACATTCCTCCAACGCATAGGATTAGGCCACGTGTTAAACATTCTCGGCATGGTTGTTTCAGCACTAGTGGAGTCAAAAAGGCTTAAAATAGCAAAAAGCCACCACCTCCAAGACCAGCTTGGTGCAATTGTTCCCATGTTGGCCTTGTGGCTTTTCCCACAGTTAATTTTGGTAGGCATTGGAGAGGCATTTCATTATCCGGGGCAAGTTGCATTGTTTTATCAAGAATTTCCGGTGTCACTCCGAAGCACATCGACCACCATGGCCGCATTGATCATTGGGATTTCATTTTATTTAGGCACAGGTGTGATTAATTTGATTCAAAAGGTCACAAGATGGCTGCCAGACAACATAAATAATGGGAACCTAGAGAATGTGTATTGGATGTTAGTTGTGGTGGGGGTGCTAAATTTTGGTTACTATTTAGTGTGTGCTAGCTTGTACAAGTATCAAAATGTAGAGGGTGCAGATTGTAATTCTGGCCCTGATAGTGAGAAGTGATGTGTGGTTAGTGGCTAAATAGAGTCATTATCTAAGTTATCAATTAACTACCATGACAAGTATGTGCCAAGTATTACTATTAAGTTACATGTATTTCTCTTGTTTTGAGATAAAACGAACGTTATGAAGGGAAGTTTATTAATTTGAGACATGAACTTGATCCCGATCAATAATATCCTTTAAAAATATGTTCTAAATAAAATAAGCGAGGAGTTCATATTAAATAAAAAAACACTCACAAGCCAAATCATACTTAGCTAGTCTATGTATATCTCTTATTTATCTTTTGTACAGAAATGCATATTTGACATTCACAATACAAGGAACGCTAACTATACATTTTTTAAGAAAAATTAATGGGTAGCAATAAAACACTACCACGTATGTGTCTCTTAATTTTTCAACGTGGGACAATACTCTTAACAGTAACTATTATGGTGCATGATGTCATTTAGAAAACACAAAAGCTCATTTACCACATTTACTGTAACATCCTACATCGACTAACGGAGATGGGGTAACGTGCCTTATATGTACATGCTCGCCTTCATCTAGTACAAGGCCTTTTGGGAGCTCACTGGCTTCGGAGTTATAGAAACTCCGAAGTTAAGCGAGTTTGGGCTAGAGCAATCCCAGGATGAGTGACCCACTAGGAAATTGCTCGTAAGTTCCCAGAAACAAAACCGTGAGGGCAAAAAGGGGGGGCCCAAAGCGGACAATATCTTGCTACGACGGAGCCGATCCTGGGATGTGACATTTACCCTTAATACGTGAAGGCAATTGATGTGACATATAATATGGACATATGGACATGCCACATCTTGTGGTATAGAAATGTGGGATAAAAATGTGATAAGTGTAGCATTACTTTTTTTTTTTATAAATATTTATTTTTAATTTATTTATTTTTAATTGATTTTAAAATTTCTTATGTGGAGGTGGGCTCCAGTTGCCATGTCACCCACTTAATTGATGGATAATGATCCATGTGTACAAAATTACAAAAACACATTTGCCACATCATCAAAGTTAACAGGCTTTTGGATGGAGTTGAAGAGATAAAACTGGATCATTTTGAGTTTGAGAGGCAAAGTGGGATTTGACCAAAATTTTAGGAGTATTGGTTTAATTAAGTCTAAATAATTAGAAGAGGACCTGAAAGCCGATGGTTCAATTCCAAAGCCATGGAGGAGGCTGTTCTATGCACATTCCAACAAGCAGAAGATGTCAAAAAGCGTGTTTGAATGAAGTTCGTTTAGAATTTTAGTATGTTTAAATAAAGGCTAGTTTTGCACATTTTATTACTCAGTGCCAATGCTATTATTCGAGAGATGCTGAAGATGATAATACGGAAAATAACTGCTTCTTCTTCTTCTTATTGCATCCAGGGGTGGATCTAGAAATTTTCATTCCGGGGGTCAGCGTGTAAAAGGTTAAAAAAAAATTATATACAAAATAGGCTCATCGAAATGAAACGATAATATTCTAATTCATAGTTAATAGATAAAACCATACAAAGTACTCATGTTCATTATCAAAGAGAACTGCATCAACTTCAAAAAAATAGACAGACACTGTAATATACTATAAATATCTCTAAGAATGTGATAATAAACCAAAGAATAGCGCAATTCTTTTCTCCTCCCAAAGCGTCTTGTCCTATTCGACATAAGAGCTAGCATATGTTGGTGTAATCTTGCTCATTTTAGGGCATGTGCGTCATTTTTTAGTTCCGTCGTCATTTTGATTTTGGGCTTTATTTGCATTTCTTTTGGGACTAGCTCTCAAACTTTGAACCCTTATGAGTACTATCTTAAGGGGAGCTTATTCAAGCAGATATTTTTTCAAAACGTAAGAGTTAGGTTATTCTTTTAAAACTCTTTGTGGATTGAACATTTAAGGCTTTTGCCCTAGATTGACCTTAGGTTCCTTCATGTATTCATATCATACATGAAAAATTATTTTATTAAAAATATTGGCTAAAACCAACTCAAAATAAAACAAATCAAAACAAAATTGCCACATCAACCTTGTATTTGAAGAACCAATCAAGCCCATGCTGAATCTTCTTCCTCACGATACATCCATGACTCACTCTAGTCTCCAAACGTGACTTCCACTCCTTTAGCAGAGTATACTGTTTCTTTGGCTGGCATGGATGGTGTTGTCTCTTCTACTCCCAGTTTTGTCTGAAGCGCTTTAGGAAGGATCAAAGTTTGGTTAGCATGTTGCTAAAAATGATAGCCCATTAAGTAAATATATACTTCAAACTAAAATCGCATAAAATGAAAGTTTTCTTATTTGATGTGTAAGAAATAACTTTATTAAATAAAAACAAAAACTCATGATTACTCAAAAACAAAACCAAAAACCCCCCACCATTTATGCTTTGCATAAAACACGAAAACAAGAAGTACGAATAACATCCCAGCTCCATTTTCATAAATGTAAACCATTAAACGGCAGTCCAGGTTTCTTCTTCCTTCATTGAACCATTCCTTGGTTGTTTTGATGTCTTCCGTTTGCTCTAACATCCTTCTTTATTTTTTGGTTACAACTCTTAAGATCCTTTAAGTTCTACGAATTTCTTCTAAAAAGAAGCAATGGTTCGTCTTAATAACGACTTGTGTGGGTTGTTCACTTTGTTATTGCTATAAAATATACTACTAGTTCCAATGATTTCCTTCTCGGAACGAAACTTATTGCGTAAGAGTTATACACACCTTGCTTTTATTGTTATGTAAAACAGACCAAAAAGTTGCGCAAATGGTGAAGGGAAAATATGAAAGCTTACAGAATGATGATAAAGAATACATTTTGTGCAAAAAGGGAGGAGCCAATCCGGTCTCTCCAACTCAGATTCCGCAACTCTATCAATAGCAATCATATAGGAACTGAAAAATTCTCCATGCATCGCACATATTATGGATCAATATAATAAACACAAGGAGCAGTCCAATTTGAACTCTCTGGGCTAAATTGTTGAGATTAGAACAAAGGGGTTGGTTTAAATTGCACATAATTAACACGCTATGGAACAAGCTCAATAATAGCTTCTTCTGCAAAGAAACTAGCAAGGTGTTATACTCCAAGTCTCAGTTCTAGAGCAGAAAATTCATTTGTCAAGCCTTCCACATTCTGAACATTAGCATCATTGCAGATAGCCGACTATCCAACCTTATATGGTGCCAATGATTCTGTTTGGACCACATGTCCAAATTCCACCAAGTAAGATTTGTACCTCTCTGTGTTTTCAGGACCAGAATAAGGAATTCTCGAGCAAATCTGATACATTAATAGCAAAATGATTTAAGAAACAGTTTGCAAATAAAATGCTCAGAGATAATTGCAACATCCCTAAACTGGAGAGACAGAAGTTAAGATTGTCTCTCGTCAAGCTCCTTACGCTATTTAGAGAACAAGACTTAGTATACTCCAACATGACATCCATCTGACACACCACAAAACCCCTACTATCAAGGTTAACCGACAGGCTTGTTTATACATATGGTAGTGGTTCAACTAGTTGCTCACCATCAATCAAAATCTCTACACCTATAAAACATCAGGTGAGACTAGTCTTCATGATTGAAAGCATAGGTCCAAACGGAAGTGACATGGATACCTAAAGTTCTCACAAATAAACACGAATTACTTTACGTAATATCCTATAAATTGAAAGCCGTTTCCATAAGTACCTGTAGAAATGGTAACTCTTGCAATCACATGCAATCACATCATATGGCTCCTTAGGAATAAATGGTAACACTTCTCCTTGATCATCTCCTGCTTTACTAGCTCTGTCTCATTTTTTCCCCAAATCCTCTGAAAGGCATTCAACCTTTCCCCTTATGCCACTAGTATATCCCGTCAGGACCCCCATTGACACAGAAGGTATCAACCTGGATGGATGGTGTCTCCATATCATATGTATATACACCCTGCAATTTGATAAGTTGAAATACCTCTGCAGTCAGAAATAGGTGGTTAAGATTTATAAATTTAAAAATAAATATATTTAAAAAACCTATTATTTACAAGCAATGATACGTGAAAGCTTAACACGAAAGATGTTGCTTTCAGAATGATTTGGATTGCAACTTGAAGGGCTATCTCTATTAGACAAGCAGGAACCATTGACGGTCGTGCTAAACATTTTGGATCTGCAGTCAAGTCCAACAATACAGAAAAATCTAACTTCTCCCCAGTATAACAGCATAGTCCATTAAATTTGGACCCAATAGTTCTCCCAACACAATTCCTCTCCATATCATGCTCGCAAGATATCAATATTAGAAGTCCCAATTCAAACGACAATAAATGCCCTCTGCATTTACCTAGGTGCAGTAGTAGTTGTTCCTAGCCTTGTCCAGTAAATCCACGTTTAAGTGATGTAACTTCAAACCTCCTTCCAGAATATCTAATAGTGGAAAATTTTCCACGCTGTCAGTTGCACCTTGGATTGAGGTTGCATCACACACAATCCTAGAGAAGAGCATTGTCGCTGCGAAAACTTCTTTAAATTATTCTAATATGTACGTGTCTTGGATATATTATATAGGTGTTTTTTAACAAATCATTTGTGAACGATTCTAACTTGAAGTTACTTATAAGCAACAAAACTAGACTCTTTCGCAGTGATTTCCAATGATTCTAATAATACGTGATCCATACTCTAAAAGCATCATATGTTCATCTAATCAGGCTGTGACTCAGGACCAAAATCTACCATAGTTTATGATTTTCCAAGAGGATACAAATGATTGGATGAAGAGAGATGCACACTTGAAATAAAATCACAATTGCCAACCAAAATTCCATAACCTTAAAACACACAGCCTGTTGCATCTGGATTTGTGAAGCCAAAGCAATAGGTAAGGTTAATAGATCAAATACAAAAGGCAGTGATATTTAAAATGGTTATTAATCAAATGGACGTAGGAGAGACAGTCTCGGTAGCTGCTTGCTATTAGGATACCTAGTTTCATACTGCAAGAATATTTCAGACTGCTAACTTTCACAATGCAAGGATAGCTCACTGTTTGACTTTGGGTCATGATTGAGGTTAATGATGGGAAAGTTGAGAAAAAAAAGTTTGATACTGGTGACAATACTTTGGTGTCAATACAAGCAAGAAAACGGGCATCAGGTTGCAGTACTTACGTAAGTAGATTTGGACCTTGTTATATAAAATGATTCTATCTTTGCTTTATATGTCGGTCCATTGTTTGAATTTTACTTCCCGCTTAGCAGTTAGCAGATTTCTACGTATAAAGATATTTCTTCAAAAAGAGCGACCTTTGCAGACTAAAAGAGATCCAGAAAAATCCAAATAATACACTAAATCAACTGATATTCTATTGTCTTAAATCACCCAATTCTTAAACTACTACTTGTTAAAAAATGACCTTTTCAGATCGAGATATTATCTCTCTTTCCGCTATTCAGAAGTTCAATCATTAAATAACTAAAAGAATTTTAACTTATAACCCAAGGAGTGCCAGTACCTTATAACCCAAGGAGTGCCAGTACCCCCCTTCTAATTGGCACAAATTGCTCATCATACAACTCACAGAAAGTTGGATTTGGTAGAATGAAGACTGATGGTATAGATGGAAGTTAAAAGAAATTAAACAAAGTATACAAAAGTATATACGTGGAATTCCCATAAGTTAAACATCATGGCAAACACCTTCAATTTAAAGATATGTATCTGATCAAAGTAATCAAACTCAGAATACTAGAAATGTCATGCACTGAAGAAAATGAGACAACATACTTCTAAGTTTAAGGAGAAAGTAAAGCATAAGGGGAATCAAATTGTGGTAAAGCATGAGAAACCGAGATACAAATTTAGACAAAGAATTTCAGCTTACAAATACAGCATCAAGGGAATTAAATTCTGGTTCAAAGTACCTATGAATCAATATCCTAGGTCGCTGGGATCCCCAGTAAACTCAGCAATCTGCTCAAGACTCACATTGAGCAATTCATGGGTATCAGCATCTCTGACAACACCAGTTTCTCGGTCTGAATCCTTCTCAACAAGATTGCCAAAGACCCCCTTGTGCTTTCCAGACAACACAAGAACGGATCCGCCCCGTCTTGGCAGCGCAGTCTCAAGAAAATCCTGGGACACCCCCTGCACAAGCTCCCTACTCCCATCCATAGATATATCACAAGTTTTGGGTCCAACCACATCCATCACCTCCCCTTTTTTCAAATAAAATTTCCCACCTTTCAAGTCCTTGCTTATAACCCTAACTCGAATGTGACGGGCAAGCCACGTTGAATAACCCCTCTGCTCTTCTCGTCTTGGCTTACTATCACTACCCACTTTCCTTTGGGCCTCCTTCAATCTCTTCAAGCACTTCTCTTCTTCTTTCGAACCCAATTCAGCAACTTGATCCACATTCACTTTCACTACCTCTTGCTCTTGCTCTTCGCCCCTGCTCGAGAGCTTCAATACCAGTTTTCCATTGCCCAATTTCTCAACAATCCTACCCCTCAAACCCACATAGGCTCTACCCGAAACAATCCTCACCTCCTTACCCAAATCCCCATCTTTCTTTCTCTCTTTCTCTTGCTTTTTATCTTTCTCCTTCGGATTCATATGAAACCCTAACCCGTGCCTATCAGTACTCCTTGTATACTCCACAACCTTCGCATCTTCCTTAGCATTCTTTCCAATCCCTCTACCCGGGTACCACCCGTACCCAGAAAGCAACGCCTCGCCGTAACCCTCTACCGGCATCTCATCAAACTCCTCCAAGCCCCTGTGATCCGACAAGCGCTCCAAGTCGTCTTTAAATTTCTGAAGCAGAGTGTCCTCCCCACCTCTCAATCTCGGCCGTTCATCACCACCGTCCCGATTCTCCGATTCCGCATCCAATTTCTGCCGCACATTGAGACCGTATGAAATCTTCGCATCGGGGTCGTCGGTGACCGATAGCGTCTCGACCTCGAACTTAAGTTCTTGGCCTCCGGGCTCGGTGATTGGAAGCTCGAGATTCTTCATCTTCTTGTGGGGCCGCCACTCGTTCGGGATCGGAGCGATTACGCGGGTTTTGGGGTCGGTGGATACGGTTTTGGAGGCGTCGAATTCGTTGACAAAGTGTTTCGAAGCGGCGTCGTTTGGGTTGCCATTGCCGTCGTCGAAGGTGGTGGCGGTGGTTGACGGTTTGCGTTTAGGGTTTGATTTCGAAGAGGATTTGGGTGGCAGAGAGAAAGAGAGTTTCATGGTTTCGTTTCCCTCTTTGATTTTTCAGAGAGAAACGATGATTAGGCTGCTACTGGCTATGTTTAACAGCTTTGACTTCCTGATCCTCTAAGCAAGTCCACCGCTATACCCAAACCCTGGCACCCAAGCCCAGGTTTCACCCTCCAGCGCCAAGCCTGCAGCCCGGGCAAGCCCAAGGGCAGTTCTTGGCTGGGCTGTAGCCCGACTTTGCTGACGTCATTTGTGACATCACACTGACGTCAGCGCAGTGAAATCAGATTTCTTTTTACCGTTGGAGTGTGAATTTCACGCGTCAACAGTAAAAAAATTGATTTCACCGAGCTGACGTCACCAACAGCTCCCAACGGAAGATGCCACGTGGCGCTTCCCGGACGCTCCGATCTATTTTTGCACAGAAATCCAACGGTCTTGAGTTTTTTGGCTAAACAAATTCAAAAAAAAATTTTAAAAATACAAAAAATTTCTGGATTTTTTCCCTATAAATACCTAAACATTTTATTCACTTTCCACACCAAATCTTCATACAACTCTTCTCCTTCCAATATTCTTTACTCTCCACTCATATTGTTCTTTCAATATTTTTTGGAATCCACTCATATTTTTCTTCCAATATTTTTTACTCTCCACTCATATTTTTCTTCCACTTTTCATTTGTATCAAAAAAAAAAAAATGGCCACTTCTATCGATGGTGGAGGCGCGTGGACAACTCAGGAAAATATTGTGTTGTATGAGTGTTGGGTGAAAGTTAGTCATTGCTCGGTCACGGGCAATAAGATGAAGTTCTGTCATATGTGGAGCAAAATTCATGGAGAATTTGCTAAAAGATCGGGTTCACTTCGGATGGAAATGGCATTGGCCAATAGATGGAAAATTTTAAATAAAGAGTTAGGGAAATGAAGAGATTCCTTGACAAAAGCAAGGGACAACATTCGAACCGGTCAAAATCTTGCCGATGAGGTAAATATTTATAATTGCCATTTTATTCAATTTAATGTATTTTTTTTCTTGCATTTCCAATTTATTTATATTTTGTTACATAATCATTTTTTTTCTTGCATTTCCGATATGTTTATATTTTCTTGCATAATCATTTTTTTTTTTGCATTTCCAAATTGTTTATATTTTCTTCCGTATTCATTTTTTTCCTTGCATTTCCAATTTGTTTATATTTTCTTCCATATTCATTTTTTGTTCTTGCATTTTCAATTATTTATTTTTAATAGATCCTACAAGCACAAATGTGGTTCGGTGCCTTGGGCCAAGGCAAAAAAAGTTTCCAAAGTCACCAATGTTGGGAAGTTGTGAAGAATTGTTCAAGATTCAAAATTATTTCCAACAGTCCGCCGGTTGTGTTGAATGAAACGCCGTTGCACGATTTGCCGGCAACTGATTCGCCATTGGACTCCCCAATGGATCAAGACTCACCACTCCCACATGTGCCAAGACCTATTGGGAGAAAGGCGGTAAAGGCCAAGAAAGGGAGCACTTCAAACAATGAATGTGCACAATTTTTGGAGCAAATAGCTCAGAATGGCGCACTGAGAATTGAGAGAGACTTGAAAATAGAAAAAGCATACCAGGCACGACATGAAGCATTTGCAATTCAAAGGCAGCAGGCACAAGAACAAGATATGGAGGACAGAGAGATGAAAATCATGGCCATGGAGACGAGCCATATGTCTCTTGAAACAAAGTCCTATTGGAAGCTAAAACGAAGGGATGTGATGAGAAGAAAACATGACGACGGACCTAGCAATACAGGTTGGTTAAATGATCACAACCCTTAGGTTGTATTGAAAGAGTTGTCATATGTATTAATTTGTTGTATTGTTTTCCTAAAGTTGTCATATGTATTAATTTATTGTATTGTTTCTCTAGAGTTGTCATATGTATTAATTTATTGTATTATTTCCCTTTTATTCAATATGTATTATCCATTTTATTCAATATGTATTACTTTGTTGTATTGTTTCCCTTTTATTCAATAAAGAAAGCATTAAATAATACAGCTATTTATTAAAAACATTTCATACATCAAAACTTCGCATAATTAAAAACAAAGCATTATTCATTACAAACCACACACAAATCAAAGCATAATTAAAAACAAAGCGTAATTCCAAACAAACCACACACAAAACAAAGCATAATTAAAAACAAAGCATAATTCCAAGCAAACCACATACAAAACAAAGCATTAAACTTGACTTCATCCACTATGATTGCCTTTCATCTCCCATAAGTGCTCGATCAAGTCAACTTGACGTCTCTCGTGAACATACAAAGATTTCATTTCCTGATAACGATCAACCATGGGGTTGTTGTATCGATCATCCCGAATTAACGGTTTGTCCTCCATTAGTTGTTCATTTGCTCCTATTGGCCTTTTCAAAATTCTAGTCAATGTCGTGTTCATGGAATCGGGTTCGAACACCTCTGGAGCATCATAGTCATACTCATCCTCCACAATCATGTTGTGGAGGATGATGCAAGTCATCATAATGCTCTGCAGCACCTATTCATCAAGCATCCGAGTTGCACCCCTGATAATTGTCCAACGAGCTTGCAAGATACCGAAACACCTTTCCATGTCTTTCCTATAACCTTCTTGAAAGGCAGCAAAGCTTTTTTCCTTCTCGAATTGGGGATTCAGAATTGTTTTCACGAATGTCGTCCACCTATGATAAATTATGTCGACGAGGTAGTACGCACCCGAGTATACGGTATTGTTGATTCGGTACGTGATCTGTGGGGAATGACCTCGCAATACATTGTTAAACACTAGGGATTGACCAAGCACATTGAGGTCATTCTGAGAACCGACAACTCCGAACAAGGCATGTCAAACCCAAGCGTCGAATGAAGCTACGGCCTCCAAAACTATACTTTTTTGGCCCTTTCGATTCTCATAATCTCCTTGCCAAGTAGTTGAGCAATTCTTCCACTGCCAGTGCATGCAGTCTATGATTCCAATCATTCCTAGGAAACCTCGAGCCTCAGCCTTTTGTACAAGCCTTCAGAGGTCCCTAGTCGTAGGTTTGCGAAGGTACTCCATCTTGTAGAGATTTTCTACTGCATCACAGAATCTCACCAAGCACTTTAGGATAGTTGATTTTCTCACCCGCACAATCTCATCCACCTGCTCTGTGGATGCCCCATAAGCAAGCATCTGCAAAGCAGCTGTAAGTTTTTGCCCCGAAAGAATACCCAAAATCCCAACAGCATCATACTTCTGAACGAAGTATGTGTCGTAATTACAAATATCATGCATGATTTTTCTGGAACAATGAGCCTGCATTCTATATCTCTCTCGAAAATGAGAAACAGGATATAACGAATTTAAGATAAAGTAATCTTCCAAGAGATTCTTACCCTGAGACTGCCTATGTCTGTCCACATTCGGGGCATGATGACGATGGTGTTGCCTTGTTTCATTGAGCATACACACCGCTAAAACCATTTCTTCATCCTCTTCATCGGCCTCATGATCTTCTTCAGCACATCTGCGCCTGATTTCTTCCTCTTCTCGCTCTTGCCTCTCCAACACCCTCCTCAGATTAGACATTGAGAATAGAATGTGTTTTGTAAAATCTGAGAAATGAAAGAAAAGAGAAGATATGGTGTGAGAGGTATGAGTTGAGGGTGTAGTTCTATAGAGGAATTTAGAAGATAGAGATGACACATGGCGCAATTTTAGATGGTGAAAATCTTATCTGGAATCTGATATTATAATTTTTTAATAGATATCTTAAAATCTTATCTAACATGGGACACGTGGCGTAATTTTAGAAGGTGAAAATTGTATCTGAAATATGAGATTATAATTTTTTTAATAATAAATATTCAAAAATAACACACGTGGCAACCGAGAATCTCATCCGAAAATTTTATCTGAAATTTAATGGACACGTGGCAACAGAAAATCTTATCCGAAAATTTAATTCGAAAATTTTATCCAAAAATGTTATCTGAAATTTTAGGTGAGAATTTTATAATAGTGACACGTGGCAACCAAAAATATTATCTGAAAAGCTATCAAAATTAATAATTAAGTATTAATAAATAAATAAATTAAGTAAAATGAATAGTGTTTGCCTTTACCCTTGCCCTTTGGGATGGAACTTAAAAAGGCAAGGCTGACACTATTCATTTGAATAGTGTCTGCCATTGCCTTGCCTTTGCCTTATCCTTGCCTTTTGGGGTGAAGGTGCTCTAAAGGCTCCAACTTTTATTTTGCGTGTGTTTTTGGTGTGGCCAGTGGTGGAGCATTTATGGGCTTTTCCTTTGCCCCAATTTAACCAATTCCAAGCAGGATTGTTTTAAAAAAATCCGATCCAACTAGGGATGACAATGGGGCAAATGGGGTGGATATGTCATTCTCATTTCCATCGTAGTTAAGCATTTTTCCCTAGGGTTATGCTATTTAGACACGCAATATTAACCACTAGTCAATTAATGAATGTTGCCATGTGTATTCTATTTTTTATTTATTCTCTTTTCAATAATTCTTAAATAAAAAAATTGAAAAAACAAATTAAAAAACCATAACGTCCTTGGTAAGTGGCCTCATGTCTGTTCTCAACTCTTCCTCACGTTTCCACAGCACTCCCTTCCTCCATTATTGCTGCATTGTGATAGGAGTATCGCTAGAACGTGGCTGTGATAGGAGTATCGCGTCTCCACAGCACTCCCTTCCTAATCTAGGTGGATCCTAGATTTTACCCATGTATATAATATACATATTATTTTGGTAGTCCTTCCAAGGTCAGTCGTTTTGTCTGATCTCAGCCATACAATACTAAATAAGTAGGACGTAGAAAACCATGTTGCTTGAGGGATTGCTTATTTAAACAGCCAACCTTGTTCTTGTCTATCATAATTGTTCTTGTATAAGTGCTCTTAAATTACATATAAATACATATATACAATCTTAAATTAATTGATATTATACTGCATATGTATTATAGGAAGTTTATATTAATATTTGGAATTATTTAGGATGGAAGAATCTTTAAGAAGCCATTCAAATTTGGAGATGAGTGAAGAAAATGATGAGGTTGAGATTGGTGAGATTGGACTGGAGATCTAGAATACAACGAGCCCAGAAGAAACAACATAAGAATCTAAGATAAATATGATTTTAAACATAGCTGATGAGGTGGTTGATTATTATTATTTAAAAAAAAAAATATGCAAATCGAGTAAGTTTCCCAATGAAGAAGAGATCATTGAAGAAAGGAGATTGTGGGGAATTGAAATATGTGACTTTATCATGTTCTAGATCAGGGATCCCACAAAGTACTACAAGCAATGTGCTAAATCCATATCCAAGCATAAAATGCAATTGCAAGGCTCAACTTAGGGTAGGTATATGCTTGGATGGAAGCTGGAAAGTGAACTTAGTCAAACTCGATCATAATCATGGATTGAATTTGGACAATGCTCGATATTTTCGAATGAATCGTGCAATAAGTTCGTATATGAAAAGGAAGATTGAAGCGAATGATAGAGCCAGAATAAGAGTAAATAAGAATTATAATTCAATGGTAGTTAAGGCCAGAGGGCATGAGAATATGCCATTCATGGAAAATGATTGTAGAAATTACATTAACAAAGTTAGAAAATTACAGCTTGGGGAAGGAGATGTAACTGCAAGGTGTGCTAGCCAAGAACATAACAAAGAATACATCTTGAGAAAGACAATGAAGACACCCATACACAACAAAGAAATGCAAATTACAAAAGCTAGGTAGATAGAAACCATCGAACAAACTAGGATGGAGATCTAATTAATTCAAATGTTATCACATTCAATTGACATTATAGCCACCCAGTACCCATGAACTACATGCTAGCTAGACCCAACTAATTATACTAATCAATTTTTACAACAAATTGCATATTCAAAAAACAAAAACTAAGAACCTGTACAACAATTCTTACAACAAAATTACACTAAAAATTGGGTATGTACCTCAATCTTCAACCTCCTTGTCAGACATGTTTTTGGAGAAGAATAGACAAGTGAACCTCTTGATTCTTCAACCCACCCAATCGCCCAAGGATGCAAATTTCATTCTTATTGAAAAAACTCTAACTCTCACCAACAACAGTGGAGGATGGGGATGGATAAATTTGGTGGAGGAAGGGAGGCAATGAGAGAAGCAGAGTAGAGAATACCATAATTGAGGGGACTCCAACTCTCAGCCACGTTCTAGCGATACTCCTATCAGAGTGCAGTAACAATGAAGGAAGGGAATGCTGGAGACGTGAGGAAGAGTTGAGAACATACGTGAGGCCACTTACCAGGGACGTTAGGGTTTTTTTTTTTTTTTTTTTTTTAAATAAATAAATTTAAAGGATTATTGAAAGGAGAATAAATAAAAAATAGAATACCCATGGCAACATTCATTATTTGACATGGCATGACACATCATCTACCACATAAGGTGGTCAACTAAAGTGGTCAATGTTGTGTGTCTAAATAGAATTACTCTTTTTCCCATTCCTACCCTCGCCCATTACAAAAAATAAAATAAAATAAAAAATAAAAAATGAAAAGCTACTTTTTAAAATAGAAAAGATGCATTATGAGCACAACATATTTACGTTGTTAACCAAATATATATCAACTAGTAGGGTTTTGTTAAATAAAAGAAACTAGTAACGGTGGAGAGATTCCCCTAAATTTAACTACATATATAATACTATAATATCTATATATGTGTTTAAACACGTGGATTCGGAGAAGGGATTGAAATATGGGAGATTCACAATAATACCCAATATAGGAGTTCAAATTGTAAATAAATAAAAAAACATATATGAAATGGACTTTAGAAACACACCCAAAACCTATTTACAACATAACAAAAGGGCTTTTAACTTCTTTTAAATTACAAAATTGTCATTGATTTCTTAAAACAAACCCAACCTAAAAATCTCATAAAAAAACTCAAAACACTCAATAGGGCATCAAAGTTATTTAATAATTAAAATTAAATTCAATAGGGCCAGCTTTCTTTATTATTTTTGGTTGTTGTTTATTTTGAGTTTGTTTATAAAAATTAAATAGTGTAAGATTTATTTATAATTTTAATGCTAAGAATAAATATATGACTAAATATCTCTTGAAATATCATTCCCGTCCCTTTTTGAACACTATACATGAAAATTTTCCCAAATTTTTTTTCAATATCTTATTTTTATCCTTTATACCCAATTTACTTACGGAAACCCTAACATGTGGGGAAAATAATCATCCTTAGATCCAACGACCCTACCAAATTCAACGGAGTCGATATTTTTCTAATGCACGTACATTGCAAGAAGGATTTTCAACTAAAAAACCGACCCATATCATAAATATGATCTCTTTTACTAATATGCTAGGTCTGATGCAAACCCTTGGAATTTTTATTACGGGTGGGCATCTATAAATCACTGAATCAAATTGAATCGAACGGAACGGATGCGGAAAAGATTAAAAAATCAATTTTAATTTGAACACAATTCAGTTAGCTTTTCTTAACTCCATCAAGGTTCCATTGTTCATCATCCCAATCACAGTCTAGATAAATTGAATTTTAGGCTCTACTTCAAATGATGATGGGTGAAGCACAACAACAAAATCAAATTAATCGAATGAAAAAACCGAAAACAGAGCATCACAACTGGTACTAGTCCTTTTAGCAGTCACATATTATGGCAGAAATTTGAATTTGAGACCGCTAGTCCGCAAAAGATTGTTTAATAATGTGTTGATATATACTTTAGCACAAGCTATTTAAACATAAAAAAAATTGCAAAAAGGAAAACACCTTGTAATTATTGGCACTACCATCCTAAAAATCCTTTTTCACTGCTGGTCGTCTACACGACCCATACGAAACCCTAACCCGTGCCTGTCGTTCGGTCTCCGATTGAACTCCACGACCTTGACATCCTTCTCAGCGTACTTCCCTATTCCTTTGCCCGGACACCAACCGTACCCGGCAAGCAATGCCGACCCGAAGCCCTCCACCGACACGTCGTTGTACTCCTCCATTCCCCTGTGCTCTGGCAACCGCTCCAAGTCCTCTTTCAATTTCTGGAGCGCCAGCTTCTCCAAATCCACGCCTGCAGATCTCAACCGTTCATCACCTTCCCCGTTCTCCGATTCGAGCTTCGGCCGGAGATTGAGACCGTTGGAAATTCTGGCAGAGAGCGACCGGACCTCGGAGCGATTCTCGGATTCGGGTTTCATCAGCCATTCGTTAGGGATCGGAGGGATTACGCGGGTATTGGGGTAGCCGTGTAGGGGTTGCAAGGCGTCGAATTCGTTGACGTATTGAATTGAACCGTCGTAGTTTTTGTCGGCGTTGCTGTCGTTGAATGTGGTTGAGGGTTTGGGGTTAGGGTTTGAAGAGGGTTTCGATGGCAGAGAGAACGAGAGTTTCATGGTTTTCGTTTGGCCTTTTGCTTCTCCCGATAAAACACTTCTTACCAACAAATTCCCACCCTTTTCACCAGGCTCCACTTTTATATTGAATGTTGTCGGTACGGGTCAGCTGGGAAATTATGGGCCTTCTTTTGGCCCAACTCAACCCATTTTATTTTATTTTATTTATTTACAGATATTTACTCTCTTTTTTTAGAATTATAATATTTGAAGACATCCCAAAATAGTTGTTGTTTTTGAAATTTTTTTTGAAATTTTTTTATTTTATTGATGGGTATGTAATATATCTTCTTAGCTATCTTCCTTTCGCCATCCTCTAAACCATTTTTCTGACCAAACAAAAAACACGAGGGAAAAAAAAAATTCTTGGGTAAAAGTTGTGTGTAGGAGTTGATGGGATTGCATAGATATAAGGTTTCTTGGCCAAGAGTTAGAAAATGGCATTTCTACAACACAAGAAGCATCAGCCAAAAAATAAAAAGACCCATCAAAATTGTAGGTACCCTAGCATTAGTCAGGAGAAAAACTTGGTTGCAACGGAATAGCACCATTTTGCTATCCCCATTTCTTGCAAGTGTTTCTTGTAGTTAGGGCACTGCTTCCAGTGGCACAAACTGTAATTATTACAGTGTAACATTTCCTAGAGCTGATCTCGTTGCCAAGAAACCAGACTTGTTTCCAAGAAGTACGTACAATTAGAGGTAGATTATAAATTAAAATGATGGATGATATGAAAGTATAGTTGTAGTTGAAGTAGTTGCACACCAACATATTCTCTCTTTTGGCTGGTTGGTAAGAACAGAACAGATAAGGAACAAGAAGAGCAAGACTAACCAGCTCAGGACTACTTAAAATAAAGCTGCACAAGCTTCTTTAGAGTGTCAAATACACTCGTAAAGGGGTCAAACTGGACAGAGCGCTTCAATTCCAGAGCAGGAAATTGATTTGTTAAAGCCTGTTGCATTTCGGACATGGACATCATTGCAGTTAACTGACTATCTGTCATTGATTGACAGTCTTGTGGGGTGTCCGTGATTTTGCTTGGGTCATATCCGAAGTTGGCCAAGTAAAATTTGTACTTCTCTATGAATTCAGGACCAGGATTAGGCGTTCTGGAGTAAATCTGAAATATATCAATGCCAAAAATTATACGCAGATAAACATGAATACTTAATATTCCTATAAAATGAAAGTCATTTCATGAGTAAGTACCTGTATAAAACTCCTATCTTTTGCTCCTGAAACAAGCGCAAAATTGTCATAATCAGTTGCAATCACATCATATGGCTGCTTAGGGATGAATGGCAATGTTGGAAAACGGAGGTAACACTTCTCTTTGATCATCTCTTGCTTTTCTAGGACCGTCTCATTTTTTCCCAAATCTTCTTCCGAAAGGCATTGAACATTTCCCCTTATGCCAGTAATATATCCATCAGGGCTACCATGAACACAGAAGGTATCAACCTGGATGGCCCGTTTCTCCATATCAAATGTATACACACCCTGCAATTTATTAAGTCGAAATGTTTTTGCAGTCAGAATTAGGTGGCTAACATTTGGCAGAAAAAACCTGTTATCCATAACCAATGAGAAGCAAAGCATGACAAGAAAGCTGATATTGCTTTCAGAATGATTTGGACCACTTGCAATTTGGAAAGGCTATTGATAGACAACTAGACAGCTCATGAATGCTTGATGAGAAGGTTGAACAAGTCAGATCTGCAGTCAAGTCCAATGCAACAGAAGGGGGAGAACCTAAACTCCTATCATATCTACATTATTTCCAGATTTCAACACCAAAGTGGCAATAGCTACACATACCCGAATTTACCTGGGTGCAGTGGCAGTCTTCCTGACCTTGCCCAGAAAATCCACGTTTCAGCGAAGCAACTTCAAACCACCTTCCAGAATATCTGATAGGGTTGAAATTATTTGCAGTCATGCCTCTCATCATCATTAGCTTCTCACCTCCTTCATCAGATCCCTTATCAAGCAGAAGAGTAACTGTCTTTTCAGTGGCATTTGCAAGCTCATAAATATTTCGTTGATGGGAAGCATCTGATGCAACAGCCTGCCCAAAAGCAGTAAAAGGCATCAAGTACCCTCTAGCTCCTGCAATGACACAAGAATACCTAATATCTATTGTTGTTACAACCGTATGGAAATCTAGTTTTGGACTAAATTCCTTCATAAAATCTCTATCCATCAATCCAACGAATTCTCAGAAAATCCTAATCTAGTTTAAGTAAGTTGTTACAGAGTGGAGAATTGAAGGAAATGGACAACTCATTGTTCTACAAGGTTTTAAATAAAAGATCATGAACACAAAGCTCAAGCATCTCTACCAGAAATCTTCTGACAATCCCGATATGGGAAAGAACTGAAACAATTGTAGATCTGAAGGGGCTAAATTTTCACTGGGAGCTTATAAGATGTAACGCAAGGAAATGATTGGTCCAACACCTATGCTTTTTAAAGTTTTTATACAATTGGATGAGTCAAATTTACCAGCTAGGAATATAAATCTTCTGCTTCTCCTGAAGGAGAACGCTTTGTCAGAACATAAATTTTCAATTCTAGCATCCTATAACACTACAAAAGATTAAATCTACTAACCTGGTTTATTTGAGAGACAAATACTAACGTTGCAGCAAAGCCAGATAAAACATGTCTGGTCAGAGGCTTGCTGCTGATAGATTGCTCTGAACAGCACTTCATCATTATTTTACCAGGCACTCCCCTGTAAAACAGGAGAGCAAAATGTCACTCTTTGGACTAAATAAGAACAAAAGAAACACAACACTAGCTTGCAAAATGTGTTTAAAACCTAACCGTATACAATTGGTTGTCGCTTTGGATCTCAGAACACAGAGCCATATTTGCATTTGGAATTACATACAAGTATGTAGTATCATTTGGGAATTGCTATAGTTGAACATCAAGATCAATGCTCATGGCGTGCATCTAAAGTTAGCTTATTAAACATTTTGAAGATTATTCACTCAAAGAAAAATCACCTTGCTTTTCCAGCATTGACAATTGACAGTGCACAACTGAAATACAAGGGATTTTTTTTTTGTGTCCATTACTTATACTCACCATTTGCAACCGACCCCATTTGTAATAACCAAAACCCAGAAAATCTACTTCTCATTTCCCATTATTTTTCAATGCATTTTGGGCACCAGAATGAGAAGCATAATAAAAATTTAAAAACCCAAGAAAACCAAACCATTTATGAGTAATTGTAACAAGATTATGAGCCAAAAAGATAAAAACCAGCAAAGAAAATGAGAGAATTTTAGTATTAACATTGATTCTTTCAGAAAATAAAATAAGGTGGAATTAGAGCAGAAATTGCCTCATAATAAGAAAATTATAGACTGGGAAATGAAAGGTGATGAGATTTGTACCTACAGTTAGAGACATGGGGAGGAGGAGGAGGAGAACATTGGAGGAGAAGTGGTGCTGTTTGAACCAGAGCATGTACCATTTCTATGCCTTCCTTTCAAAGCTTGAGAATTTTCTAGTTTCCACTATTAAAATCTCTTTCCCTCGAAAAATCCTAGTGAAACGTCACTGTCCTGGTCTTCGCTTTGTCCTTTTCAACCACCAAGCAATCCAGAAGTCCCAAACGAACGACCCTCAACCAAGCCCTTTACTTTTATATAAGTCTTTTCTATTTTCTTTCTTAATTTGTGTTCATTATCTTATGTCTACCTGTTTTTTGTTTTTTTTAATCAAAGAAAATAACTTCATTAAAACAACGATTTCAGGATGCAAAAACAAAATCTGAACGACAGTAAGTGTGGCCCCTTTACAAAATCTCAAATGGAAGAAAATCTTTTCTTTTCTTTTTTTTTTAAAGTAGCACAGCATCACAGCCATTATAAAATAAAAAATTAAGAAAATAACTTGTCATTGGCCAAAACATCATAAATCCACAAAGTACCAAGTTCTAGCCAAGCTTGAAAATCCTGAGACAAAATCGCACGCTTACCTAATAGATAAGCAACCTGATTACACTCTCGATGAGCAAATTAACAAAAAATGCTAGCATAAAGATTAAAAAGGCCCCTGACTTCATCTACCAAAGCACCCTCCACTAACCAGCTTTCCTCAGAAGTTTGAAAGCTCTTAATAACCTCTTTTGCATCCATTGCATATATCATCAACTGTCAAATATCAAACGGTTTTATATACAACGTAATTTAATTCAAATTAATCAAACACTGTCATTAATTAATATCTATAAATTAATGAAAAGTTTATAGTATATACCTATATGATTGGGGACATTATGAAGTAAGTAAATTAGAAGGTGAGGAAAGGAAAATATCAAGATCACTTTGGCCACAATGTGTGGATGAGAAACCTTGCGATTATTCAAGACTTTACATGAACACAGTGCTTTGAAACTTTTTAGTCATGAAAGAGTATTAATTCCAATGCACTTCTAATTTTTAGTCATGAAAGAGTATACTACTATATTTGTGAAATGCAAAAGAGCAAAAGGTTTGGATGATCTTATATGTCACATACGAATATGATTGTCTAATATATGTGTCGTGTATGTAGGGACGGCCCTTATATTTGAATTAAACTATTAAATTACATGACTGGAAATCTAACCAATACACTTAATAAACCGACTCATGCTCGACCAATTTTGAGATTTTGAGGAAAATTTAAACTCTGTTCATGTTTCTTACACAAACCAGAATAACAAAATGGACGAAAATAACTAGTGCGACTGTGCGAAGCATATATTATCAAGTGAAATTTAATCGTCATTGAACAAAGTGGGGAGTCATGTGTGTTGGAAACCAATAGACAATTAATTTGTTTCTTGTTGGAGGGTATGCTACGTTCACGTATACTTTGTACACTAGGAAGTAAAACGAAAGAACTCAACAATTACCACTTCAATAGTTACTTGCTAATCTTGTAATTATCATTATAATAATTAATAAAACAAGCTGCAATATCCTCAGATATTAACCTTTTAATATCCTCCAATATCTTAATTTTTTTCTCTGGAACTAAAATAAATGTCATTAGAATTTAGATGGCACCTAATATCAATTACATAACATTGAAGCGAAAAATTACAAGTAGCTAGCAAGTCTTTAAATTACTTGTATCACACGGTTTACATTTTACACCTACTCAATAAAAAACGAGTTCAGCATTGAATTGGAATCGAGGAGGCATGTATGAAATGAAACTATGATTTGCTACATCATATAATTTACCCATATGAAATGAAACTATGATTTGCTATAGGGAGATTCACTGACTAAATATCTCTTTACTATATACACATAATTTTGGCATATTATTGAACACAAATAATATATATTAAAAAAATTTAAATCTATAAATTATATATATCGAAACTAGCAAATTAATCTATATATATAAAGCAAAATGCATAGAATGGTAAAACATTCAAAAATATCAAAAAATGCCCTTGGTCAATGCAAACATTAAGAATTGAAATTATTAATTAAATGAGGATAATATGATAAATTAACACTTTTTCATATTTAAAAAAATTAAAAATAAAAGAAAATTCAGATAATATATCAAATTTTTATAGAACACAACTACCAATTATCTTTTTTAATTTTAAAATAAATTTTAAAAAATTTTAAAAAAACCTCTCGCAAAAGCAGAAACGTGTGTGGAGGGGCTAGTATCTATAAAGTATAAACTAATGCAACTAGAAGGGTCTTTTTTTAAAATAAAGAGTATAGGGTCCTTTTTTTAAATAAAGAGTATAGCCGCGACTATACTATTTTTCCACATCCCAATCGCTAGTTGGGCACTGGGCAATAGGCAGGTCCTCTTTTCTTTATTTATTTATTTATTTATTGGTACATAGTATCGCCGCATGGCTATACTCAGGATTTTTTTTCAAACGCGTATAGGCGTGCGGCTTTACTGGGGTGGTGTTTTTAAATTTTTTTTTAAAATAGTATAGCCGGGCGGTTACTCTTTACATAGATATTGTGATCTTTTTTTTAAAATTAGTTTTTTTATATTGATAGTTTAGAGAATTATCCATTACTATTAGCCCATTACCTGAGTCTTTATTGTTCCTTTTTGAGTTTTTACTTTTTCAGAGTTATGACCCGTATAAAGAATTTAGCATTTTCACGTTTAATACTCGTATTGTACACTTACGTATATATTTTTTATATTTAATACACTTGGTTTTTTACCAAATTTTTGCATATTATTGAATAAAAATAATATATACTAAAAAATTTAAATCTATAAAGTATATAGAAAATTAATATTTATAAAGTAAAAAATAATGTAAATAGAAGAGTCCTTTTTTTAATAAATTTTTTAAATAAATAGTATAGCCATCCGGTTATACTCCTTTTAAATATAGTATTCTTAATGGGTATAGCCATGCGGCGATACTACGATTTTTTATTATTAAAAATAGTGTGGCCGTGCGGCTATACCTTTATATTCCCAATCGGTAGATGGGCGCTGGGCTCTGGGCGCTGGGCGCTAGGCAGGTCCTCTTTCGTTTTTTTAAATATATAGTAGCCGGCGGGATATACTCGGGATTTTTTTTATAAAAAAAAAAGAGTATAGCTGACCGGCTTTACTGGGGTCTCTTTTTTTTTTTTTTTTTTGGTAAATAGTATAGCCATTCGGCTATACTATTTTGACACGTCCCCAATCGCTAGTTGGGCGGTGGGCAGGTCCTCTTCCGTTTTTTATATACAGTATAGCCGCCTGGCTATACTCGAGAATTTTTTTAAAACAGTATAGCCGACCGGATTTACTGGAGTCTCTTTTTTTGTAAATAGCATAGCCGTACGGCTATACTGTTTTTGACACGCCCTAACTGCTATTTGGGCGCTGGGCGGTTCTTTTTTTTTTTTTTTTTTCAATAACTAGTATAGCCGTTCGGCTATACTCGGATTTTTTTATAAATTTTTAAACGAGTATAGCCGTCCGGCTTTACAGGGATGCTTTTTTTAAAAAAAAAATTTATAAATAATATAGCCGTGCGGCTAGACGCTTAATATAGATACTAAGATCTTTTTTTAAAAATTGTTTTTCCCTCATTTTTGTTTATCAATAAGAGTAATTTAGAGCATTACCCATTACCCGAGTCTCTATTGTCCCTTTTTGAGTTTTTACTTTTCTAAAGTTAATATCCGTATAAAAAATTTAATATTAGTATTGTACACGTACGTAGTATTTTTCATGTTTAATACACTTGGTTTTTTACCAAATTTTCAATAATACACACAAAATTCACATATTACACACAAAATTGTCGCATATCATTGAATAAAAGTAATATATACTAAAAACTTTAAATCTATAAAGTATATATATCGAAACTAGCAAATTAATATTTATAAAGTATAAACTAATGCAACTAGAAGGGTCCTTTTTTATAATAAAAAATTTAAATAAATCGTATAGCCACGCCACTATACTCCTTTTAAATATACTATACTTAAAAGAGTATAGCCACGCAGCTGTACAATGGTTTTTCTATTATAAAAAATAGTCTAGCCTCACGGCTATACTGTTTTTGACACGTCTAGTTGGGATTTGGGCGCTAGGCAGGTCCTTTTTTTTTTGGGTAAATAGTATAGCCGCCCGGCTATACGCTTTACATAAATACTGTGATCTTTTTTATATATAAAAAAAAAAAAAAAAAATTCCCCAATTTTTGTTTATTGATAGTTTAGAGCATTATTCATTTCATAAAGATGTAGGTAGAACAAAATATTTTTCGTTTTGTTTTAATAATTAGTTACAAATTACTTGAAGAACTTAATAATAGGTGCATTCAAAATTAAGTATTCTTAGACATCCTCCGAAGAGAGTTGTGCATGCAACTACGAGAGAGGTTGGTAAAATTACTTAAATAGGAGAGTTCAAATTTTAGTAGTAAAGTTCCTTAAGCTTAACTGGCCAAAATAAATAAATAAATAAAGCCCATTTTTTGCGTTTCCTTTTTCTGGACTGGACATAATAACGAGCAAAATTCAAGACAATTCTGAAGATGGATGCTCGTGCTCCTTAAACCTCCATGCCCTAGCGTTTCATGTAAAAATTTCATATTGAAAAAAGACAATTCAGAAGAGACTATTCTTTACATTTCCACTAGAAAGCAAACTGAACAAGGGATCTTCTTCCTCGTTATGGCTATGGATGTCAGTTTCTTTAAAATGGATTTCAGTTGTATTTGTTGTTGAGGGTAAAGGTCTTTTGACTTGTACAAATGCCACTTTAACAGGTCCAGACCTCAGTTTTGATGCATCGGAACTTGAAGGTGAGCTTGAGCCTGGTAGCAAGCAACCTTCTTCAGAAAGCTTCTTGCTAGGAGTCTCCGCAATGTTTGAACCATCTTCACAATGTTCAACCAGCTTCCCATCAGTACCGTTGTTGGACAGGCCTGACAACAAACCAATCTTATCCTCCGTGACGTGGATTGGAACTTTTTCAATAGTGTGGTTTGCATCTGCCGTCTGGGGAATATTTTCATCATCTGGCACAAACCAAAAGTTTAACAAAACTCTCAACAAGTAATATTTCCATAATCACATTAAACTACAGGAAACCAAAACAATAAAATATACGAGGAATAAAAACAAAACTTCAGAACAAAGTTACTATGTACTACTTTATCTTTTGTTCTATGTGGTATCACGAGTAAACCAAGTAGATGAGTGTAGACCTTTGTTTAACCAAATTCTTATTGACTTCTTGTCGACTTTTCAAAGACTTGAACAAACGAACCTAAGGAGAAATTCATACAACTAGAATTACATCATACAGGAAAATGTGTTGGGAAACATATGATGTATTCCTATCGCTCCAAGACAGATGCATAAGCACAACTTATTATGTTTTTGTGCAGATACACAGAAATCCAAAAGGTCTTAATTTATGACAACACAGATTTTATTGATGGGATACAACTAAAGATACAAGCGGAGTTATTCATCTAAAAATGTTTAGAACCTCTAACCTACCAGATGCCAAAGACATCATAAAAGTCAAAGAAACAGAAAAATAACAATATAACATATGAAAACTACAAATAGAAAGCTTAACTAATTTTTTCTTCCAATCAATATGAATAAGGAAGAATGGTATATATATACCAAAAATCAGATGAAATCGAAAACCCACAATGATGCCTATTAACAGCCTCTACCCTTTGTCGTATAAAAAGGTCATGTTGATGACAGAAAATAATTAGCCAGCCCCCCGAATGTCCTTATCCATGTGGCAGCGATAGTATCATAAGCAACAAACATTAAAAAAACAGTAATGTCGATTATGTCACATCAAAATAATAAACAGAGCAAATGGGGGAAAATTGAGATATGCACACAAGGATATCATTGCGTAAGAATGATGTAAATATAAAGTACAATTTATGCTGCTTATACCATTACTTAAGAGAGATAAACTAAGAAAACACCATGAACATACTGACCTCCAAGGTAAGACTCAACACTTTGATATAGTACAGATGATGCCCCTACAGCAAGATCCCCATCATGACTTGCAATCTCACTCTTATGTGTGCTCTCGAGCAATTCAAACTTATCTGATTTCAACACACACTCAAGAATGATAAATTCCTCATTTGTTGGGTAAAACTCCCTAAAGACCTGTATCAATTGTGCATAAAGAAAGCAGTAAATAACATAGAAGCTAGAATGCATATAACAACAATCTGTTACCAGAGTGATTTTCAGAATAAAAGAAGGGGTGACCTCAAGTCCTCCTTGATTTATCTTTATGGATTGCTTCTTCTGGGAGAGAGAAGAAACCATGTTGAATACGGAAACAACATCAAGTAAAATCTGTAGAACAGATAGCAAAAGAAAAGTTCATCAAATCAGTCCAACTACTACTCGTCTATTAGGGACGAACTCAAAGTTTGAAATGTCCAAAATTTGTAAGTGACACATTCCTGAGGGCTAGCCACATGGACAAGTTTCACATCCTAAACATGATTAATTCGCTCGATAGCTGAACTCCATGTTTAATACCGAGACCTAGTCACCTAGGTTCCTTATTATATGACTAGCCAAATGCTGCTGCAGCATGTACATTTCTTTTTGTTTTTACTCATCATAAATCCACACAAACTACCCACTTGGCTAGCTTGCCTTGTATTCCATGTTGAATACAAGGAAATTACTGTTTTGTTGGATAACCCAGTTCCATGTACGGTGCTCTCCAGGTTTATGGGAATTTATGAACAGGTTCAGCACTTGAACCATCTGAAATGATAAGGACATGAGCACATATTCCACAAACTACCCACATTTAATAAATAATCTGTACATTTCAATTTTAAATGTATTGGGGGAAAAAAGACTTGGATTTACTTGTTGAACCAAAACTCGAAGTCGTGCAAGCAGAGCTAAAATAGTCAGAGAAAATCCCATGAAAAATGAACGAGCGAGCAGTGTAGATATCTCACTGTAGAATAGTCAAGGGTAACAAATTCACAGGGTGCATATTTCAATTTATGCTTGGTGATCCAAGCACTAAACTACTGTATACATAATGGCAAAGACCTGTTTCTGAATTTTCTCTACAGATGAAAATTAGCATATAAACACCCTGGCAGCAGTAAAAATAATCATGCTTCAATAAGAAACAAATATATCGTTTGTCAATATAAAAAGATACATCACAAATCTAATACCATGTAAATTTACTTACAGCTTACTTGTAAAACCAAGTGATTCTGTTATACAAATTTTTTTACCAAGACTTCCAGGTATATCATAAGAGTTTAGAAACTACTGTTAAAGGCGAGACTCGGATGCCTTAGAAATACGGTAATTCATGACAGTCAATCGGGCGGCCATATTAACCACCCCAAAACCATCAAATTTCAAATTTTACTTCTGATCTTATAAAAGTTACAAGAAAGTTACTATATTTAACCAGTAAGCAAAGGATACATAGCTGCCTTCAGCATTGGCTCAACCATCTGCAGCAGAAACAAAACACATATTTAACACGTTAGAATAAAAGCATGTACTTCACACTGGACCACCTAATGATGTCCTCATCACAAACATATAATCAGTTGCAGGATCTAAGTACTATTGAGGCCTACATTATTACAGAATTCCATCTTGGATTCTTAGCTCATCAAGAAGGATGTTTACCTAGTAGACAAATACACAGTAAAGAACTTGTCCTATGACAGGCAATATCCACACCCACACACAGACAAAAATAAACGAATAGATAAATCAGTTGTGTTTTTTTTATTGCTAAGTATTTATTCTCAAAACTTGAGTCGGCCTTATTACAGGACACAATTTACATTGTTGATTGCTAACCAAGAAGCATACATACTTATGATTTGCAGGATACAATCTTCCTCAAAACCTAAGAACATGACAACTGCATTCACCTGTATCCGACATTTCTTTCGATGCAGTTTCATTGGCTTAGAAGAGTGGGAAATTAATAATGTTTTGGACAGTTTTGTCAAGAATATTGTACTTTGTTATTATTTTTGCAATATGTTGACATATGTGGATATTTACTTCTTTTACAAGTAGAGATATCTTGAAATATAGATACAGGCATCTATATGAATCAAAAGGAAACATAAGAGATTACGTGACCTCATGTTTGAACTTTTGAAAGTTAACACGTCAGATACCCACATCCTCAAATCCAGTCACGCATAATCAAGAAAAACTTTGAATAACTCTGTAAACCCATACTAGCAAAACTGGAAGGTTTCTCCACTAGTATGAAATCCCTAGCAGTTAACATTGTTTTCATAAAGCAGAACAAAACAATGTTAACCACTACTATGAAGTTTAAGGAAACAAGGCAAAATTAACAAATCATTATATGAAAACAAGAACACACCTGAGACAGAAGCCGTGCAGCTCCCAGAAGTCGCTCCATGAAATTATATTTTCCACTTTCACATTTCCTTCTCTTCAAGCTGTGACGCAAGGATTTGGAAAGTGATTATAATATAAATTATGTACTCAAGCTAGTGGAAGCTTTCTGCCTATCAAGCACACAACTGAGATTTTCAAATTGGGGACGAAGGTCCCAATCCATAACAAAAGGGAAAATTACTGATTAAACCCCCACTCCAGTATCCCAAAAAAAAAAAAAAAAAAGGGAATGCAGCATCAGCCTAATCTATATAGGATCCGTATGATGAAAATATAAATTCCATCATTTACCTTTCTAATAGATGTACTTTTTGCTTAGGTCTCTTCCCAGTGATACTTTGGAAACAGCAACCCAAAATCTCCTCCAGTTTAGTGGATTGTAAAAGTCTCAAATCCCTCCTTACCTGACATTAAAAGAAAAGAAAAAAAAGTGAGCCAAACCACGTACATGCATACATAGCAGTAAAGAAAAACATAGAATAGAAAATTAAATTGTAAGATTTAACTGGCCCTAATAAGCTAAGCAACCTAAAATTAGTCAATTAACTGCTACTTTGCCTGAATGTATATTGAAATTCAGTTTTTTCTTCATCCATCAATTTTTCTCAGCAAGCAAACAATAGAGTAAGAAGCTTATAACTACAAAAACAGGTAAGTTTGAAATCTAAAACTGACTTTAAGACGCTATGCAACAAAAAACCACCACCCAGATTCGTCAATTAATCATTCATTGCTATCAAACATACTCAATGCAAGTAAAAAGTATTTTATTTTCCTTCTATTTCATCAATTATCTCAGGAACCAAACAACTGAGTAAAAGCTTTGTGATAATAAACAAGGCGTAGAATTTGCAAACCTTCATAAGGTACTGGAAATACGAGCCACGCCTATGCTGGTTCTTGTTCTTGTAAACCATTCTTTCCAGAATGGCACTCTCTGCTTGGAGCTGTCCAAGTAAAGATGTCAACTTCTCCTCAAGAGCTTCTGCTTCTGAATCCATTAAGTCAGACTGCAGATTATTATTGTTAGAGAAAGTATGATCGGAAACTTCTATTATATCCGTGAGTGAATATAAAATTCAGCAATCGCTATTCGGGCATTTTAACAAACAGTTTAGGTGCAAAGTGTACAATACCCACAACACGATACGAGACAGAAACCTAATCCTAAAAGGAGAAAACCCATCACTGAACAGTCATAGGAATAGAATAAATAGGTTCAGACCAAGTGACAGAACTCTCTATTGATAGATATATGGGGAAAGTTCCCATCAGGCAACAACGGTTCTGCCTGACCCTACTTAAGCATGCATGTCAGTGAAGACTTGGTGTGAAGCCTTGGAATCCAATTAGTATGTGCAATGTCTTTGAGATAAACAAGCAAATATTGTCGTACATTTTGGACAATCGTGATACCTTAGAAGATATGAGTATTCTTATGAAGCAAGCTCCATTCCGCGAAGCTTACACAAGTCGATGAAACCACAAATTGGCGCGTTCTGAGAAACGAAGTAGCTCGTCAGGTTCAAAAAAGATACGGCAGTCAGAAGAACAGCCTCAGCCCAAAATAAACCAGGGACAGAGGCTGACAGCAAGAGAGAGCGAGCTGTCTCTGCCCAGATTCTCTCTAAAGCGCGCGTTAAATTACGGAGATGGATGCCGGAGAAGGCGCCTTTAGGAACCGTCGGATGAATTTGGCGGTTTCAGATAAAAGAAACAACTTAACTCGGCATGGAGTCGGCTTCTGCTAGGGCTTTCATTTGGGCTTTTGTTATGGGTATATTATTTTGTTGTGTTCGTCTTCATTTATGCTTCTGGTTGGGCTTTGTTTTGAGCTCAATGTTGTATTGGGCCAACAACTTCTGTATATTTTTCTCTTTTTTTGGGTTGGAAATTTGTATATTTTTCTTAGACGACCATTTTTGGTTGTTGGCATTTGCTTTCTTATTACAGGGCTGGGTTATTTTCTTTATTTAAACCATGTATTTTATAGTTTAGGGAGATTTTTGGAATATTATTATTATTTTATTGCTCTTTGAGGGGCAAGAGTTTCATGTGTTTATCATTTTCTCGTGTTGGTTGATTGTTACGTGTAATTTTAGTGTAGTAGGGTAATGTGGTCATGTGATATAACTTGTCTACATATTTACAAGCAATACCACATGAACGTACTTCAGTGTTATTATGTAATTTCTCAATTTGTTAGGTTGTTATTGAAGTGAGCGCTTCCATATCCACATTAAGTTCCCTTGGGTTTGGATACACTATTAGTTTGAGGCTTAAACTAAATTAATTCGGCCAACGAGGTCTAACCCAATAAAAAATGTTGTGACTTGCAAATCAATGATCTTAAATTCAAATTCTTATGGTACCTTAATAGTGTATAGAAAACCATGCAGGTTAGATTGGAAAATCCGATTCCGACCAATTCTGTTTCGAAACTTTCTGATTTGACAAGTCCAAATCAATTCTGACATCCAAAAGTTTCGAAATCCGAAAATTCCGATAAAAATTGGATTGGAATTGGAATGTATCTAGAGCTTCCAAGAAAGTTACGAATTCCGAAATATATTGAGGTTTCCATCTTAGATTGTACACAATTACTAATTTCATGTTCAACTAAATATAATTTGATGAACAAATAGACATAGACAAGTTATTTAATAAAGGATAACAACATCTAAGTACTAGTATATAATAGTTTTCCAAACTTACTGTATGAAATTTCAATTTTGAGTCAATTTTAATCCTTCAAATGGTTGAGCATGTTTAGATTTTTGAACGAGTTTTTGATATTTACCCAAAAAAATATAAAATATGTAAGTTCCGAAATATTTCAAAAATTCAGGGTTTTCATAATTGAAATTCTGAAATTTTTTGGAATGAAATTGGAATAGAATTTTCATTCCGAATTTTTTTGTATTGGAATTGGAATCCCTTTATTCTGATCCATCCAAAAAATAGTCCTATTAATATCGCTTATATTATAATAAAAAATTAAAATAAAATAAAATAAACCAAACCAAACTAATCCGAGTCATAATGTTATACTAACCTCTCCGTACGCACTTCCGCGGCTATGAGAGGCTTTTTTTTTAAAAAAAAATTTATTTTATTTTAGAATTAAGAAAGATAATGGGTAGTTGTGTTACAAAAAAATAGAATCTATTATCTGATTTTTTTTTAATTTTTAATTTTGTTAATATGAAAAAGTGTGAATTTATCATATTATCCTCATTTAATTAATATTTTCAATTCTTAATATTTGCATTAACCAATGATATTTTTTGGTATTTTGAATGCCATTTTGAATGTTTTATTATCTGCCTTTTGCTTTATATATATATATATATATATATATTATTGGTTCTGTTGTTGGAGGCCTAAACCGAACCTAACTACCCTTAATGAATTTCCCCATATGGGGCATTTATTAGGATTTTTCAAAGGATTAGGCATGAAATCCAAATTATATGTTGAGATTACAAAAGTAAAACACGACTTACAAATTGATTGGGCATTGCTAAACTTTTTTTTTTTTTTTCTACAAATGTTGATACTAGAAACCACTTTAACCGGCTTTTTTTAAAAAAAAAAATTTTAAATTTATTTTAGAATTAAAAAAGATAATGAGTAGTTGTGTTTTATAAAAATATGATCCATTATCTAATTTTTCTTTTAATTTTAATTTTTTAAAATATGAAAAAGTGTGAATTTACTATATTATTCTTATTTGATTAATAATTTCAATTCTTAACATTTTCATTAACCAAAAGTATTTTTTAGTATTTTAAATGTTTTATTATTCTCTGTCTTTTGCTTTATATATTTCCTGTTATAACTTCAATTTAAAGTTAGCAGTAAAGAGCATAATAGTCAAATCTGATCTTTTTCATTCTATTGGGATGTGTCAACACGTGTGTTGAGCATCAATGTCTGGCACGGAAACTCGAGTACACCTAATCATAGTTCTTTCTTTTTTACATTTTCTGCTTTTTCCTCTTTCTTTTTCCTGTGTTTTGGTCCTAATCATAGTTTTCCTTTTGTTAAAGCTTGATCATATGCCGTTTGTAGAGCCCGATGTTGAATTGCTAACAATATGCATGATTTATTATTATAGAAAGTGATCTGTTTTGCTGTTAAGGATCGTTTTTAGTGTACTATGATCTTATTGTACTCTTAAAGTGTGTCTAAGGCCAAAAGAAAATAGCTATCGGAGTCTAAGTTTTGTTCAGTGAAAAAAAGCCTTGATTTGCAAATCAGATATCTCAAGTTCGAATCCATATGGTATCAGCATGAATGCTATATTTTAGCAATAATAAAGATATGTTAGATTACTTTGAGCAGTTTGAAAAATCCCTCTTCTGTTTAATTCATACTCTCGCTTATACTCAGAACAAAATAGACCAAAAGCAAATGAATGCGAGTAGAATGACCCTTTTGTTAACAAGGTTAATTATGACATTTAAATGCAATCATACAAAGGAAAAGAATATGTAGACGCAATTTTATGTACTCAATCATGACGAAGTGCATTTTCGTAATATATAATTGTGATTATATTAAATGTTATTTTTAATAATTAAAAGATGTTTCAAATTCAAACAATCTCGTTTTTATTGATATGGAAAGGTTGTATATGAGTTAACATTATTCTTAATCAGTCTCTAAATTATTTTATTTTAGTTTGGTACGACCTATTGATACTCTACCCCTAACTCCATTGAAAACAAACACGAAAACTTAGAATATTAAGATTGGTTAGGTGGTTATAGTCTTAGTTAGCTACAATCTGTGGACGTCCACAAGCATTTGACCTCCCTATAGCCTATATTTCCCAACCAAATGAATATTATATTTTCCCTTATCAACATGAATATTGCTGATTAAACTTTAATAATATTAACAAATCAAGGACGGTAATAAAAACTTGAAAAGTTGAACCAGATGTCTACTTTTGAGATGCAAAAGCATGGAAAGTTTCAAATGTTCAACTTTCAAATAACCATACTGTTATCTTGAACCTGTTACAGAAAAGCCTTGTATGGATTGCTTCTGGTATTTTATTTTTTCTATCATTATTTCTATATGTAAAGCAAAAGGCAGAGAATGATAAAACATTCAAAATGCCAAGAAATACCATTTGTTAATTAGGTTTTTAAACCAATCAACTCTCTCATCTTATATATTCTATCGATGTGTAGTGTTATATACACTCTTTAAGTTTGTTTCTCACTTCACGTAACTTTGTGTCATATTTGTATAACTCTAAAAGGAGTACAAATATAATAAATTTACTTTTTAGTTTGAAGTTATAATGATAATTTTTTTTAAAGTACACATCAGTTATAATTGTTTTGAGGCTTAAATAGAATCACCGAAAGAGTAAAGAAGAATTTCTTGCCCCAAATAAAGAAATGAAAGAGTAAAGAAGAAGGCAGGGTAACCATTATACCAACCACTGAAATGAACAGAAGTATTTTTTTTTTAATTCCTTTTAGCATACTCTCTAAATTCTGATGTGGGTGGAGAAAAGCAGTGTGTGGGGGAGGTGGGGTTTTGTGTCATTTTGATGGGGTTCAAATCTTTCCCCTTTATTCCAAAAGCCTGAAATTCTTCTGATCTAGATCCACCAATCAAAAGGGCACCAATGTCTATTTGTTTTGTTTTTTATTTGTTCATGTCAGGAAGGAACAATGCCATCGATGATGTATTATTTAGCTACAATACCATTGTTAATCTGGTTAATAATGTGCTAATTGTGATCACAATATAACTGATCTAAGTTCGAGAAAATCTTCCCTATCATAAATTGCAGATGCAACTATGTGTCTACCTCTCTTATTATGTTCGGTTAAAATTGTGCTAATTGTGATCAAAATATAATTGATCAAATTAACACCATTCCAAAACTAAAAAGAAATAAAATTAGCTGCAAAAACTGTTTTAGAATTGAAATCAGATTTCAATAATTTGATAAATAAATAAAAAAGTCAGATTTGTAAGTAAATAACTTTAGAGCCATAAATGATTCATATATAAATATAGAAGAAAACAAATTAAAAATTCCAAGTATTGTTGTAACTATCACAAAAGTGAATGTTAAGATAATTTTCTGTAAACAGATAGATAATTATGAGTTGTCAACGTAGGTAAAAATATGTTACTCAAAGTTTCACATACGTCAACGATTATCTCGCACATACCCGAGAGCGATTGTTCAAAACAAATACATGCTCCAAATAACAATTTAAAAAACAATACTGAAAACGGCTTTGGGAAGGAAGAAAGGAAAAATTTGGACTTGCCGACAAGTATGCCAAGAAGTTGTTGTTCTCTACCATATTAGCCAGGGATGGACCATAGGCATGGCTAATTTGGGCTATAGTTCAAGTGGTTTTTTTTTTTTCCCAGCTCATAAAAAAATTATAACTTAGTTAGTGGCGGATTTATTAAGGTGCTATCTTATTTCCATTTTCAATAGGCATGGCTAATATGGGCTATAGTCCAGGTGGCTTTTTTTTTCCCAGCTCATAAAAAAATTATAACCTAGTTAGTAGCGGATTTACTAAGGTGCTATCTTATTTCCATTTATTTTTATATTACTCAATTTACTTAAGTTTACAATGTAAATAAGGAAGTACCCCCCATTTGAATTCAAATAAAAATACTAGAAAATCAAATTCTCACCAAATCAAAATATGAAAAATCGGTTTTAGTGCAAAATAAGATTTAAGCTAAAAATGATGGCTCATTAAGTCAATATATACTTCATACTAAAATTCCATAAAATCAAGTTTTCTTATTTGATGTGTAAGGAATAAAAGCCGCCAAAAATTATCTTGAAAAAATGATTATTTCGAAAAACTATTTTTCATACTTAGCCAATATTTTTACATAAAACAATTTTTCATGTATAATATGAATGCATGAAGGGACCTAATGTCAATCTAGTTAAAAGCCGCCACAAAGAATTTTACAAGAATAACCTAACTCTTATGTATTGAAGAAATAAAAGTCGTCGCTGGAGCACGCTTGTTTTTTTTTTTTTTAAATAAATAAATCCTGGTCAAAATTGCACCTTCGCTAAAAAAATCATGGATCTGCCAGTGAGTCCAACCAATTGAATAAGCTACCATCCTAAGTAATTCCTTGCAGTGCACTGGAGAATAAAAAGGAAAAAAGGAAAAAAGGAAATATGCACATCTCTACACATAGGGAAAAAAAAAGAATGCACAGCGAGCGGAAAAAAAGAAAGAAAAGTAGAAGAAATTGTTTATGTCCCCCTTTGATTAGTGGTATTATTATTTGTTGTTATCAATGAAATTACATCATACGGTCGAATTTTCTATCTACTTAGTATGTTTGTATGTAAATTAAATTTAATCCAATCAAATTTGAAATCCTGAGCCCGTCCCTAATGCTAAATTCACATACACAGCAGAACAGAAGCATTTAAAAGGTCGCATTCTTGATTTTCTTATCTAAAATAAAACACCATACAATTAGAATAAGCTACTTGTGCTCTGTCTATGCATGTCCACAAAGTTTTATTCCTTTTTTAAAAAAAATGCTTCATTTATCCACCCCACCCCCACACAACACTTCGTCCTTTTCACCGAAATTACCATAATGCCCATGCATAACCCGACACCAATATTTTAGTCTCAATCTGAAATGACCAAAACACCCTTATGAACGAAGTGTTCAAGAAGCCGGCATTTTGGACTGTTTGGGGATCCGCAATAAAATACCGGTCAACTGTCCTCTCTCTCCCTCCCTTGCTTAGGCTGCTACTCAGTCGCCTTCCGGACTTTCCTGGCATTGGGTTAGCTCAAAGCTCACGTATCACCCAAATTACCAAAACCCAAGAAAATACACCACAAAAACAAGAAGCAAGTTTCCAATTCTATGAACGCACAACATTCATGAAGCTGCCACAAACATGACACAACTTTGCAGAAAAATTGTTCACGTCAATCTGCGCTGGAACATATTCGACCGGGTTTCGATTATTAGGGAGTTTTTCAAGTTCATCTGGGACAGGTTTCTGGTTTGCTCCATAGGGAAGCCGGCGATCCGGTACCGGAGATTGCCCCTGGGGACGACGTTGTCGCCTCCCCCGGAAGCCGTAGAGGGGGTTTTAGTAGTGGATAACCCCGCCACTACGAGCTGTAAGGTGTATGAGACGGATGCGGATTTGGTGAGCTTGAAGGTCAGCTTGTTGGGTGATTGCCAGATTGGAAAGACAAGCTTTATGGTAATTATATAACCAATTTAAAGTTTCTTAATTAATTTTGCTGCTATTAATGATGAACATTTCTAATTCATTTTTTTGTTTTGGGTTCTTCAAGAGCAAATATGTTGGGGATGAGCAGGAACAGAGGTATTTGGAGATGACAGGGGTGACTTTAATGGATAAGACACAAATTGTTCAAGGAGCTCGGATTTCATTTAGTCTATGGGATGTAGGAGGTACGTATAAATGCATTGAAATGTTCTCTTATCAGAGATTCTGATCGGTGTTACAAATTTGACTTGTTATTATATTTTTTTGTGTTGATATGTAGTTTTTGGACTTTGTAGGTGACCAGAGTTCGATGGATCATGTTCCAATCGCCTGTAAAGATGCCGTAGCAATTTTTTTCATGTTTGATCTTACTAGTAGATGCACACTGAACAGGTATGTTCATAATTTTTCTGATATTAGATTTCTGAGTTAAAATTAACTCATATGTTTACTACGGTTAATTAACTGGGGTTTTGTTTTTGGGTGTGCTTGCAGTGTTGTTGGATGGTACACTCAAGCAAGAAAATGGAATCAGGTACCATTTACAGTTTTTTTCTTTTTTGGAGGACTTTTCTTGTTTAGAAGGGCGATAATATATTAAACTCACACACACTATACGTATAAGACTCGAAACTAGAACTTTGCCTAGGAGAGCAATTACTTCAAACCACTATACTAGTGGGTCCTTTGCAATTATAGTTCATTTTTTGCATATATATATATATATATAACTAGTTTTTTCTTTTCCCCAGTTATTATCTACTGATATTAGTAGTTTTTGATTGGGGGGGAATTTCTCATTTACTTTTGCCCCAAATGGTTTTTTCCACAAAGAAAATAATAAAAGCACTCTGCATCTTTGCAAAGGCAACATGTATTCCATTCATAATGCTTTACTTACCTGTGGCAATGATGGACTTTGCTTTAATCATAAATCACTGCGTTACTTCATTGAGTAATTAAGTTAATCATCACTGTTCATGATGTCAAAATTGTGGCAACCCAGCTTAAAAACAATTGATGCCAAATTAAGTTCTCTCTAGTTATGAATTTGTATCTAATTAAGTTCCTACTTTCTGTTGCAGACAGCAATTCCCATACTAATTGGGACAAAATTCGATGATTTTGTAAGACTTCCCCCTGATCTGCAATGGACAATCGTGACCCAGGTAAACCAACTTCCTGCAAATTTTGTTTAGTACTAATAATGCTAGAGTTATCGAATGGACGTCAAACGATACGGTCGATACTATTTTCCGGTAAAAACAACCTTATTGATAAAAACAAAACAAAACAAAAACCTAAGTCTTAGCAAAGAACTGGGTTGCCGTGACCATCAGGGTAGCTGATGATTTAGTTTTCAAAGTGTGACATGTGAAGGAGAAGAATGTTTGGGATAAAAATAAAAGACTTGGGGGGTCCTCTTTCGTCAGTTCTGTGACTAAAAAAGACATGCCAAACTCAAACAAAATTTCTTCTCTTTCCGCGTGGAGGATAAGAGCCGAAGAAGGGCCACTTGTTGACTAAAGCTTTACATGTTGAATTTTATTCGTGCAGGCCAGGGCTTATGCAAAGGCTATGAAGGCGACCCTTTTCTTCTCAAGTGCAACCCACAACATCAACGTGAACAAGATCTTCAAATTCATCTTGGCCAAGCTTTTTAACCTGCCATGGAAAGTAGAGAGGAATTTGAATATTGGAGAGCCCATCATCGATTACTGAGTTGTATTACTCAGTTCACTGATCCATTTGTGTACATATATAATTGAGGGAGAAAAAAAAAAAAGACAAAAAACAAAGAAAGAAGAGGAAAAAAGAAATGTGAGTTAGAAAAGGAAAAGGGAGATTTTATTTTCAATTCCCAGCTGTAATTTACCCAAGAAAATCCCTTTAGTCTTTCTTTTCTTTTGGCCTTAGAGTGCTCACCCCTGTCTTGTTATCTGATCATTACTTACACAATGACAGAAGAAATTACAGAGAGGTGATAGTTTTTTCTTTTGTCTTTTTTTTTTTCTTCTTTCCTTGTGGTCATAGTTGATTTACCAATTATCATGGCTATGTAGGATATATGGTGGTATTTGATGGTCGATGCAGTGAGAGTGTTTTTTTTTTTCTTTCAAAATTCAAGCAATTGTTTAAATTATAAAGAAAGGCGGTTTAATTTTGCGACCATTAATCTGTAAATTAAGGCTATTTTTTATTGAATTAAACTCCGTTTGAAAAAGAAGAAAAAAATTGTGGTGTTTAATTAAAAAATAAAATAAAATGCTTTGCTTCCTCAGTTTAAGCCCATAATAATTTGACATCTTACAACTTAAATTTGGAGGCAAGAGCCCATTGCACCATCAACTGAACGTCGGTGTGCAAGCCCGTTTATATCCTTATAATAACCGAAATAGATATATATATATATATATATATATATATATATATATTGAAAATAAAAAAGATTGCAGCCAAGGAGAGAAAAAGTTGATAAATTGAAATTAAACCAAATTTTTTTATCATAACTCTCTCGTCGTAGAAAAAAAAAAGAGAGGCTGATTTTCCAATCATTTTTTTTTTTTGTCCACTTACACTCTATTTATTGAAAATTGTATGTTCACACTTAGATTTTTTCACTCATCTTTTATCCGCTTATATTCCATTTTGCTTTTTTTTAATATTTTTTTTCTTGATGAATTTGGGGAGGGGGTTAAACACCCTAGACACAAGACCAAAACAACTAAAAAAATCAAACGGTTCTAGGAACCCTTAATACATCATTGGCTAACAAGTATGCCACCCAAGGGGGGCAATATCCAAAAGACAAAGGCCAAGGTCTCCATTGAAACTTGCATTAGCCAAACAATCTAAACACTATTCTTCTTCTTACGGTAAACATGTTGAAGTCTCCACCCAACAACCAAGAATATCCATCATCTGTTTGCATTCAAAGTGATAATTCCAGCAAAGAGCGAAGGGTCACCCCAATCTTGCCTAGAGGAGAATAACATATCATAAGCAGCTTTTTGTTGGCGCAGTACATGAGTTCAGGAAAGTGATTTCCTAATTAGTGTAGTTGACTAATTCTTGTACAATTAGGACTTTGTTTCCTAGTTTATTTTATTTCCTTGTTAAACCTGTAAAACCCTATGTAAACATATAAATAGCTCATTATGGAGATGAATAGAATTGAATCAGTTTTACCTAAACATATATTTCTACTTGGTATCAGAGCCACCGATCTGGTGGTTTCTTGTTTATCCCAAACCCTCTAATTGAATTCAAACCTATATTGAGTTCATAAGTTTTTCATCCATCCTCCACATATATTGAGTTCATACTTCCACACCATCAATTTCCGCTGCGATGACAACACTCGAGGCTTCCCTTGTTCTCCAGGATAGTTCTTCGACCTCCGCTGCACAACCTCCAACTTCGTCGGTTCCACAGATTGTCACCATCCAGAATGATAATTCTGCATGGCCTACAGGAGTTATTCTCAATGAGACCAATTATGCTCTTTGGTCTCAACTCATGGAAATTCGAATTGCTACTATCTTATTGGCTCTTTTTCTGTGCCAGCCGAATCTGCTCCTACTTTTGATGCGTGGACCACTGAAAATCTACGAGTCAAAGGTTGGTTAATTGATTCTATGTCCCCTGAGTTGATGGGCCGCTTTATTCGTCTTCGCACTGCCAAGGAGATTTGGGTTGCTGTCAAGAAAGTTTTCTATGATGGATCCGACGAATCTCAAGTTTACGAATTGAACAGGAAGGCATTCACCCTCAAACAGAATGGCCAACCTGTTTCCAAATATTATAGCATGCTTCAGAGTCTTTTTCAGGAACTGGATCATCGCGACCCCTCATCTATGGTGTGCGCTGCTGACACTGATACATACAAAAAAAAAACTCGATCGTCTTCGAGTTCATATTTTTCTTTCTGGATTGGATCCCGAATTTGATCAAGTCCGTAGTGAAATCCTCCGCAAGGAACCTAAATTGGATCTCGACCAAAGTTTTGCTTATGTTCGCCGTGATGCACAACAACGCGCCAATTTTACTGGTGCTGCCGCCTCTCTTGATGCTACTGTCATGGTGGCTCAACGTTCCAAAGGACCACCTTCATCTCATGGGAGTTCCTCGACCCAGGGGGTGAAGGACAAACCAGTTTTCAAGTGCACTCATTGTGGTGGTTCAAAGCACACTCGTGAACATTGTTATGAATTAGTTGGCTTTCCATCTTGGTGGGATCATTCTAAGAATAAAAGAAATGGTCATAAGGCACTCCAAGCCTCTGCTACTCCAGAGACCTCCCCTGTAAGTGGCAACAAATCAAATGAACATACTTCTGCATCTGCGTCCATGGCTACATCAGGTACAACTGGTTATGCATTGAATGAATGTTTCTTCCACCTCACCCACCAGTAATGTCTGGATTATTGATTCAGGCGCCTCTGATCATATGACATGTGATTCGAATAAAATCACATCTTTGTCTCCATCTTCACAGTCGGTAGTATCCAATGCAAATGGTAGTTCCTCTCCTGTTGTTGGAGAGGGTTCTTTATCCCTTACAGATTCGTTGCACCTGGATTCAGTACTTGTTGTGCCGTCATTGGATTTTAATTTGCTATCTGTTGCGCAAATTACTCATGCTCTTTTTTGTACTGTAACGTTTTGGCCAAATTGTTGTATTTTTCAGGACATCCTCACAAGGAAGATAATTGGTTATGGTACTAGAAGGGGCAAGCTGTATTTTCTGGATTTGGCAACAAGTGGTGAGACTCGGATTTCTCAAGCCTTCAAGACTAGTGGAGATCCGACCGAGAAAAATCAGAATTTTATTTGGTTGTGGCATAGACGGTTGGGTCATGCCTCCTTTGGATATCTTAAAAAGTTGTTTCCTTCATGGTTTAGTAAACTTTCAGATTTTAATTTTAAGTGTGATGTTTGTGAACTGGCAAAAAGCCATCGAGTTTCCTTCCCTTTGAGTATGAATAAATGTACGGTGCCTTTTTCAATTGTTCATTCTGATGTTTGGGGTCCTGCTCCAATTTCTACTTATTCTGGTGCTCGTTGGTTTGTTACCTTTATTAATGATTGCACATGTATGACTTGGATTTCTCTCTTAAAAACCAAGGGGGAGGTGTGTACCACATTTCAACAGTTTTACAAGATGGTAGACACTCAATTTCATGCAAAAATTAAGATCCTTCGTTATGATAATGGGGTGAATTTGTGAATCATGATCTTTGTCAGTTTTTAGAAGCTCATGGAATTGAACATCAACGAACATGTCCATATACCCCTCAGCAAAATGGGGTAGCAGAGCGCAAAAATCGTCATTTTTTAAAAGTGGTTCGAGCTTCATTGTTTGATGCTCAAATGCCTCGTTCTTTTTGTGGAGAAGTCGTGTGTTCTGCTGCGTATCTTATTAATCGGGTTCCCTCCAGTGTCTTGAACTTCCAAACACCATTACAAGCCCTTCGTCAGTTTTGTGCTATTCATCCACTCCCAATTTGGAGCCACAAGTTTTTGGATGTGTAACTTTCGTTCATCTTTATACACATCAGTGCAACAAGTTGGAGCCTCGAGCACTCAAGTGCGTGTTTATTGGCTATGCCCAACATCAAAAAGGGTATCGCTGCTATCATCCCCTACTCAGAAGCTCTACATCACTATGGATGTGGTTTTTGGAGAAGAAGAAATGTATTTTTTGGGGGGAGTTCAGGCACTGGCGAGTCCAGATACTGTTGATGATCGGTTCGACCTGGAAGGTTTCGTTACTTTGGAGTCGTTATGTCATCCGACAGTTCAGGATGCACTAACCAACTCGTCAGATACCACTCCAGAAACTACGCACGACAGTCTTGATGACCGGTCACGGTTGGTCTCCTCACCCATAACTCAGTCACCCATTTAGGGGGAGAAGAATGATGTATTGATGCCCGTTTCTGAAGTTTCTGTACCATTTAACCAATTATCTTCTGAGGTGTCTTCTGAACCTACAACCCAAGTAATATCCCAGAACATTGATGTTGAAGATTTATATTTAACTGATTTGTTTTCAGACGATCCATCTAATGAGATACATCTACAACCATACCAATTACCTGTTCGTAAGAATCGTGGTATCCCAAAGATTCAATATGAAGTGGATCCCAAAGCTAAAGTGAAGTACCCGATTAGCAACCATGTTTCCACTCATAGATTGTCCGCACCACATGCCATGTTGATCAAACAACTAGATTCTTTGTCTACACCAAGCAGTGTAGAAGAGGCTTTGATGGATCCAAACTGGAAACAAGCTATGAATGATGAGATGCAAGCTCTTCAAAAGAATTCCACATGGAAACTTGTTCCTCTCCCAAGTGGCAAACGAACTGTGGGTTGTAGATGGATTTATACCATAAAGTTGAAGGCAGATGGATCGATCGAACGGTACAAAGCTCGATTGGTGGCAAAAGGGTATACTCAGAGATATGGAGTGGATTATCAGGAGACGTTTGCTCCAGTAGCAAAAATCAATACTGTACGAATCCTGATATCACTTGCTGCAAACTTGGATTGGCCATTACACCAATTCGATGTCAAAAATGCCTTTTTACATGGTTATTTAGAAGAAGAAGTTTATATGGATCCTCCGCCTGGATGTAACTTGAGTTCCGAATTGAAACACTATGTGTGCAAATTAAAGAAGTCTTTGTATGGTTTGAAACAGTCACCTCGAGCATGGTTTGGGCGGTTGACAAAGTCTATGAGGGCATTTGGATATAAACAAAGTAATTTTGATCATACTTTGTTCTTGAAGCATAAGGAAAATAAAATTACAGCTTTGATAGTATATGTTGATGATATGATCGTAACAGGTGATGATCCTGATGAAAGAAAAGCATTGCAAGAGTACTTATCTAAGGAGTTTGAGATAAAAGATCTTGGTACACTTAAGTATTTTCTCGGGATAGAAGTATCTAGATCACAGCAAGGTATCTTCTTGTCTCAACGAAAATATGTTATGGATTTATTAATTGAAATAGGGATGATGGGGTGTAAACCAGTTAATACGCCTATGGAGGAAAATCACAAGCTTGGTGAGTGTACTGATCATAAACCAACTAACAAGGAGCAATACCAGCGCCTAGTTGGGAGGTTAATTTATTTGTCACATACGAGACCGGACATTACATATGCTGTGAGTGTTGTAAGGCAGTTTATGCACTCTCCAAGTGAAGTTCATAGAGATGCAGTGAATCGCATCTTGAGATATTTGAAATCAACTCCTGGTAAAGGGTTAATGTATTCAAAGCAAGGACATCTGGATGTAATTGGGTATACAGATGCGGATTGGGCTGGGTCCCAAACAGACAGACGACCCACTTCAGGTTACTTTACTTTTGTAGGAGGTAACCTTGTTACTTGGCGTAGTAAGAAACAAAATGTTGTTGCAAGATCAAGTGCGGAGGCAGAATATAGAGGTATGGCACATGGTGTTTGTGAGTTGTTATGGATTAAGCATGTTCTAACGGAGTTAGGTTTAAAGCCTAAAAAACCCATGAAATTATATTGCGATAATATTGCGGCCATTAATATTGCTCATAATCCAGTTCAACATGATTGAACTAAACATGTTGAAGTGAATAGGCATTTCATCAAAGAAAGATTAGAAGACAAGACGCTTCAGTTCCCGTTTGTAAAGTCAGAAGATCAGTTGGCAGATATCTTGATGAAAGCAGTCTCAAGCCGAGTATTTCAGGACACGCTGAGCAAGTTGGACCTTGGTGACATTTATGCTCCAACTTGAGGGTGAGTGTTGGCGTGTACATGAGTTCAGGAAAGTGATTTCCTAATTAGTGTAGTTGACTAATTCTTGTACAATTAGGACTTCGTTTCCTAGTTTATTTTATTTCCTTGTTAAACCTGTAAAACCCTATGTAAACATATAAATAGCTCATTATGGAGATGAATAGAAAGCGAGAGTTGGAAAAATTGTTGGAATTCATGATTAATTTTAGAGTTAATCAAACAATCAATCAACACAAAATTATGATTTTAGTGTTGATTCTTGAGTTATTATAAAAGTGTTAAGTGTATCCCCCACAATAGTAGCATATTGAGTTTATCCGCTCCTTTAATAATTTTTGCCCTAAAACATGCTTTTTAATTCAATTAATGCAATATTTTGAAATAAAAAGAAAGAAGGAAAAATACAAGAACATATGACGAAAGTCTATATATTTATTGTTTGAAAAGGAAAAAAGAGAGTAGGTTTTCAGTAATTTTCAATATAGGTTTTGTTCTTCCAAAGCAAAATATAAATGTTTTGAATAGCCCAAGGTCAATTTGGGAGAAAGAGAAAGGGGTTGCAGTTTTGGTGATTAAGTTTAACAAATCTGTTGGAGGGAGTTTTGCTACATGACTCACCTATTTTAGCATTCCAAAGCTGTTGAAAAGGCTATTGGAGATATTCTTGTACTTTTGGCTTAAATCTTAAATAATCCATTTAATTTATATGATCAAAATTAAGGCACATATGTTAAATATATTAATTATGGCTAGAATTGGTGGACACTAAAATTGCTAGACCAAAAGGAAATATTGTTGTGAAATTATTGCAAGCGCACAATCCGCACAAGTAATATATAGATAAGTGAAGTGTCGTTCCCACGAAGACTATAATTTTCTTTTGAGTACCAATTATGATTAATTCAGAAGTTTATTTGAACAATGATTAATGAGAGTGATTGATTTATTAAACTAAATTAAAATAAATATGAAACTTAGAAATTTAAGTTACGGTGGAAAATCAAGTTGATGAGACACTAGAGCATCTGATTTCACCATAACCAATTCTACTTAATTCTTATAGCCAATTAACCCTAAGTACTACCCATGTTGACAGTTGGTTTCTCCTAATTCATTCGATATCCCCTCTCGGGCTTAGCTAAAAGTATTCTCAATTAACAACTCATTCTCTCTCGAGAAACGGATTTAGAAAATCAAGAACTCATTAAGTTCTATGAAAACCTGCAAGAAAACTGCATGAGTCATGTTAGTCCCTCTTGAGCACTCATTCAAGACATGGTATTTGTTACGAGAAGCAAACACCAAACATCTCATCTCGATCTCCATTTGGATCGTCAATTAAATATTAGCTAGATATTTAAGGCATTAAGAACAATAACAAATACTTAACATGGAATAGTATTCATAAATTAATATAACTATGAAAATTAAGTATTCATGGCTAGGCTACATCATAGCCCTAGCAAGTGAAATTAGTTCATGACAAAAGAAAAGATAAACAAAAGAATTGTTGTCATAAAACTGATTTGGCAAATGGATTTGATCTCTGGATTCTCCACACCAACACCTTCGTAATCTCCAAAAGCATCGAGGCTGGAAACTCTTGGCTCTCTCTGATATATTTGTGGGTGTATGAAAGTTGTATATGGTAAGAAGATGGTACATAAAGAGAGCTTAGGGTGACCTTATATAGTGTAAAAAGAACTAAACCTTACTCTAAAAAGGTCTGGAAAAACTCTCCTAAAGCAAAACAAAATCCCAAATAATTAAGGAAACAAACTAGGAAAGAATCCTTCTTTGACTTGGAACATATCAGTCAATTAGCACGGATATTTTGGGGTCTTTCCACTTCCTAGAAAATTCTGGAGAAATATGAGAAATCTTGATCTCTAAGCTTTCCAAGCATATATCACACTCTATTAGGATAAATCAGAAAGGTCTTCAAATCTTCAATCTTCCACAGCAGTGCAGTTCTGACGGGATTTCAACTTAGGCTGTCTTGACTTGCAAGTCTGGAGCATTTGGTTTGGTAGAAAATTATGCAACTTTGACACAATGATCTTCAATGTCTTAGCTTTCTTCTCTAATTGGCCCTGTGCTAAAATTCATTCAAAAAGTCAATTTTCAGTCAGAACCCCTCTAAGAGCTAATACTATGTTTAGTTAACTTTCCCTACAAAAACCAAATATAAGAGGTATACAAATATAGGAAATAATGCACTTATCAAATATCATTACAGTAAATTTCAATTAGACAAACTAATTACATGATTAATATTTATTGTGAGCTCACACATGATGGAATAACTATCTATACTTATATAATGAACAAAACACTTATCCAAATTCTGTTTAACTTTGAATATGTATATTTTCCAATCATGTACTAATTAGTACACACTTTAGTTAAGGTAACTACTGCATGGTTTTCCATGAAACAAAATCGGGCTGATAGTTGAGCAGGTCATGTTCATTTAGTGACCCCCTAAAACCTATAACAACCTCTCTTAATTTTTTTGGTTATGCACTTGTAAACTGGTACCTTGGTTTCCTTCAACATCTCAAGAGGCTTCACCTTAAATGGAGGTTTGTAATGTTGAAAAGAGGATTAAAATTAATAAATAAAATATCATCATATATGTGTGTGTATATATATATATATAAAGTTTTAATTGAGAGATATCTCAAATAAGATTATTTGAGGGACACTTTTGTAGTGCTCACTTTGCATTGTATTTCAATAATCTAGAACAACCGAATTTTTTTTTCAATATTTTTCCAAATATATCATTTATGTAAAAGATCACTTGAATTTGAAATGTACTTTCATGAACATTGTGTTTTCCAGTTTGTTGGTCACAACTAAATGTCTACAATGATAAGTAGATGAGGAAAGTCATGCAATAAAATTGATTAATGTGGCAACTAAATGAAAAGATGATGAGTCATGCAGTAAATATGTTACAGTTTCATTGATTATGAGGACCAGAAAAATTCTCCAAGGGCGGATTTAGATGGAAAGAGTCTCCAAACAAAAACAACTTGTTGGATATTGTGACTAATTGAGCAACTAGCTAAGCAAGATTAGCCACGTGCCATGTTTTGAGAGGTCATCGCCTTAGCCAAAGAAACTTTGCCACAAGTCACAACTAGAGGTCATGTCAAGTCTCACATTGGAATACAAAGAGTAAACACTCCCCATTACCTATAAAAGGAGATCACTGTCCACTTAGAAAGGGCTTCTCCCTTCTTCCCTTCTCTTTGGGTCCAACCATGTGTACACTGTAAACAACCATATTATTATAATGAGAATATCCTTCGCTGTGGATGTAGCCTATTCATTAAGGTGAACCATGTATATCTGTCTTTTGTATGTTTACTTACTTTCCTTTCGTCATATGTTATTACCTGATGAAGGCATACATGAATCTGCCAATGACACTTGTCTTGCCGAAGGTATACACACCTGCTTAAGGCCCTCACATTCACACATAATCCACCACTTCACATCTATCTAAGTTATGTCCAATTTTAGACATCAACACAACTATTCAAGAAAAACTTGGTGCCGAATTGTTCAAATTCATGCATTATAGTTTTTCTGTGTCAAATGTTACTGTAAAATGAGGTCTCTTCGTCCAAAAAAAAGAAAAGAAAGTAAAATGAGGTGAAAACAAATGGTTCCAGTCACATGCAAATAACCTGCAAACAATTGAACACATACAAATAACAAATAAATAAATAAAAACGTGACAGTTCTACACAAGGCATTGCGCATATATATAGTGCTAATATATAGCTAATAGGGATGCCTTAAAAATATGGGTGATATATATATATATATATATGATGTATTTTGTTTTGTTTTTCTAACTTTCCCATACAGGGCAGATTTCACACATATACCCCACAATGCAAAACATATATGCTCACAAATAAATGTTTGAACTGGTATTTCAAGTACAACACTTTCTGTACACACAACAGACAAAAAAAACTGCTATGAGAGAGGGGTTCGAACATGAGACCACTAGTTAGCAAGTCAATGTCCTTTTTTACTGGGCCAAACCTGTCGGCATATAAGTTTATAAACTTATAAATGAAGAGTTGAATAAGAGGGAAATTAGGTCCCTGAAGCATGTAAGAGCAAACTTTCAATGCATGATGAGGCAAATTTTAGCGAGAAGAGAGAGCATCACCCATTATCTTATAACAATTATCCTCCCAAAGTCAAGATTCACATCTTCCAAGTCTTCAATGTTTGTCTACATTTGTGGGGAAACTGCCAACATTGAAATAATACCTCAAATTAACTGACTGTTCTTAGCTTTATGTCCTTTTCCACAAACTAAAAGACAGTCTAAGTATCATTTTTTCATACTCAGACTTTGGAAGTAACCCACAATTCAATATCAGAGCCTGGACAGCAGAAAAGTCGAGATGATTGATTGCAATCAGTCAGTCCTTAACCTGAAGTTGGGGCTAGCTTGTGCTTGTGCTTGTGAAACATGAAAATTTAACAAACTTTCAGGTTATATAAATGATGTGACAACAATGTTCTATTTTTTCTGGTGAAGATGTGGAAACAATGTTCTATTTTTTCTGGTCAACAATGAGATTGACGATGTCGTTGTGAGAGTATATACGACATGTGAAGACCATTTTATCCTTAAAAACGCTCGAACACTATAAAATTCAAAACCCAAACTGAGGGACTACAATAAGAATCGAGTAATAGTACAGTGACTACATGAGCTTCAAACTTCAAACGCACACGAAAATAATTAAAACATCCATCAGATTTTGTTATTTCTCTCTACAAAATGGTAATTTGCAGATGTTGTGAGGCACGTCTCAATGCATACAGTTTCTCAGCTACACTTCGGTATACTGCAGGGTTTCCATGGTTGTTGATTTCCCTTGAGGTAACCACAGTAAGCTTCTGCATGACACGACCATGGAGGACCAGATAGGCCAGCAAATAGAACTCATTTTGTGTCCCCTTGAAGCCCTTGATCTCCACCTCTCTCAGAGTTCGGATTATGCAAGAGTAAACTATCGGGTTTTCGATCCAAACATCAAAAGGGTTGAGTGCATGAAATGGAGCTTCATCTTCCTGCAAGATAAAATGTTGATGACATAAGTTAATACATGTTAATTAGAAGACTAATTACTAAAAAACTAATGAGTTATATATACCCACATGGAGAAAAATTGTCCCGCGTCGTATGTCGATGGTGAGAGTCTCCAACAGAGGACAACTAGTTAGGAAAAACTTGATCCCCTTTTGTTCATTGTAATGCATAGCAGTCTTTAAGGTCAAGTTTGTGACGCTCAAACGCGGTTCCATACCAATTGGCTCCGGTCCCATGGTAATAGCCTGCAAACAATCAACACATCATAATTAATAAGAACAAAAATTAAAGACGAAAAACTCGTTATGTAAACCTGAAAATGAAATGGTTATGAATAGTGAAATTGAGTACCTGGAGCGTGTAACTGCAAACAGTCAAAGCCCTCGAAGGGTAAACTTCACACAGGAGGTCATATAGAAGATAACCACTATCTTCATCACACATAGAAGCAAGACCAAAATCAAGGTCAACTTCTTCCAAGCCTCCAGTTGTGTTCACATCAAATACGGCCACAAAGCCAGCAAACCTCAAATATTTTAGGTTCGATGCCTCAATTGAAATCCTCTGATAACCCGAACACATACACCTATCGACAACCAAAGAGGTTAGCTTTAAGTCCTGTCCACAGACATCAACGTTGTTGGTGTTCCAACACTGCTTTAGATTTAGACTCTCAAGCAGCCCACAGTTAACTAACAGAGCCTTGACAGTAGAAGCCCTAAATTCAACCCAAGCCAAAGAAACATGTTTAAGGAACCTAAAGTTCCTGAACTCAGACACAACAAAATTATAGGAAGAAATAGTTAAAGACTCAAGAATATGATGGCTGTAGACTTGGGAAGGCAGATCAAACGATACCGGATGAGGGTTGTCGCCAGGATCAGATAAATCCCAGGTGGGTTCAGAGAAATCAAGCCCCAAGTGTTTGACATGGCGAGCAAGAGAAAACTTGAGACAGTTTTCGACGAAGATTTGGGAATTTCTAGGGTGAGAAAATGTGAGAGAAAACTTATCTATGTTGTCTTCTTGGTAGTTTGCAATCCATTGCTGCGCAAAGTCAATGAAAACTTGTCTCTGAATTTCTCTCCTTGCATCGACGTTCGCAAAGAAATGTTCATTGAACTCAATGTTTGCGGTTGAACGCCAAAGGTGACGCCAACGGGTGGACAAAACGCAGGTTCTTATGGCTTCTTTGAAGGGCAAAAGTGAGATTATGATGAGAAGGAGAGGCTCAGGCAAAGTTGAGAGCCGGTCCATGTTTGACTCTGTTTGTGGGGTGAGATTGAAGAATCTTCTTTTATAGAAGACGAAAAGGAGCGGTTACATACAGGCACAACGTTTGCTCTTGTGTTGTGTCACTAAGTGCGACATTTCGTGAAAAAAAAAAAAAAAAAGTTATTCCTAGAAAAATTACCTATTCGTTTTTAAGGTGGCAGGTCACAAACTTTGAAAGTATATTTTCTTCCAAATACAACAACATTTTTACCTATGACACACAGAGGTACGATATTGCGCTCAACACTATTGTCTGCTTTCTTTTATAGACGCCAAATGTGAAACCCCAAATGAAGAGCATATCTGACTAATTTTACCCCATGAAAAACTACACTGATTTATTTGAGAGTTTGAAAATTCCATTATTTTATGTACTAGCCCCTGGGGCTGGGTGCCAATTGGTTTTTTATTTATTTGAGAATTAGATAATGGGTAGTTGCGTTCTATAAAAATAGAATTTATTATCTGTTTTTATTTTATATTTTATATTTTTTTAATATAAAAAAATGTGAATTTACTATATTATTTTTATTTAATTAATAATTTCAATTCTTAATGTTTGTATTACCCAATAATATTTTTTAATATTTTGAATGTTTTACCATTTTCTACCTTTTACTTTATATATACTAGCCCCTTGGCACACGCTCACACATGTGCCAATTGGTTTTTTTTCTTATTTTTTTTATTTTCTTTTTAGAATTAAGAAAAGATAACATGAGTAGTTATGTTATATAAAAGTATGACCTATTATCTGATTTTATTTTTAATTTTAATTTTTTTAATATGAAAAAATATGAATTTACTATATTATTCTTATTTAATTAATAATTTTAATTATTAATATTTGAATTAACAATGGTAATTTTTAGTATTTTGAATATTTCACCATTTTTTATCTTTTGCTCTATACATATAGATATAGATAACAGTGGAAAAAAAATATTTGTCAAAGAACAAAACACATACATGTAGTCTATTCAAATGGATTCACATTAATAAAAAGTGTCCTATTGTTCATTTTTAACCTTTTTGGATGGTGGAGCACAATATGAGACAGAAAACATCGTCAATAGAGAATGGTGAATCACTCAGAGTTTCAAAGGTCAAATTCCCAGGCAGTAGGCGCAGACCTAATGATGCCTGTAATGCGTGCGCCACTTTGAAAGTGCCATACTTTGGAGGTGACATGAAATCAGGAAATGAGGGGAAAGTGAATCAAAATTAATGTGATGGGATGTGGGGCAACTTGTAGCTTGACTTTGTGCAGTAGGAGTTTCATGAAGAATAATTGAATCATTACAAAAGCAACTTTCTTTTCCAGTCGTTTTTTTTGACCCCAAAAACCTGCTTTTGGTATCGAGGAGGGGATCCCAAGTACCCATCGATGGAAAATTCAATTTCGTCTAAACTACTCAATTTTATATTACATCCAATTCTGTTTAAAAAAAATATCCATTTTTAAATTGTTAATTTCTTTTTTTATAATTTAAATTATATTATTATTTTTCATACCAACGATAAAAAAGTCGAACATATGACACCGAATACATTTAAACAACATACAAACTCTTTACTAGTCCATAATCATTTTTGTGCGCCCATAGAAGATATCCGATATGTAAAATTAAATGCAAAACTATTCTCCTTAAACGTTTGACAATAAAATCAACAAACATCCACTCCATGATTTGATAGAAAGCACCAAAATTTCACCAATGAAAATACAACAAAAGAAATAGTTCACATTAGTCATTCATTACTACATCTGCTCATGTATTAGTTGTTGTCCGAATCTTTAATTTGATCTAGACATCTTCGACCTTCAAAAAACAAGTGACTCTCGGGTAGGGACTGACTCCAATAATGAAGGGCTCTGTTGCCGTATGAGCAGTCCCTATACAAGAATTCTCTTCCAAAACGCATGAAAGTATTCCTATCACTAGAGGCATACAACAACAGGTTGATCAAGTCATTTATCATTTAAAGAACCGTTATGAGCAGATTTTGCGAGGCACTTTTGATCATAAGCGCTTCTTTGGCAATATTCCGATAAACTGTTGGGTTTCCACGATTGCTCATTTCCCTGGAAGTAATCACAGTAAGCTTTTTCATGACACGGCCATTGGTGACCAGATAGTTCAGCACGTAAATCTCATTTGGTGTCCCCTTGAAACCCTTGATCTCAACCTCCCTCAAAGTTTGAGTCACGCACGAGAAAACTACTGGATGGCGGATCCACAGTTCATGAGGATCCAGTGGATTATATGGAGCTTCATAATCCTGAAGAAGAGATCAATGCACATATGTAACTTGCAGTTCATTAAAAGACTACGTACTTTGTAATTAAAATTTAAAGATTACCCACATCATGAAAAATTCTGCCGGGGCCTAATTGGATCTCAAGAGTTTCCAAATGAGGACAGCTGTTCAAGAAATATCGGATGCCGACTTGTTCGTAGTCATGCATTGCTGTTTTTAATGTCAAGTGTGTAAGGGGAAAAGACGGCTCCATACCTATGAAATCCTCTCCCATGGTAACAACCTGCACACAAATAATTAATTAGCACGACGTCAAGCTTGTAAATGCATGCAATTTATAACAGATTTTCATGGAGATTTTTTATTTTTTTTACTTACTTGATGTGAGAGTTAAATGTTGTACAAAATATAAATTGGGATAAGTTTTGCTCTATTTCTAAATATACTCACAGAGTCACGGCAGATTAGTGGTGGGTACGGCTCGGTTTTATTCGGTTAGTCGTTATTGATGTAATGTATAAAGTTATAAGGATTAATCTAGTCACGTGTAAATATGAAACGTGATAAAGAAGTAACTAAAAGATCTTCTACAGACGTCTAGTTTACGAGATAACAACATAATTAACACTAAAGCAGATTGATTACACTAATCGACAACATGCATATACGCCTACGGAAATATAAACACCTGATATATTAAACTCAAGACACTTTCCTTTTCTTTTCTCCACCACACACAAAAAGCGCAGCACAAGTGTATGATAAAAGGTCCCAAATAGCCAAACGTTAAAGTGAGATCCAAGTTGCAGAGGGAAATTGAGTACCTGGAGTATGTAGGTGCAAACAGTCAATGCCCTCAAGGGAAAGACTTGAAAGAAGAGCTTATAGAGAAAATCAGCCATAGAACAACTGCACACAGACTCAAGCCCAAAGTCAAGCTCCACCTCATCTAAGCCTCTATTATTTCTGGATATATCAAAACTTGGCAGGGTCCCAGTGTACCTCAAGCAACTCAGATTTGGTACCTCAACTACAAAACAAGGATGATAAAACCTGCACTTATAAACCACCAAAGTTTTCAGCCTTAAGCCCCTTCCACAAACACGAAGAAAGTTCTCCATGCTCCAACAGCGTTTCAAGCTCAAACTCTCAAGATACCCACAGTTCACAAGCAAAGCATTGAGAGTGCATGCTCCCACTTCAACCCAACCCAACGAAACTTCTTTAAGCAACCCAAAATTCTTGAATCCAGAAGGATTAAACTTGCAAGAAAACAGAGTCAGAGATTCAAGAACTTGTTCATGGCCATAAACAGAGAGAGGCAACTCATACGACGTCGGATCGGCAAGACCTTCAAAGTCATCTTCATTCCATGTGGGGTCAGAAAAATCAAGCACCAGGTGTTTGACATTGCGCGCAAGAGAAAAGGTGATGCAATCTTCCACGACCATTTGGGAATTTATCGGCTGAGAGAGTGCGAGAGAGAATTTGCTTATAGTGGGTTGTTGGTAGTTTGCGATCCAGTGCCGCACAAAATCAAGGAAGACTTGTCTCTGCACCTCTCTGCTTGCGTCGACGTTGATGAAGAAACGCGCGTTGAAGTCGATGGTTTGGGTGGAACGCCAAAGGTGGCGCCAACGCTTGGAGAAAAGAGAGGTTCTTGCTGCTTCTTTGAAGGGCAAGAAGGAGATTATGGTGACGAGGAGGTGCTCGGGTAAATCTGAGAAGCGGTCCATGTTTGTGTGTGGGATGGGATTGAATTGAGAGAACTTGCAGGGACTGGTTGTAGAAGAAAGAATTGTGGAGGAGACACCGTTTTGGGGGTGGTGTTGGGTTGGCGAAAAAGTTCGTGTTTCGTTTTCCTACATTTTCCTAAACGTGGGGACGAGGCGGTTACAGGGCACACAAGCGTTTTTCTTTTTGATAAGGGCACGCAACAAGTTTCTTTTTGATAAAGGCACACACACAATAAATTGATCGAAAAGCCTATGAGTTGCTTTGCATGTGGCGGTTAGCCTTTGAAATGTTAATGACAGGTGTCTGTTGACGTGACAATGTTTTTTTCTCTCATTGTCATTGTCATTGTCACGTCAACGTTCGTCAACGATAATATTAGATGTAGTAGAAATTAAATTAAAATAACAGTGAGAGCTTTTGATTCACGGCATTTGTCTTAATGAGTTAGTTTCGTACATGTTATCTTTATACTTGCAAGGCACATAATATTCCTCCATCACAATTTGTATGAAATTTAAAATTAATAAGCGACTTCAAATCTAACAAGATAAGGAATCAAGTTAGGAACATGTATTGAAGAAGGATCTTAGCAATGTGTGTTTGCGAGAAAATTCCACATGAAACTTGTTCAGATAATGATGGAGCTCAAGCTCGTTTAGATAATTTTTTCCTAAACTCATGCTTGATTTGGCTCTGCTAGTTTGTGAATCTAGCTCAAGCTTATACTTGACTTGGCAAAGGGAATCATGACTTTACTAACGAGTACTTAAACCTAGTTCAAATGAGCAAAAATTGAGCCGATATATGAGAGGGGTCGTGATGTTGTGTGAAATAAATTCTTCTAGATTATTATCATATTGGAAGAAAAGAACATTAAAAATGGGTCTCATTGACCAACTTAATAGATGACACCGAGAGGTTGTTCCTTTCGAAATGACAAAATTGCGCAATTTGGTTATTTGATTTGGGAAAGTTAATTACTAATTTATCTAAAATATTCCCCTGTAAAAGAAATTGAGATCCATACAAGAAACTCATATACAAAAGTGAGTTTTGCATGCTGATTTGTGAATGTGACCAACGTACATCGTCAAACGTATGTAAGATTTTTGTATTTATTATTGTAAGTGTTTTTTTCTTTTTTTTCTTTTTTTTTTTGTCGAAGATTTTATTAGAAACGAATAGAAAGGTTTACGATCTGCTACAAGGATATTAAAGAGCTATTCAGTTCCAACATAATCCCGATTTTTCTTTTTTTTTTTGGTCGAAGATTTTATTAGAAACGAATAGAAATGTTTACGTCTGCTACAAGGATATTAAAGAGCTATTCAGTTCCAACATAATCCCGAACATGAGAACCCCAGTGTAGAAACGAACTTCAAATAACAACATCTGCTCATGTGGTCTTGTTGTATGTATTTAAATAATTATAATCTGCAGATTTGGTACCGTTCTTGGTAAATCCCGCGTCTTTTCAGCTACCATTCGGTAGAGTTGTGGGTTTCCACGACCGCTCGCTTGGCTTGAAACAATAATAGTAAGCTTTTCCATGAGGCGGCCATGGTAGAGCAGATAGCACATGAAACCGATCTCGTTTGGCGACGCCCTAAAGCCCTTCATCTCAACCTCTCTCAGAGTCTGCGTTACACACGAGAAAGTAATCGTGTTCTCGTCCCACATATGTTCAGGTTTCACTTCAGCACATGGAGCTTCATATTCCGTCTGGAGCCATAACAAAACCAGAATGTATATATGTTAATTAAAGTCTAAATAATTACTAATAAATAAATAAATAAATAAATATATATATATATATATATATATATATATAAAGGACTCACATAATTGATAATTCTGGTACGGGCATGGCTGTCTATTTCGAATTTCAGAGTCTCCAGTTGGGGACAGTTTTTCAAGAAATACTGGATGCCGTGTTGTTCATGGTCATGCATCGTCGTTTTTAGTGTCAACTGTGTAATGCCCAAAGGAGAACCAATGCCTTCCTCTCCCATTGGAAGAACCTGCAGACACACCCAATTGATCATTAGTTAACACCATCTCATGCTTGATTCACAAAGATGCGTTATTTGTACCATATTTACTTTTTATATCGTTCACCACATATCTAATACTGGTTTCGAATTTCACATTTTTTAGAGAAATGATAAGTAAAATAGTCAATCAATGTGATACAAAGTAGTATTATTGATTAATGAAATATGATAAAACCAACCAAACTTAAGATTACAAAAATGTAAGCAAGTAATTTTTTATTATATATATATAGAAAAAAACGATAGTAATTATTAATGAACTATAACAAAGTACAATTTTTTTATTTTTTTATTCGTAAGTGTTAAAACTTAAGTACCTGAAGCATGAAGGTGCAAACAGTCAATGCCCTCATGGGGTTGACTTCATCGACGAGTTGACCAAGAAGATCAGACACTGCCTCATTCCCATGAGTCTCATGCCCAAAGTCAAGATCCACCTCATCCAAGCCTCCATTTCTGAGTAAACAAAATTTTGGCAGGGTCCCAGAGTACCTCAGACAACGCAGATTTGGTGCCTCAAATTCAAAGTAAGAACAAATAAACCTGCACTTATAAACCACCAAAGTTTTCAGCTTTAATTCCCCTACTCGAACACAGAAGAAGTTGTCCATGTCCCAACAGTGTCTGAGGCTCAAACTCTCAAGACACCCACAGTTGGCCAACAAAGCCTTGGTAGTGCTTTCCTTCATTTCAACCCAACACAACGAAATTTCTTTAAGCATCCCAAAATTCTTGAACTCGGACACATTGAAGTTGCAAGAAGACAGAGTCAAAGATTCGAGAGGATGGTTATAAACAGACAGAGGCAGATCAAACTGCGTCGGATGAGCAATATCGTCGAGATCGTGTACAGCCCATGTGGGATCAGAGAAATCAAGCGCTAGGTGTTTGACATGGCCGGCGAGGGCAAATGCGATGCAGTTTTCGACAACCCTTGGGTTATTTTGAGGCTGCGAAAACTTGAGAGAAAGTCTGTCCACGGTGGGTTCTTGGTAGTTTTGAACCCACTGCCGCACAAAATCAATGAACACTTGTCTTTGGACCTCTCTATCGGCATCGACTTTGGCAAAGCAACGTTCGTCGAACTCGATGTTTTTCGACAAACGCCAAACGTGACGCCAACGCTTCGACAGAACGGAGGTTCTTGCCGCTTCTTTGAAAGGCAAGAAGGAGACAATGGCGACGAGGTGGGACTCGGGCAACACTAAGAAGCGGTCCATGTTTGTCTGTGTGGTGGGATGGGATTGAAGTGAAAGAAGTTGCAGGATTTTATAGAGGAGGAGGTTGTTTGGAGCGGGGGTTGGCGAAGAGTTGTCGCTCTTTGATTTTTGGAGACGATGGATGGGGGGAGAGCAAATAAGTTAAATATTTCAAGATTAGGAAAAGGGACCATGGTATTAGAAACTGATCCAAAAGTATTTTGAATTTTACTTTACATGCGGCGGTTGAGAGGAAAAGTTTTTGAGAGGGTGATTACATGTGGTTGTGGACGGGACAACGTTGGTTGATAGAAATAAATGAGAATCTGATTGACATCAAAGTAAATGCTGTGCTGGTATATATATTGAGGGATACCTCAAATAAGTTTATAAAACAATACATGCTATATGGTAACATTACAAAAAGATTAATATAAACAGAAGCAAAAATTTTAATAAAAAAAAGTGAAGTTTAACATTACAAAAAGATTAATATAAACAGAAGCAAAAATTTTAACAGAAGAAAAAATATTACTTCAATTGGGAAGTTTAACTTAGTTAATTGTGTTCTGCGCCGAAACATTAAGATAAAAACGTGAAACATGAGTCTCACGTGCTTATTTGTGAGTCACCAATACAAACCGTGAAGCGTATGCAAGACCGTTACCTCTCAAGAGTGTAACATGACATGTATCTTGGTTTTATTCATGAGATGCAACTCCTAGAATGCAACAATGGACATCCGGCAGAGCCACAATTTGACCTATAGTGGCCGTGACCCCCCCAAAACTTCAGCATTTCGTGTTAGTTCAAATTGGTGTTGCTTGATTCGAACTTCCCTAATATCTTGTTAATATACGTGCAAGATAATTTACGCTGTGTAAAAGTAACATAAATAAATATACACATATGTACGATTCGAATTTCACTTAACGACAAACTGACAGCTCATCTGTATTATACAGATTTATGTTGTGTGTATGAAAACCGTTCGAAGTGATCGGTTGAGCTCCATCCCCTTCACACATATGGATCCAATGACAAACATGAACTATGTACGGTCTAATAGCCCAAGTGTGGAAGGGGGGTTTATAAATTGGAAAGGAAATGAGTACAGATCAGAAAAAAAAAAAAGTAAAATAAATCGTGAAAGATATATCTTTAATTTTAAAATCTATTTGTTAGTCCTGTGGGTATTCTTCCGATTTTCATATGATGGTTGACAAAGGGGAATTAGATGATATACTATTAATTTCATATATTTCCCTATATACATTCTCTATTTTCCTTCTTATCCTACAATGTCATCTCATCTCTCACAACGATAAGTGTTCATTTTATTAATGATCAGTTCTACAAAAAGTCACTCAAATAAAAATCGTTTTAATTTAGACGATGCTTGGCAGGACTACTCCTTTAAGGATGACATCAAAAACGGAATATTATGATCACAACCATGTTATTGTGTAATAAGGAGATATAAAAGGAAAAAGTAGCTAGCATTCCTCATGTACAAAGAGTGACTTTAAACATTCATAGAAGAGGATCCTTCCCTAACTTTCTTTCCCACATTCTCTTCTTTTTCTGAAAAATCCAAATCTAAACCCTTTAATTTCATTTAAATGAAATCCAACAAATTTGTTATTATTAATACTACTTAAAGTAAAATATATGTAGATTGTCTTTCAAATTAATCCACCCCACTTTGTCTCTTGGACCCAATGGGCCTATTGTGGGACATGATGTTACAAAGGCAGTCATTGGGTTTTTTTAGGGGCGAGTATGTAGTGCAAGTTAAATCATAAAAGTGCAATGCGACATGTAAGATGATCTCTATGGTACTTACAATTTAAAACCGGTCTACGTTTGTGGCTCTGGAAGACAAATAAGAGGACAAATTGTGGTGGTGTCAAACAATGTTAGTATTTTGTATTTTCTATTGAGAGAACCGATAATATACTAAATTATATATACTATACAGATGTTAGAATTCGAACGTTACCCAGGACTTTACTTGAAGAAATAATTGCTTCAAATCACTACAATAATGGATCCTTTGCGTATTTTCCATCTTCTAATTGGGAGCGACTATACTTTTATTTTCGAGCGAATGCGAGCGACCTCCACGTGTCCGATTTCAATTGGGTCTGTCCATTGGCGGATCTGATGACTACTGTGGGCGCGCACACTTAAAAAAACATATTCACCTATAATGTTTAACTGTATTTTGGTTTCTAGAAGGACCCCCACATGACCCATTATTTAATTAAACCTTCAGATTTTGGCCCAATCCTTGCCCACACTCTGAACTCAGTCACTGCCACTTCCATGCGACTAATCACCATTGGACCACATACGTGACAAAACTCGGTTCATAGAATACTTAGAGCGTTGTCCCCCCTGGAAACCGCCCAAGGCACTCATACTACCCACGTGTCAACCTCTGATTGGGCCTTTGCTCGGACGCCACAAGTTGCAATAGCCTGCTTGTTTAGTTTAGTGGGTTGCGCCTTGAGTTTTTATTTAAAATAGCTAAAATTTATTCTATATTTTTATAAATGTCAGTTTTTATAAAAAATTTCAAAAAAAAATCAAAGACTCACTTAAATAGACTTAAATGCCCTCAAAATTAAAATCCACATAAATAAATAAAGGAAAGTCAGTAAAGAAAATAGAAGAGTGATATCTTGCAGGCAATGCGAAGCAAGACTGCTGATAGGGAAGTGACCTTTGAATTGATCCATCAGCCAATTCAGTAACATGTTTCGACTTTCCCTGTAATGTGCAATTATATGCACCAGAAACACTAATGAATGCCTTTGCAATTGACTTTCTGGTCAGAATCCTGAGGCAATCCACCGGAATGCTCGATGTCTGCCGGATAAGCATTGGATATCTTCTTGAGTCATGTTTTCTATCTTTACTTGATTGTATTGAATTCCTCTTTCCTTTTATTTTACTGCCACTTTGAACTACCTTCTCTATACTCCGGCCGATATCATGTAAGGATGCTGAACTCGTAAAACAAGATTCATTATTTCTCAAGGTCTCTCAAAGATCGATAAAGCTTCAGCTTGACTGCTTGGACTAGATTAGGTTCCCAATGCACTAATTATAGGGGAAGAACCTGGTAGATAAAGATGACAAATCATCTTAAGGAACCAAACCAATTTTTGTCAGGTCCATATCAGGCACAAAAGAAGGACATGTTAATTTATTTGCTGCAATTAACAAGAAAAAGGATAAAGAAAAAGAGAGATTGATAGAGTTGGAGGAGCACCTATAAAAACAATGCTGTGATATTTGAATAATGCATGAAAATGGCTAAAGAGAATGGAGAGAATAACGGAGTTGCAGAACAATGCAGATTTCTTTTATTTCTTTATGTGAGTTTTAGTTGTGAGGGCATTTAAGTATATTTAAGTGGGTTTTTTGTTGTTGCTATTTTTGCAAATTTTTGTAAAAACTGATATTTATGAAAGTAAGGAATAAATTTTGGCTATTTTTGTTAAAAACTCTAGCTCCTTCCCTGGCCATGCTAACTGCCCCAAGACTACACCTATAAGAACACCTCCACCCCAAAAGGTAAGGGCAAGGCAAAGTTTGTCACTATTCATGTGAATAGTGGTAGCATTTGTCTTTTTTGTTTCTGCCCCAAAGGGCAAGGACAAGGGCAATTACTATTTATTTTAATTTATTTTCTATTTTTTATACTTAAACCATTATTTTTTTCGTTGCTGACGTCATTAATGACGTTGGCAAACCCAGGCATTAGCCCAAGCAAGATTTGCCTTTGGGCCTGCCCAAGCTTGTGAACCCCATCAACTGCCTCATCTTGACGTTGCGCGCTGGAGCCAATTGCTGGGCCTAGGCCCCCTTCTGCCCGGGCAAACGAGGAGCGTTGGAGGTGCTCTAAATAGATTACACATCTTAAGTAAAACATGACTTACTCTTCCTTTCACTTAGAATTTCTCTCATGTACATGTACAAAAACCTCTTATATCATTGTATTACTCACTTTTATTAGATCAATAGAAAAAATTCTCCCAATTTTTTAATTGTGTTCTTCCATATCTCAAAATCACTTCACACACTTTGATCCTAGTTACCTTGCACCCAATCTAGGGTCAAGGTTTGCGTTGGGTCTCACCAGTCAACAAATGTAAATTGGTTAGTATGTTAATGTTAAAAAAGAACTTTCCCGCGAACAGTGTAGAAGTTGTACATTGTGGTTTTCATTGGTATTCTTTTTTTCAGTCCTAATTGTGTCTTACAAATGAAGCATATATAACTCGAAGATTTGCAATAGAAGATTCAAATTGAAAATCTAAGGGGAAGACAATTAAGCATAGGTAGGAGCGCTCAAACACTAAACAGTTAGTAAGTTAATATGACGATAACCACTCCTTTGGGTTCGCTCACTATAGTGTGTGTTTTGGAAGGGATTCGCTTTATATTGTTTTAGCACTACATAATCACTTGGGATGGATTTTTTTTTTTTTAAACTATGTTTGTCACCACAGTATTTTGCATGTTTTCCTCTTCATATAAGTTTAAGTTTTGCCAATCCAAACCAAGACCAAACCATGGCATATGGATAACGGATCAGGGCCAACCTCATGAGGCCTTTGCCCATTTTTACTTGCACAAGTATACGAGATGTAAAAATTGTAAGTCATGACTTAGAATAAAAGGAAATATTCTTTGGGCTTGTTTGAGACTGCTTTTTTAGGAAGCACTTCTCATAAGCATTTTTTGTAAAAGCGCTTTTATTATAAAGATGTTAAAATTTTCATAAGAAAACCAAATGCTTCCTGGAAAAGCACTTGGGAGTGCTTCTGAAAGAAGCACATAACGGGTGTTTCTCAAAAAAGCGCTTCCACGACCTATAAACACTTCTAATATTTTCAGCCAAACGCTGTAAGAAGCGCTTTTAGCCCTCCCAGAAGCACTCCCAAACAATCAAATCACTTGTAGTAGTATTAGGTCATTGCAATTTTTCATAGACAAAACCTATCATTGCAAATACATAGTGCATTGATTATCAGGTTTTACCTATGTGACACACACTTGTACCGTACTTACTGTCGAGTAATTATAATGTAATATTGGTATACGTTTAGAACACTGCGAGGCATTTATACTTCCTGTAAATTACAGTTTAATACATTTGCAAAAAATAATTAATAAAAAATACAACAAGAAAAATCTCTACACACATGTCACATTGTAATTGGCAAAAAAGTATGAGTTCATACTTCTAAGGATAGAGGGAAATATTTTCCATATGTCTATGTGAATATCCATTGATAGTTCCTTTTTCTGGACCCTGTGGTCCAAGGAGTTTGTGGTCACCCATCCTTGGATCTAATCTAAGGGTGGATAAAAAAATTGATTTTAAAATTCATAAAAAGTTTTTTTTAAAACTATATTAGTTATAAAAAAACCACATTTTCTGAAGAAAAAAAAAAAAAAAAGAAGAAAGAAAGAAAGAAAAAAACCAAAACCTTCTAAAACTTGCATGTGCAGCCGCTGCCCAGCCTCGTCTAACTCCATGGTAGAGTTCGACTCCTTATAACCTTTTAATTCTTTTGACATTAGGGTAGGTGGAAACTTTTGATTCTTTTGCTATGTTTTTGTTGGTTAGCTTTTTCAGCTTATTGTGGATGGATTGTTAAAGAAAGAAGAGACAATTTGGGTGTTATGACCTCTTATTCTTCTTTTTGATTCAATTTTTTTGATTTGACATCCTAGTGTTTACCTTGAAATATGCAACAAAGCTCTAGAGCAAACTTTGGTAAAGTGTGAGTTGCGAGTGTGCCGTGATTAACAATTAATCAATTCTAATAGACGGAAATATAAATAAATATAAAAAAAGAAGAGAACTTCAGCACCAAGTAAATGATTCTAATCAAAAGACTATGAATTGAAATGGTAAACTAAGTCAATGAGGTTCTTTTCTATGCCTTAAGACAAATAAGGACTTCATAATTTCTCTAATACAAAAAGACAAATAAGGACTTCATAATTTCTCTAATACAAAAAGGTAAAGAGTGAATAAAAGTAAATAAAACAATAAACAATAAAAACAAGTAAAACAAATTGACCAGAACTACAGATTGTCACTATCTTGTATCAATTTTGGCTCAAAATAAAACTAAGTGATGGGCGACAATCGAGTAAAGATTAGAACTGTGTGGTTACGATGGATCAAAACAAGACAAGAGCACCACTAGAATGGTCTAGAGAACTAAATAACCTTTTATGAGTTTTACAATCAGTTTTTTTCTCAACTTATCATTGATTTATATTATAACACAAGAATTATGAGTTACTGTATTCTAGTAACGTGGAGGCACTGGTAATTTTACAATTAGGGCTTGGGATTGCAGAGTCTGAATCTCTTATGTTCTTATACCCCTTACGGTTTCATCATTATCGTATTTGTCCTCGCACTTTTGTAGAGAGAGGAAACAAACTTTTTATGTTAGGCATTTTCAGTGACAAAAGGCTTCAGGCTCGCCATTGCCGTTGAAGGTGAAAGCTGGACTCTAACTCGGGTGAGTAGATTTCATTATGCTATCACCTCAAAGATGGAAGCTATGAATTCATGGAAACTACAGAGCTTATGGTTTCATCTACATGTTAAAGTCATCTTCTTACTTGCTATCTATGCGTCTGTGTGAGTACAACTTAAATTTACAGAATATTGTCTTCTAATAAATTGTTAGCGCTGTATTGCATTGTTAGCCTTAGGTTTTGTATGAAAGTAAAGTCTTATTTGGGGTGATAAGGCCAGACCCAAAAAATTCCAAATTTTACCCCAATTTCTCTTATAACCCAAGAAAAGTAAGGGGCCAAAATTTGGCAAAACTCAAACTTTGAACCAAATACTAGTCCAGCTGTTGCCTTGATTGGAAAACACTTTGGTGGAGCCCACTTAAGGTTGACGCCAAGTGTCCCGCTGCTATTGCTGTAGAAGCTGTCGCGCACTAGTTGAACATCATTTTTATTTATTTATTCCAACAATAATCCAAATCAACGATTCATATTAAATCAAAACTATTTTAATGGTAAAACAAAGATCCAACGGTTGAAATTTAAATCCAACAGTTAAAATAATATTTTAAATTAATTTAAATCATATCCAACCCCAAAACTCACTCAAAACTCTATAAATATCCACCTATTTCTCAAATAAAATTATATTTATGGAATTTCAATATTTTTTAGGTCAAATTGTTCAAAAAATTAAATTAAGAAGTAAACGAAGAAAAGTTATCCATGAAAAAAAAAAAAATTAGACTTAAACCATTCTTAAACAATTTAATAAAATTGTAGACTTAAATTTTGAGTTTGAAGGGTTGGGGAAAAAATAGTTTGAGTCCGGCAAAATCCAAATAGTTACTTTTTAGAGATGAGAAATTTGGGTTTAGGACCAAATGAGTTAAAGAAGGCCTAAGTGATAATTTGGGAAGCCAAGTTCATTTGATAACTTATAAGAAAATCACTTATTGTTAAAAATTGCAGAAGAAAAAAAGCGATAAGAAAAAGCTACTTACATTTTTTGATTATGTAGCGATCAAATTTGAGGAGGTGTTGGTTTTAATAAAAATTTCAAACTTCCAAAAATACCCCAATCTATTTTAAAGCTCCCTCCTCATGTTGCGTCGTCTTCTTCCCATCACGTTGCTTCTTCACGCTCTCTCCACAGAGCTCACTCCTTTCCTTCTCTTCCATTCTGCCACAGTTTTTTCTTGTTGGATCAATTGAAGCGCACTGCTGAGCCACAAGACTCAGGTAAGAGGCGCATATTATGTTTATTTCTTTTCACTTTCATTCTTCCCTCTTTCTCTTTAATTTCTAGGGTTTTAACTTTCAATTGTAGCTGCTGTTGGTTTTCTATATTACTTATTGGCATGAGAATGGCATTTTTCCATTTGGGTTTTAGGGCCCTTGCCTGATAGGGTCAAGTTCCTATAAACTAGTTGAATTGGTATAGAAAAGGGAAATAGGCAAATAGATTTCGAGGGGGTCAAACCTCCAAAGCATAAAGCTGTATTTTTTCCCATAAACTGGTCATAATTTTTTTTTCTTCTTCTTTTTTAGCTTCTTCAAGTCTAGTACTTCTTCTTTTTATTGTTTCTTTCTAATGTTGGGATTTAGGAACAAAGGAATTTAGGGATTTAGTGAACCCATCTATTTTAGGGAACCCAAATGCCCAAATGAGCACTTGGTGAAGAAGATTCTAGGTGATGCTTCTCTGCTTGTGAAGCATATATTAGCATGAACAACTCCATCCATAATCGACGAGCTAAGAAAATCCTCCATTTAAGATAGTTGCAGAGCAGGTACCGCCATTGTTCTCCTTTATGCTACTTACACCTGCTTAAGATAGTTATTTGATGATTTCCCGTTTGTTCTGTTATATGTGTGTGTGTGTGTATATATATATATGTTAGTTTATGATTTGGCTTCATATGGATCTCTTTTGGCTTTCTTATTCTTAGTTTATGATGTGAGAATTACAGGGTTGGTTGGAGTTCAGTATTGAATATTCCAACGTAGTTTTGAAATTTTGGTCTTTTGTAAGTGTTATTTTATTGTGTGGCTTGCAGCATAAGGGTGCACGCAGAATTTTTTTTGGTTATGTTTTTAATTTTGAATTTGAGTCATTGTTTTATTTCATATGTCATCCTTTTAGTTTTCCTCTTGTTGTTAGCTTATCAATTTGTGGGCTTGAAGCCTGCAATTGTCGGAAGAAGTAATTATCAATTTCTGTATAATTTGGGAAATATGGTACAAACAAAAGAGATTCTGATGAAATTTCAACTGCAATTGTCGGAAGAAGTAATTATCAATTTCTGTATAATTTGGGAAATATGGTACAAACAAAAGAGATTCTGATGAAATTTCAACTAAGAAAAATAGGCTTGAAATTTCAGCCCACCTCATTTTTAAACCCAGTGTCTGTCCCTTTGTATAGTATATAATTTATGGTTGAATTATCTTGATTTAGCATTCCCATTAACAAACTTTTGCTGATTGGGATATAGATACATAGTAGACTGGTACATCACCTTTAGCTTTTGTGCTGAGTTCTTTATTTTGCTTTGTCCAAATTTATACCACATTATTCATATGGATTTTAGACAAGTCTTTATTCTGTAATCAACGAAGTTCTAACTTCTAGTTTTTCTATCAGCTTTTCTTAGTCAGGAGAAGTCCAGTCGTGCATTTGCAAATTCATTGATGGGGCGTAACCTTTCAAATCATTCAGAATCTCCAGTTGGGGACCCTCTTCGTAGGAGGAGCCCATCTAGGAAAAGTCCATACAGAATAGAAAGATCACCTACTCGACATAGGAGGTCCCACAGGGGTAGTTCTCCACCAAGAGAGAAACATTCAGGTCACCCTAAGTCTCCAAAGCATGCAAGGTCCCCCTCTCCTCCTGTTCGCTCTCCTTCTCCTCGGACAAAACGGTTAAGAAGAGCTCAAGCTGGCAGAGAGGCTGTGAAAGAACCTGAAAGAAGTAACGGGAGGGGAACTAATAGGGGTTTACAGAAGGAAGGGGTTTCAGAGAGAGATGTCGGGAGTGATAGGAAAGAGAAACGGTGGGGAAGAGATGATGTTGATGGTAAATCATCAAGACCAAGACATGGTACTTCTCCATCAGATCGACAGCGAAGGAGTAGGCATATATCTCCCTCACCTCAACCTGCTGGTGTTACCAGAGACGTGGAGAAAGTAATTGAGAATGACAGTGAAAGGAATCATGGCAGAGGGAGTGATAGAAGAATGCAAAGGGAAAAGGGTTCAGATAGGGAAACTGATAGTGAAAGAGTGGAGAGAAGGTCAGGAAAAGACAGTACTGATCATAGGTCTTCAAGAACAAGACATGGGCGATCTACTTCTCCATTGGATCGGGACCACAAGAACAGACAAAGATCTCTTTCACCTCAACAAGCTGCCAATACCAGAGCTCGTGATGAGGTGTCTGGTGATATCCACTCCTTCAAATGTCTCATCCCCCTCCCCAATAATTTTAATTCCATTATTGAAAAATATTGCTTCTTAAATTTCATTTTTTTTCTTCATAAGATGCTTCTATTTCACTGATATTATTGTAGATTTTCAAAAGTTCTTTTGCATAGGTTTATTTTCTAATAACTTCCATTTCAAAATATCTTTTTTCTTATTTATCACCTCCTAACTCACTCCAAGGAGGAGTTAATGTGGAAAAGTGGAAGTGGTAGTATGTTTTAAGACTTTTTTGAATGAAGGAAAACACACAAATTAATTATTCAAATACGTTTGCATTCATTGGGACAATTATCTGTGATGCTTATAAGTGGTTTCTGTTTCTAGTTGCGATGATTCTTATCTAAAGTGTCTAACCAGAGGTAAACATTTTCAGGTGCCAAATTCAAGAGAAGATGAGCATAGGTGGGTATCTTTTAAACTTTTTGTTTACACTTCGCTGAACCATTGATAAAACTTCTGTTGTCCAAATATATTTTTCGTGCAATGGACCAATGATTTCTGGAATGTTATTGCACCTTGATATATTTAGTCACTCAATTTATTTGTTCTGGTGAATGAGAAGAGATAAAGGTTGGTGTAAGCAATATGTTCTTGCCAATTTAGCAAAGTAAACTTTCATGATGTAGTAAAAGTAATAAAACATGCCAATTCTAAATAATATGAGATAAGGGTCGTTGGAAAAAATATTTTAGTTTTTCTCAATTCCAGTTTCTTAATTTCTGTAGTAAAAATGATAAAGCATTAATTGCCAATTTAACATAGTAAACGTTCATGTCTGTTAATTTGTTAAGGTAGATCACATAACTTTAGGTTACTTCACTTTGGGTTCTGTTCATTCGAAACTTTTAATGTCTGAGTGCTCATGCATTAATGTACATAAGCTTTGATGTAGCTTTTGATGAGCTGTTCGTTGCTTTCTTGGGCAGGGATGATGAGAATGATGCAGTAGCTATGATGAAGGCTGCTGAGGAGGCCTTGGAAGCAAAGCAAAAGGTAAGAAATGCATGGCTTGGTGTCTTTCTTCAATTATAACTATCATCATCAAATTTTTGTTACGCATGCCAAATTTTCTCAGCTATCCAGTGCAAGCTGTGATAGGTCTTGTTTATCCGCTTTTATTTCTGAGTATCGTGTAGTGCATATAATTTGTTTAATTGTGTGGAAGGTTGAAACTGTACTTACGTTTTGCTCCTTTTACTACTCGACTTACAGGAAAAACCTTCGTTTGAGCTATCTGGAAAGCTTGCTGCAGAAACTAATAGGGTCAGGGGTGAGATCACCTTTTCCTTGGGGTTTGATACAAAAGTCTGAACTTTTTGTTCTCGTTTGTTTTTGAAAATAGGAAGAAATAGATGCACTAATCCGAACCCTTAAAGGGCTTAAATAGAGTACAACCTAATCACAATAGGAAACAAAATAACGACCAGATCACTTACTTGAGGAAGCTAGATCACAACCCCAAACAACTTGGAAAGCAATACTCTACTTATCTTAAACTCCTATTTAGAACAAACTTTTGTTCTCCAATACTTTCCCTTGAAGCTGGAGCGTAGATGATAATCATGCCCAGCTCGTTACATAACTCAGAAACATAATTAAGAACATCAAGACATAAACTTGTGCCATCTTGAATGATTTTTCCACAGAATGAATAAGATAGGCGCACGTACATCATCATAACATCTAGCCTCAACTTTTGGGCCCCAAAAGAAAATTTAAATATGTGGGTCAAATATCAACCAAAACCTCCGGTAGACTGAATTTAATAAATTCTGTACCAAATACAAATCACTAACACTCAATTAGAAAATCACCTAATTTAGGAAACTAGATCACATTCCTTAACCAACACTCATTTAGTAAGCAAATAAATTAAGTACAATCACAACGTGAAATTAATTAACAGCCAAATCGCACCCTTAAACAAGAAGGAAACCAAGTATTCTAATTAACTTAGAATCCTAATTACAATATAGTTTTAATTCTCTGATATTTTTTATATATACATTGCGGAGATTGTGCATTTCTATATGTTTATTCATTATAACAAATAAAAAGATAATAATATATGTTTTGTTTTCTATATGGTTATTATTTTGTCAGGTATAACACTTTTATTCACTGAGCCTCCAGATGGACGAAAACCTGATGTAAGATGGCGGCTTTATGTATTCAAGGGCGGTGAAGTGTTAAATGGTAAGTCTCTTGGAGATTAATACTGGAAGTTATCTTCTTGTTTTTGTGCCTTTCTTGAGACCTACATATGCTTCTTTAATGGTGAAGCACTTAGAGTAGTTGAATGATAATGAAGTAGCTGCTGAGTACTGACTGCAGGTTGCTTCTTTTTAGACTTACAGTGCTTTTAAAAGACCTCATGTGTCATGTCTGATCAAAGTACCTAGTTCCAAGCCGATTAACTGTCAAAATTCTTAAATCTCAAAGGCTGAAGGGCTGATGACTGAAGATTCTCTTATTGTTTTTGTAAGACCTTGGCTGCAACCCACAATGCAGCATCAATTTTCATTTCAGTAAATAAGTGACCTTAGGATGTAACAACGTTTTAGCATCCATATAACTTCTTCCATCACGTACTTAACCTCTCCTTATAACACTGATTGCTGAGACAAGCAGCCTGTGGTAATTCTGTATGTTTTCTCCTAATGGAAACGTCTCTTTCAAGTTCAAATCATTTATCAGATTGGGTGCAATGGTGTGAGTAATGAATATTGGACAGTTCAAGAAATATTTGAGACTTTCTGTTCATGGATACTATGTTGCAATATATTGGAGAAGAAACATATTTTTGTGGCCCAAAATATAGTGCATGCTTCTATTTTTTGTGCACATATGGTGGTTGTACATTAACGTTTTTAGTACTCGTAGAAATTTCCTTTTTAGATTTTTAAGCTTTTGGTAGTTTTCTTCCCAAAAGAAAAAAGGTACAAATCCAATGGTATTGAGTAGTGTATTTAAACTAAAAAATGTTGGATTTATGTGCATTTTCCTTTGGTATTGAGTACTTGTATGCATCTTGTTGCTCTTAACTCAAAACTGTGTTTAAACTTTATTGACTTTGGATTATTGAGTAGGAATGAAATTCTGGACCAGTCAAGTTCTATTACTTAGGCGAGCTATTGTTGTGTAATGGTTACTACTCCCAACCTGAGCTTATTCCATTTTCTTTTGGTAATGACTTAGTTTTTGGTGATTTTCCATATCTGGCAAGCATGCAAAATAGTGCAATAATTTTTCTTGTGCATTTTAATAGTACTCTCTGTTGGGATTTCTGGGTCTTTGGGACTCTATTCATGGTGATCAAAATGTTCTCCTTGAATTCTGGTTTTCTAAGATGTACATATGATCTACAGAACCCCTGTACATACATCGGCAAAGCTGTTACCTCTTTGGGAGGGAAAGAAGGGTGGCAGACGTCCCTACAGATCACCCATCCTGTAGCAAGCAACATGCTGTTATACAATTCAGGTAGATCTTGAATTTTACTTTTTTTTTAAATTTTTGCCATTTACATTCTTGGTTAGTAACTAATATCATATTTTATTTTCCCGCCATGCCAGGCAAGTTGAAATGGAGCAACCTGATGGTACATTATCAAAGAAAGTAAGGTAAGACATTTAATTTGCAGCTAATTTCATTATTTAAAGGGTGAATTTTTCAAATCTCGAATCTCATTTTTTTTGTGCACCGTCACAGGCCTTACTTAATGGACCTTGGAAGCACAAATAAAACTTTTCTTAATGTGAGTGGCTCAATTGATATATTGTCTTCTTTTCTTTTGATTATAGTTTTGGCATTTGTGTTGTGTATGAGTAAGCTGAGGCATTCCTGTATTTGCAAGAATTTAGATTTAACATTTGCTTTTCTTTTGCAGGATACTGCAATTGAACCTCAACGGTATTATGAACTAATGGAAAAGGACACCATTAGATTTGGTAATAGTAGGTAGGTCACTAATCAATAATCCAACTAAGGTTTTGTGGTTCTTGGATTGATGTCTCCTAGAAATTTTCTTCTTTTTCTGTTGGTATTCATGTGTTATTCCTGAATGAATACTGTAATGATACTTGCAGCTGAATACCTGAATTTAATTGGTTTGGTTTCTATGGTTATTTATGTTTGAATTGAGTTGAAACAATTGGTTTTAGAAACCAATAATTGTTGCTTGGTTCAATATGTGCTGGTTAAGGGCCTACATAATGTTTGTTAAATTTGGGAGTTGCATGAGAAGTAAAGTTGTTAGTTGGACTTGACTATGCTGGTCATAAAGAATCATAGTAAATGGTAAAAGGATTCCAGGCAATTGGAACGGTAAACCCATTGGGGAGGGGGGATGTAAAAGGTAGCACATTCCCAAAGAGTGCATACCAAACATGAGAGCAGAGGAAGCTGTTGTAGCTAATGGGGGTTTCATGTAAGCACTGGAATTCAAAACTCCAACATGAAAAATGAGGAGATTTTAATGCGAGTCATGTTCAGATTATTCTACCACCACCCTATATTTTCTTTACAAGTGCGTATTTTTGAAGGCAGGCTGTCAGTAAGTTTTGTATTGGCATAGTGATCAGCTTGATCCTATTAGCGCATTTGATCATGCGAATGTTTAAGGTTTGTAGAGTTGCAGCTGATTATACAAATCGATATGCTGGTCATAAAGAATCATAGTAAATGGTAAAAGGATTCCAGGCAATTGGAACGGTAAACCCATTGGGGAGGGGGGATGTAAAAGGTAGCACATTCCCAAAGAGTGCATACCAAACATGAGAGCAGAGGAAGCTGTTGTAGCTAATGGGGGTTTCATGTAAGCACTGGAATTCAAAACTCCAACATGAAAAATGAGGAGATTTTAATGTGAGTCATGTTCAGATTATTCTACCACCACCCTATATTTTCTTTACAAGTGCGTATTTTTGAAGGCAGGCTGTCAGTAAGTTTTGTATTGGCATAGTGATCAGCTTGATCCTATTAGCGCATTTGATCATGCGAATGTTTAAGGTTTGTAGAGTTGCAGCTGATTATACAAATCGAAATCATAGGTCATGCTTGATTTAGTTTGAGTCATCTGATCCTTGATTTAGTTTGAGTCATCTGATCCTTGATTTAGTTTAAGTCATATCTGATGCCTACTTTTCTCCCTTTCATAATTGGGCCCTCATTTTTTGTATCATTAATTATGAATTTTATAGTTACAATTTTTAGTGTAATATTTGAAGATAATAAGGTTGTGGAAGGTTCCGAAAGGTATTCGAATGTCGCCTGGTAAGAGTTATCTGCAGCATGATGTGTTTTAAGAGACTAAAAAAGCTAATCAGAGAAGGAACCATAACATTCTTCTGGCTGCTCCATTTTCTGTGAGTACATGTGTGTAGTCTTCGAAGGTTGTATCTGTCATGCAAACTGAGCTGTCTTAGACTCTTAGGTTTCTAAAGCAGAAACTATGACGACTGACTGAAAGATGGTTTTTGTTTCTATATGATCTATTCTTTTTCGTTTTGTTACTCAAATTGTGCCTCAAACTACTGGACAGCTGGGATTTTAAGATGGTTGTGACTATTTAAAATTGAACGGAGAATCTTAGGATTCTTCTTTCCGAAGTGATTTGTAATTGTGTTTCATCACTTCCTCACGAGGCTTAGAAGTATGCTTGATGAGAAATCTGTGGTTTTACTGGGGAATTTCTTGTGTGCTGTCTCTGATATAATATGTGATCCATGCTGCATTGCTTCTAACATTTTTGTGGCACATTTTTGACGTCATTCTTATAATTTGGTTTTTGCAGCCGAGAGTATGTACTACTGCACGAGAACTCTATGAATTGACGGGCTCAATTGGCTACTCGAATGCGCTTCCGTTTAACATTTGGGGATCACTGATGCATGAGGTCTTTTCTTTTCTTTTCTTTTTTTTTCTTTTTTTTCGGCAGATCAGATGTATGGGAATGGGTGGATTTTATGAATAGCATCAAATTTTCTGAATATATTTCATGGATGTTACAGTCAATTATGCATGGTATGTTATATCTCCTCGTGGTTTGTGATTTTCATGAATCTGGATGTATCCTTAGGCAGCACTATAAATGGCTGCCAACAGCTGGACTAAGGGCGATTCAAGCACAAATTATTATCTGTGTGGAAATGTTAAATAGTAGAGAACTGTTATTGGCCTTCCGAAAAAGTCATATTGCACCCCTCTCTTGTGAAAGAAGGAGCGCAACGACTCTTTCAGAGTGCCAATAACACCTCCGTTTGTGTAAATTATATTCCTAGGTACCGATGTTCTTTTTGTGACTTGTGGACGTTGAAATTCTGTTTGAAGAAAGAAATAAAGGCAGAGATGTAGGAAATTAGTACAAGTTGCTTCTAGTTATTGGTTCTGGTTGTTGACAGCAAGGCATGGGTTACTCTGTATAAGCACCGGGTACACGTACTTTGAGTATTCTGGTTCAAATAAGAATGTCCAAACCTCCTCAGACACTAAATTATAATTTGTTGGTGGTCAAATTAAAATGTACACATATTATGGAACACTAATTGACCATTGGGTTGGGTATGGAACACTACATGTGCTTAATCCTAATCTTTTAGGTCCGTTTTGTTCAAAGGTTAGGAGTTTGAAAATGGGTTTCAAATTGCATTCCCATGTTTGGTAAGTGTACTCTTGGGAATGCAATTATGGACTAGTAGGTATGAACTTCCTATGTAGGGGAGAAGTTCATACCCTTGGCTCACCTTGAGAAATTTTTTCCCCCACTTGGAAAAACATTTAATGCAGTCTTTTAGGAGGAACTTACTCATGTTATTATTTTTATACGTCACTTTTTGACCCTTAAAAAACTCTTCATATTGATAACCTTTAATAACAAGAAAATCAAGGATATTGTTGGAAACTTGATAACTTTTCATTCCTAATATTGCACTAAATAAAGATGGGAATATGAGATAATTGCATTACCTAGTTCTCATTTCCTAGCATCCCAAACATGAGAATGAACATCCTCCATTCCTATATCATGGGATTGGGACATGGGAATTTTATTTCTAAGAAGTTCAATTCGCGAACCAAACAAGCTCTTAAGTTTCATTTGAAGATAAAAATTTAAAAGAAATGATTTGAAAACGAGAATGCTAAATTTGCTTTAAAAAAAAATAATATAATTAACTTAAATATATTTGAAATATATTTAAAATGACTACGTACAAGGAATCATTTGAAAACATAAATTTAATTCTTTTACATTTGCTCTTAATGAAGCTAATAAATGTCACCTCCTCCACAAACCTTCTATCAAAAAGAAAAAAGAAAAAAAAAACACAAGAACTCAGCTACCATATTATTTATTGACCACAAATACCAACCCCTCCCAAAAGAAGAACACGTCCACACTACCACGTTCTTTTAATGTTGATAGGACCAGACCACAGTGCCATATTTGCCCCACAATGACAATGCATGGGACAATGACAAAGGGTGGTAGGTAAATTTTTCCTTTTTTAGAGGGGCAATAAATGCAAAATTCAAACTATTCCCCTACCAATTCCATCAAGCTGTTATAAAAAACGTAAGAAAAAAGTCAAATTGCAAAACTCTTACAAAACACTAAAACCAAATCTCTCTCGTAAAAAAACCTCCTTCATAAAATGGCAGCCTCCACAAGCGCTTCCACCACTTGCAAAACCCACCGACTGATCACCCCGCCGCTTCCAAAACCCTACTCCTCCTCCCAATTGTCCTTCAAGTTCCACAAATTTACCCCCCGTGCCACCACCCCTTCTTCCATCTCCTGCACCCTCACCCGAGATTCAGCCCCTCTTCAGATGGAGGACAAGCACGAAAATGGGTCCTTACCGGTTCTGCCCCGACCCGATTCCTTCGGCCGGTTCGGTAAGTATGGCGGCAAGTACGTCCCCGAAACCCTAATGCATGCCCTCACCGAGCTCGAGGCTGCTTTTCATGCTCTTGCTAATGACGAGGACTTTCAGGTACTGTTAAAATCGATTCTTCCATTCTGTTTTTGACCTTTTCCCTCATTGTTCTGTTTCGAGAATCAAATGTGAAAATTTTGATGTGGTGAGAATTGTATATGAATGAATTGGACGTTGGTGCATGTTGATTTGGTTTTTCGTAGTTGGAATTGTTGTCAATATCAAAATTTGTGAGGAAAATGAATGAAAAGCTATTTGAGCAGAGTGGCCACAAGGTCCTTTAAATTGAATCAAGCTGGGAAAGTATTATATACCAGAAAACTTGTCAATACCCGTTTCAAAGCTGCATCTTGTTACCGAAAAAATGTTGCATGCAATTAGTTTATGTTGTATTTTGTCATAGAGCTCAGCGAAGCTTTAGGGAATTCGGGAATTCGTAGGATTTGTTGTTTGTTTCATTCAAATAAAATTTGTGATTTTAGTTGCGATGTTGTGTCTTTAGTTACAATTTTTGGTTACCATTCAATTTTGAGATATTGTAGGATGCATACGCCAAACATAGTTTTTGGAAATTTGCACTAAAAAGTATCCAAAATGAGGAAGAAGATTTCTTTATTTTTTTTTTATAAATATTATTCGGTTTTTCACTTACAAAGAATATGTTTGGTGTGTTGCTGACAATAGAACCCCTTTTACTTCTTGGTTATTGGCTGAATCTGAGTTTCCTGAACCTGAAAGAGGAGAGAAATTTAATTTTCTTTTGGTGGTATACAACTGAGTAAGTAACTGATTAATAAATATATGATATTGCAGAAAGAATTGAATGGCATTTTGAAGGACTATGTTGGCAGGGAGACTCCTCTCTACTTTGCAGAGCGGCTAACTGAGCACTACAAACGCCCTAATGGTGAAGGGCCTCACATTTATCTGAAGAGGGAAGATCTTAACCATACTGGGGCCCATAAGATCAACAATGCCGTTGCCCAAGCCTTACTTGCTAAGAAATTGGGAAAGAAACGCATTATTGCTGAAACTGGAGCGGGTCAACATGGAGTTGCCACTGCCACTGTTTGTGCTCGGTTTGGATTGCAGTGTATCATCTACATGGGTGCCCAAGATATGGAAAGGCAATCCCTCAATGTTTTCAGAATGCGGCTTCTTGGAGCAGAGGTTTGTTATTATTCTGAAACTCACTTCGTTACATTTATAAGCTGAACATCCAATGAATTATGAAACTGGACTGTACTGAGAGATTTGCCTATTTTTCTTACTTGCATATCCCACCGATAATATTTTCCCAGAACAGGGTTCCTAGAAGGGGAGAAGCCAATTGTCTTTCTATGGAATGCTCCATAATTATTATGTTGTGCACGACTCTTGCTTATTGCCCCTTCTGTGTTACCTATTAGATTTGTGTCAGAGATCAAATCATGGTTTTCGATCTATCTAATACTAAAATTTTCTTGGGTTCTTTTTCTCTCAGGGAATTTATTTAGCATATTTTAAGTTTCTATTGATTATATATAATCTTGATTGTTTCAGTGTTCCATTCTGCCATCTCATGAATGGTTAGCTGACAGTTGTTTTTTGCTGTGCAAGAAAGGGTAATTTTACGTTTTCGATAACTTCTTTTGGTGTGATTTAGCAAGATAGGTATGCTGATCAGATACATTTTACAGATTGCATCTTTTCTTTACAAGAAATGTGCACTCATTTTAGGGGACAAATTACTGAATTTAACTGCCATGGCCATTTCTTTTGATTTTCGTTTTTCGTTTTCTTGACTCTGCTGTGAAATGGCATAAACTGTTACTTTTATTTGAGTCCAATGCATCGCTCTTACTAATCCTAATTATTTTGAACTTTAATTTCTTTTGCTGTTTTGAAATACAGGTTAGACCAGTCCATTCTGGGACAGCTACATTGAAGGATGCTACTTCAGAAGCTATAAGGGACTGGGTAACTAATGTAGAGACAACTCATTATATTTTGGGTTCCGTTGCTGGCCCACATCCATACCCTATGATGGTTCGGGATTTCCACAAGGTGATTGGTAGAGAAACAAGAAAACAGGCACTGGAAAAGTGGGGAGGGAAACCAGATGTGCTGGTAGCTTGTGTTGGTGGGGGTTCAAATGCCATGGGACTTTTCCATGAGTTTGTCGAAGACAAAGATGTTCGATTGATTGGGGTGGAGGCTGCAGGCTTTGGATTGGACAGTGGAAAGCATGCTGCAACTTTGACAAAAGGGGAAGTTGGGGTCTTGCATGGAGCTATGAGCTACTTATTGCAGGATGATGATGGACAAATTATTGAGCCTCATTCTATAAGTGCAGGGTATGAGAGTTCATTGACCTTTTTAGCTATCAATTAATTTTGTTGTGGCTTTGAAATGTAGTAACTCTGATTTCTTTGTGGCATTTAGCCTGGATTACCCCGGAGTTGGTCCAGAGCACAGTTTTCTGAAAGACACACAGCGTGCTGAATACTATAGCATTACTGATGAAGAAGCCTTGGAAGGTATTGGACTGTGGCTTAGATTTGTTTTATACTCTTTTGACCTTCTCTTTTTCAGGTAGGGGGAAGTAGTGCGCTTATGCATAGCGTTCGATTGGTTATCTTTAAATGAAATATCAGTTTGACATATGGAATATGTCATTTCCTCTCAAGCTTAATGTACAGTCCACAGATGACACCATGAACAAGTGGAGACCTGTAATAAGCTGTGATGTTCGTCATTCTTATTGCAGTGTCCTTGTCATGTTCTTGGTCTTAAGTCCTTGGACTATATTTTGCCCCTCGTTTCCATTACATGTGAAGCACACACAACTAGATTTTACTAGATCAGTCTTATCCAGCTTTCGTAATTTATTTTTTCTCCTTGCAGCTTTTAAACGATTGTCAAGACTGGAGGGAATAATTCCAGCTTTGGAGACTTCTCATGCACTGGCCTACTTAGAGAAGCTGTGCCCTACACTCCCCGACGGGGCCAAGGTTGTGCTTAACTGCAGTGGCAGAGGGGATAAGGATGTTCACACTGCCATCAAGCACTTGAAGGTCTGATGCCACCATGATTGAGCAAAACCAAAGGATCGTCTCTCTCCAGAAAGCTAAAGGAAGGAACCATAGGAAATAAATTTTATTATTTCCATAATGTGTCTATTAAATCACCCGTTATAGAGCAAGTTTGGAAATGCAATTTGCTGATAGGTCAAGGATGGCTCCAACGAATAAAAGCGGAATACCAGTTTTTGTAATGATGCAAGTTTCTTCGTTTTTCCTGTATAATGTAACTTTATGAATTTCAATGAGGAGACTGCAAATCTAGTTATATCTGAATATTTATGATGGATCGCTATTGCGAAGGCTTTGCTCAATTTCTTCAGAAAAATTCAGTCGTCATTAAAAATCTAGCCCTTTCAAATTCTCAATTGGTTTTCTATGATTTTGGGTTGGACGCAAGGGAGAAGAATGGTTTAAGAATAATGGTGGATGTGGTAATTAAACTAACAAAAATATACAAAAAACCAGTTAATGTAAAAATTCCCCTTACTGTTACTAAGGCTGAATTTGATGGAGGTGGGCACGGTTTGGTTTGGACTGGTTTTTGCCTCAAATTAGAACCGATCCGATACTATTCATGCGGTTTGGTTCGGTTCGGTTTTAATTAAAAAAATTCAAAAACCGTCCGGTTCGGTTTGAACCGGTTTCGGTCCGGTTCCGGTTCCGGTTCGGTTTTGAACCGGATTATAAAAATTATTTTTTTAAATTGTTTTGTAATACAATTCTCAACTGAAATATTATTTTTTTACTTGAAAATTAACAAATTATTCAATTTCATATAATTAATAAATATTAAAGTGAGAAAAGAGAGATATTTTGACATTGAACTTGGATAAATATTAGGTTTTTTTAAAATGAAATTAAAAATATAGCATTAAATATAAATATATATTGAAATTATATATTTTTTTAGTTTCACCGGTTCGGTTCGGCCCGGTTCGGTTTTTGAAGACATGGAACCGGATCCGAATCCGGTCCAAACCGGTCCGGTTCGGTTTTTGACCGGTTTTTGACTTTTTGGTCAACTCGGTTTTTTTCCGGTTTGGTTCGGTGTGGTTCGGCTAGGATTTCCGGTTTGCCGGTTTGAGTGCCCACCCCTAGTGGGTCACATGTTCCTCTCATTGTGCAACATCGGTGAAAGGAGTAAAGTGGGCCACTTTGAGTTTCAAGGGTCAATGTGAAATTTGACCATAATTTCAGGAGCGTTGTAGCAATTAAGCCTTCAATCACGTTCTTCTTCTTCCTTGGAAAAGTGATTCAAGATCTTGTTTGGTGCAATGCTGTGAGTAAACACACAGTGGGAAGTCTTTAAACAAAAGAAAAATTATAGAACCTATGTGATTTTTACGACAACCTTTGATACACTTGAAAGGCCAAATTCATACATATAAAAAAGATCTATCCTATGTGAATTTTACCAAAAACAACACGGATATATATTCTTGTTTCTTGGAAAAAGGACAGTTGATGAAGGATTTATTTCTTTGTTTTTAGAAAGAAAATAACTTCTAAGAAACACAAAGATAAAATAAAAAACGAAATTTGAATGTAAGATATAAATTACATATCATATTATTCTTTCTACATATCAATTGATTTACAGTTGAATGCTCACATTTTAACATGATATAATTCCTGCGTTTAATCCAATTGAGCTGCACCGATCACATGTAAGAGGCGGCTACGTCTATGATTGAACAATTTTGTGTTGAATGCTCTAATCCTAACAATTTGAAGGGTAGGAAAAACAAAAACAGAGAAAATCAAGATCATAATGCCGTAATGGTATAAAACTCTTCTTAATTGGAAAAGAGCTGTCCTTTTCTCCCATGACCGGAAAACTAACGTCGACTATTTGCCAACCTCAAAGCTTTCTCATTTAGCCTTGAATTCTTGTTAGGGTATGTAATCATCATATTCTATAGTAAAAAACTAAATATTTACAACTTTAGTTCTCATGATCTCTTTAGCACTGGTGTAGTAAAGAGTCTTCTTGATCCTCTATCTATAAACTCTAGTGAGCTGGGCTTGATTTTGTAATATTTATTACTCACTATTTTGCTGAATTTATTTTTCCCGATTTATTGTATGCAAGAACCTCCTTTTAGGGTGGATTCTTCTTGTACATCTCTTATATTTACCCCTTTATTAATGAAATTCTGTTTGTTCTAAAAAAATTTATTTATGTGGGATTCATTATTTTTAAAAAAAAAAAAAAAAAAACAAGAGGGTCATAATTTTTATATTTTAAGAAGAGGACAAGACGACATGAACAAGAGACTCTTTCCATTACCCAAAAGAGATTTTGATTTCTTTCTTGTACATGAAAAAGAAATATTTTATTTGTCCCCTTCATGCATTCGTAGACAAAAACACAAACACAAACTTAGCACACGTATATTGTTTTGGTATTTTTATATTCTTAATCTAAAACTCTGTTTTGTTTCTAATACAATAACAGTACTGCTACAACCTTGTTCAATCTCTACAGTCAAGATCTCTGCAAAGAATGCAATTTAAATAAAAAACTAAGAAAATATATTTTTATTTATTTGTCGACACCTTCAGAAAAATAAAAATAAAAACTTTTGACGTGGGTATGACTAGCTAATCATAAAAGGGGATGTAAATTAACAAAAAGAAAATAAATATAAAATCTTGTGACTCCACTTTATTAGAGGATATTGTATAAAAAGAACAAAAACCTTTTTATTATGACCATTGTAATAGCACAGCATCTGACCCACTGTCTTTGCTTTATCTTGGTCAAATATGTTTAATTAACATGAGTGGGTGATTAAACAATTAAAAAAATGCATTTGCAATTATCACAAAGCACACTTGAAACAAAACCTGCACCAAACAGATGCTGCCGACTTACATTAAATCCGAAATAGAAAAGCTCATGATTTCTAAAGCATACCCACCAACTCAAATGGAATATGCTCTATTCATAGTTTGAGATTCTAAACACGAAATGCGAATAAGCCTAAGGTCCACAAAGACATTTTGCTTTCTCAAAGCAGAGACAGTCTTGGATATTATTGAATTATTATTTCTCTCTCCAACCTGGTCAAATAAAAACGAAAAACCCGAAAAAAAAAACTGCCTAACTCCTTGTATAACAGGTGATTATGTTTGAATCATTATTAGTATCTACAATTACACTCTTGGTTCATATGACCAAAAATCCAGTAACCATGGATCTTCATAGAAACTCTTCCCCTGCCTCTGCCTACGCCAGAAATCGCCACCTCCCTTTCCCCGTCATTTATGTTACATGAACGTAAACCTCCTCGAGGCCAAGCTTCTCACTGCTTTGACTGAAGAAACAGGGAAATAAAATGATGTTTAGGCCAAAAGAGTAGATTGGATTTAGTATCAAAAAGGGAGAAACCAAGCATATTCCCAACATCATCTTGTCAGAGTCAACTATAGGCGCCTATCATACTCGACTTTAAATAATGGTGTAAAATTATGAAACAAACTTGTAAGTGCAAAGTAAAATTAGGTAGACTTTTATGGTCCAAGCAAAGAATGAAAGAGGCCACCTAACACTACATAAATCAACATCCTAATTAGTGGCAATGAACCTTGCCAGTATTTACATCAGGCACATCTAACACCCAAGTTGCTCTGGTTATGAGCCAAGGCTACACCTAACCTTTCATCAAGGTAGGGTAAAGAAAGTAGAAAGTCTAACTTAAAAAGATACACATAGTCTAAGGCTGCAATGCCAACACTATCATAAGCACGTGACACAACCCATACCTACAAAAATATCCCCCAAATACCTGTTGGCATTTTTAACATACAAACAAAAGCCACGCAAAGAAAGCAAGCAAATAATTTGTCCATATCTATAGAGTTGGCGAATTTGCATCAGAGAAAGTGTTGCAATATAATAACAATAGCTGGGCCACATCCTAACAACTTAAAATTCTGGAAATAATGGTAACATACAACAGTTTTGGTACAACAGTTTTCATTATTGTACGTGATTCAAACATATGGAGTTCAAACCTCTTTAAATGCAATCTCCCAATAAAAGATTAATTCTACATGTTGAGTAGTTTAACGAGAAATGTTAGGTTCATCATGGTATCAAAACGGGAGATCATTAGTTCAAATCCATGATACTATGACCTCACAATTTATGTTGAATCCCATGTGTTGGGGGAAAGAAGCCCACACGCAAAGGAGAATGTTAGAATATATAAACAACAATTGGTCTGTATTCTAGTAGTTAAAAGTTTTGGAAATAATGGCAACCAAAAATTTATCATGAATATCCAAAAAGTTAATAGGGGTAATAAAGCAGAAAAGGCTGTAAATAAAGTATGAACAATCAAGCTCAATGCATAACATGGGCTTACCTGGGAATACAAGAAAGTTCCGAAAATTGCAATAGCAGCTCCAAGAGCATTGACGGGCTGAACAGGTGTGTGGAATATGATGATGGAGGACACTATGACAGATATACGTTTCATGGTGTTTCCTATGCTAAATGTCAAGGGAGAAATCTCGTCCAGGGACATGTATGACACCTGGTTGTAGAGATGATAGAAGACACTCTGGGCCGCCATCCACCTATTATGTATAACCGACAGCAATTCATAAGTATAAGAAGGCATTTGTATAAGGGGATCATGGTGTCAACAAGAACAAAACAAAGTATTGCTCCTATATAGTGATTCAAGGTCAACAACATTTACAACACATGGTCTTTGCAACAACATTGCCAGATGTATCTTATTCTCCGTACAAGAAATAAACAGTATGGAATGCACAATATAATGATTAACAATAACAGCAGATATGGAAACAATTAAAAAATGAACACAGTTTCACTATTGGCTCATCTGATGAACACTTCCAAATACCAGTACACTGACGTAAAAAGACCCTGTAACATAAATAATGAAGCTACAAACATTCAGCAAAGAAGTGGATCGCAGGAACCTATTATAACTATCATTTCAATGCCAAAGAGTGTTCAAAACCTACTACTTTGCATGTAGAAAAAGTTCATGATCAGTAAAAATGAGATAATCTAATTAGATAAACTTCTAGCACTTACTACCTAGCCAAATGACTTGTCCCTTGCATCATGTGCATTCTATTATGGCCATTCAAGACATCTCTGGAAGTTAATTTTTTAGGTAGTAGACTCTAGAAGAGATTTGACTTTGGACAGATTGTGAATTTGGATTTAGTTAAGTGAAATAAGTGAAAATGCATTGAATTAACAAACAAATCCATACACTCCTAAAATAAACACATAAAAGTTGTGGTGTTTGGATTATAAGTTTTCATTGTTGATTTAGGGATCATGTGCCTTATTTTCTAACATGGTAAAACAAATGCATACCTAGAACTGAAGACGCCAAACAGTAGAAACATATCACAGTTGGTATGGGCAGGAACCAGGAAATATCACAGTTAGTAGATAGCATGTAATTACCATATTAAGTTGGGTCCAATTTGAGAGAAGGCCGTTTCAAATCCAGCTTTCCACATCGCAGGTCCCTCCACCGCAATTGCAAATGGTGTGAGAATTATGAGCGACAACATAGATAGACAGGCATAATAGTTCATCCCGCTAACAGACTTTCCCTTCATGCCCCGCTTTGAAAATATGTTACGAAAGACAAACGCCAGGTTAGATATCATGGCCCCCATAAATCCTGAAACAAACAGTAAAAAGGCAAATTTAACACTCTAGAACCTTAAAGAAAAACAAGCAAACTCATTTCAAACCTAAATAACTAGAAATTACAATTTAATGACAGAAATTTAAGTTTTAACCATAGCAAAACTCTGCAACTGGATAAAACTCATCCTGAAGGATAAAGAAGCATACAATATGAAGAGTGGAAATTTAATTTGGTTGCAGAAGAATATAAAGATAAGGTATGTAAATTACATGTTTAGATTTTAGATCTTTTTGATGAAATGTTAGCGCCTAACTAGCTTTATTGCAAAACTCCCTAACAACAAAGATGTTAATTTTAATATATATTGGTTTTCTTTTCCAGCGCAGCATGACCCAGATTGTAAAAGAAAGAGAACAGAGTACTAACAATTCAGAAAATAATAAAATCAATGAACCAAGAATTTTAACAATTCTGTTCCCTCTAGGAAAAAGAATAGTTACCTATCATGTTGAAGTTAAGCTCTGTCAAGGCAGCAAGACCACACCCACCGATGATTGGAAGGAGGGACAGGTAGACGGATGTAGGGAAGGACTCGCCCAACAGGAACCTTGAAACCAAAACACTGAAAGCTGGCTCTCCACTCTTGATGATATGAGTGAAAGAAACTGCAACCTTAGACATACTAACAGTCGCTGCTACATGCCCAATTGTATGTGCCACAGCAACCTGTTGTGAAAACAGCAACAAGAAAGTCACAACCAATAACCAAAAAAGAAAGCATAGAAATTTCAAGCAAAATGATAATAAACAGCGAAAGTCTAAGTCATCTGGCAAAAGACTTCAAAATTGTAAAACTCAGCAAACATTTGAGACCTCTCAAACAAAGGCAACCACTAAAGCTAAGGCATTATTTATTTCAATTACTCCTTTTCTTTTCACTACCAAAACATCACTTTTTTAATTTCCTTAATTTTCTCAGCAACCAAACAAAATGGTTATTTTCACAATAAAAGACATCCAAAAATCACAATTCACTTTCAATACCAAAACTTAAAGACCATAAAGCAGAACCAGTTAAAAACTTCACTTTCTATCATTCTCCTCCATTCTCAGAAAACCAAAAGAACAAAAACAGAGGAAACCAAAATAAAACCCAATTCAACTTACAGGAAACAGAGCCTTCCAGAAGTCCATATCAGTCTTGGGCACCTCAGCAATCCTAGTAGCCCAGGAGATCAACATGATCAAAGACCCACATGCCAAAGACAAAGTGGAGGTCAACCAAGGGAAGGGGTAGGCATTCAACACCTTCTTATTGTATATATTGAAAACCACGTTCAGAGCCCACCACATAGCAAAATACACACCGATCTTCAGCTTCTTCGCCGCCTCTGATCGAGTATCGGCCTTCGGAAGCTCGATGTTCGACTCGATCGGCTGCGATCGGTCGGCCTCGTAAGCTTGGCATTTGATCAAACTTGTTCGAGGCTTTGGAGACCCAAAACTCTCGATCGCAGACACATGTAAGGCCTTTTGCACTGAAATAACTGATCTCTGAGACTTTTGCACCGGAAGAGAGGGCAAAAGCAACGATCTTTGCATCGGCGGCCGAGTGCTTTGCCGCAAAAAGATATCAGACCCATTTGTTATAGTTGAGTATTGCTTCACAGAGCAGATCATGGTGAAAACAGCTTGAATTTCTGGCGTGAAAATTCAAGTGGGTTTTCTGTGAAACACAGAAAAAACCCAATACAGATCAATGGGTCAGAGTCGGAGAGAAGAGTTGGAACCCAATAACAATTCACGGCTGCTGAACAAAAAACAAAGGAGAGAAAAAGAAAACTTTGGCTTTGTTTGACCTGAAAAAAGCTTGAAAGTTGAACCCAAAACGGTAGATCTTCAATATGTAGTAAAGATCAAAGCTTTGAATAAAATAAAAAAGAAAAGAGTAGGAGAATACTTCTTTTTTTCCCTCAGATTTTATGATCGGGGTAGCTTTCGTAGAACAGAGTAATCTAATAAATATATGACAGCAGCGAGACAGAAATATTGAATTTTAATTTTGATTATTATTTCTTTTTGACGGTTGGGTTTGGTGGAAGGGGTTTGTTGGGTGTGTTTTGTGGGACTTTGAAATCTACAAATACAATGTCTTTCTTCTCTGAAATCTCAGTCCAGAGAGAAGTGTTACCAAATAGTCATGTGAGTGCGCATCTTTTGCTTTAAAGTATTTCGTCAACTTTCCCTGCTTTCACAGGAAGTACTACAAACTACAAACAATACGTTTTGGTTTCTAAATGGTATTTTGTAGGTTTCTATATGCTGCGGTTGGGTGTATTTGCTAGATTGTTCTCAATCTCAACAAACCATGTATTTATTTATTTTTGACAAATCGATATTCTAAACTACTATAATGTATGAAGACGTTAATCAAACTTTAGTGCAAGGGGCGGACACAATGTTTTAGTCCACGAGCCTATCCTACGCCTGCTCAAACAACCATGTCTTTCCATTTCACTAGGTCTAAATTGTGAGGGTGAGCAAAAAATTGGAGAGTCGTCAAAACCAACCAAATCGCCTAGTTGGGCCGGTTTATTAATTTTAGAGACCCTAAACAGAAATAAAAGTTGAAGCCGTTTATATTCAACACTTAAGGCCTATTTGTTATTTAACTATTCAAGTTGCATACCAAACAAGTTTTTGAATCTTAAAAATAGATTTAAGAACTCTTTGTTTTTAAGAAAAATCAAAGTTTTTGAGTTCCCTGTTTAAATAAGATACCAAACGCCCCCTTAACTGCTTTTGTCCAAAAATAAAAATAAAAAGTTCCACTTTTAGGTGCTAAGTTGGTTAGTTTAAATAAAAGAGAACCGCTATAAAAAAAAAAAAAAACTAAAGAAAAAGGCTCAAAAAATTTCAGAGTATGACTTTAAAAGTATCAGTCATACACCTAAAAGGCCTTTTAGGAAGTTTTATAGGAAGTTTTATTTTTCTGGAGGCCATGTGCAGTCGCCCAGTCCCACACTCTATATGAAGAACCCACAATACATTATGTAATTTTATCCATGCACCCAACCAAACCTATTAATTAGTAAAAGTAAAACAAAAGCAAGTAAAATAAAATTCCAACCCTAACACAAAATTTTTGGCTAAACCGAAACATTGTTTGAAAATCGATCCAAAGCCACTGGAACAACGTATCAACCCACACTTCCGTTATCTGATTGGAAGAACCATTGACCCAACCACTGGAAGCATTTGAACGAACAAGAAAGATCTATCCCGACATATTTTCACTAAAATCTTGATCCACATTTGGTGTTGATCTACCGAACAGAATCACAACCATCACGAAGACAAACTCGTGAAAAGCTTTTGAAAAAACTCAAGCAATCGACCTATAACTCATTTGGAAATTGGAGGCTTCCCAACTACCATTGGACACTCCATCCATTAAGAGTAGCTTGTTTTTTCCTATGCATGTAGGGTTTAGTTATTGTCTGAACAATGTTTAAGGTTTCGTTATTGTGAGAGGAAAAGTCAAAAGAAGTGGAAGTTTGACGAAGAAAGTGCTTCAGGTTGCATGGATGTGTGTTAGACTTATTGGATCTAGCGAGAAGATTTTACTTTTGATTTTAATGCTCCCTAAAGATGATTGGATAATCGGGTAAAATAGACAATTCACATTTTAAATTTCTCATATTTTAATGCAACACTTTGCTCCTTTACTAACCAGTGTGATTGTTTTTTTTTTTTTTTTTTTTCCTCTCTCTCTAATGATTTAGTTTTGCTAATTTATCTTTATTGAATTAGACTTTCTAAAGATTGACCTAGGATTTCAAATTTGACTGGGCTAAATTTAACTTACATATAAACATACTAAGAAGATAGAAAACTCAATCGTATGATGTAATTTGACTGGGCTAAATTTAACTTACATATAAACATACTAATAAGATAGAAAACTCAATCGTATGATGTAATTTCATTGATAACAACAAATAATAATACATCTAGTCAAGGGGGGACATAAATAATTTCTTCTACTTGTCTTTCTTTTTTTCCATTGGCTGTGCATTCAATTTTTTTTTTCCCTTATGTGTAGAGATGTGCAGCTTTCCTTTTCTCCATTTTATTCTTCACATGCACTGCAAGGAATTCCTTAGGATGGTAGCTTATTCAATTGGCTGGGCTATAATTTTTTTATGGGCTGGGAGAAAAAAGCCACCTGGGCTGTAACCCAGGTTAACCATGCCTATGGTCCGCCCCTGCTTTCTGTCATTAGCATTTTTCTAAATAAGATGTTTTTGTTGGTATTTTGAAAGGGCATAATTGTTGAAAATGCCCCATGTGGTTTTCAAATATTATCAGTTTGTCTCCTAACGTTTCAAATGACTCAATCTCCCCCCTGAACTTCCATTATGTGACCAAGGTTGCCCCATTCCGTTATGTTTAGGGTTTAGATAAAAACTATTAAATCAGCTGATGTGGCTGTTTGAATTTTAAAAAGGTTTTAAAAATTTAACCGTTTTATTTAATTAATTATTTTGGCTGTTTTATTTTATTTATAGCGGGGGTTATAAATATTTAATATTCATGTTTAATTTCTATATTGAATGCCTTAATTTTATGGTTGGTGAACTTTTCCGGTTGGTGAAGGTTACATGTTTTTGGATGCCTATAAAAGGCCTCTCCTCCTTCACATTTGGTACACACACAATACACTATCAGAATATCACATACACATTCTAATTCTCTCATTTTCTACTTTTACATATATTTTATATTTTATATTATTATTATTTTGGGCAATGGTTATATGACTTGGATACCTATATCTGTCTATAAACGTGCTCATAGCGGATCTTGAGTTTGTGTACAATGAGTCGTATCTTGGAGTCTTGTAGACCATCAATATCTGCACGTAGGGAGGCTACAAAGGCTTTAGGACAGCGTCTTTGATGTGCTTCACCGTACCAAACTCACCTTCTTACTTATTATTTATTTTCCTTTTATTTACATATTATTTTGTTTTCTTCAATTTCATTATACCTTAAAAACTTTTCAATTTATTTATATGTTATTTTATAATATAAATGTTTTGTATTTGGCTTTACGGAAAGAGGAAAATTATATTTTTTATAACAGTGGCATGGGTATTTTGGTAAAGTTAATTATTAAAAATTCAAAAATTCAAAAAAAATATAAAAAATAAAGATAAAAATGTCTTTTTTTTTTTCTTTCCCTAATCGTCAGCCTCCACCACCTTCTCCCTCATCTCAACTAGCCCCATCGCCTAACCAACCCACACCCAGCCAAAACCCACCCCACCTTCTCCCTTTTCTCTCTCTCCCGTCAACCCCCTCTCCCTAATTGTCAAAAGGCTCAAAACCCACAAACAAAATCATTAAATTGACATCAGATTTTGCATATGTGGCAGTCCATATCTCCCTTGGTGGTTGTCAAAGAAAGAGAGAGAATTGGGAGGAGAGAGACATAGGGTGAATTGTTGGTTAGGGTTTGATGATGTCGAAGAGAGGAGGAGATGGTGGAGGGCGAGTTGGGTTTTTAGCTGCCAAAGAGACATGGGGGGAATGGGAGAGAAAGAGGGAGAGAGAAGGAAGAGGGGTTGCTGGGTTTTTTTGGTATCTTTGTTTTGACAGAGGAATAGGGAGGAGGAAAGTGGTTGGTTGGGTGGTGGGGCTGGTTGTGATGAGGGAAAAGGTGATGGGTGTTGATAATTAAGGGAGAAAAAAAAAGAGGAGATACTTTTATCTTAATTTTTTTACCTATTTAAAATAATTTCAATAATTTTTACATTTAATTTGAATTTTTAAATTTTTAATAGTTAAATTTACCAAAATACTCATGCCACGTCAGCTGATTTAACGATTTTTATATGAAAACTAACGGACTAGGGCAACCTTGGTCACATAATGAAAGTTCGGGGGGGGGGGGAAAAATTGAGTCATTTAAAACTTCAGGAGGCAAACTGAGACTATTTGAAAACCACATGGGTCATTTCAACCAATAAGCCTTTTGAAAGTTTAACCAGATGCTTATTATCCTTTTGTAGATATAGACAGATGAGAGAGCTTCAAATAAGCTACTGTTTGTGGAACCTACTATAAGTTGTATTTTATGACTCCAACTGTCAATTTTAGCATCTTTGTTCAAAGATCATTTGTGTAAAAATTCAACATCGAAAATCATTTGATTAAATGTTTGTCTGGTTTTTGAAAAAAGAAAACAAGAAAAACCATGTTCGTCTACTTGTTTTATAAAAAAAATTATGTCTTATTGGTTTACGATTTAATAATTTTTGTGATGATTTTCTATGAATGACAACTTCAAAAATAGACAATTTGGATCATTAAATACAATGCGGAATGAGTTTCAAAAGCTTTCACCCAAATAAACTTATTTAAGAGATACCTCAATGGAATGTGACCCATAGATAGATGTGAATTTTTCTGGTTTTAATTTTAACTCCAGTTAGGCGAGCGCACCAAAAGGACAATTAAATTCATACAATTAAGTTCATATGAGAGAGGTAAGGTCTAGCTTAGTGGAAAATGGCCTTGACTTAAAGACCAGTGATCTCTGGTTCGAACCCCATGACACCTTGGCAGGGTGTGTTAGAGAAACCTCCATACATTTATAGTTTAGACTATCACTTGTATTAAAAAAAATGTTAGAGAGAGAGAGAGAGAGAGAGAGAGAGAGAGAGAGAGAGAGAGAGAGAGTATTACTTGGGAATAATTTGGTCAATAGGTTCGTGTATGCTAACCAATATATAAGACATTCCATCACATTTGCTTAAGAATGCGTTTGAGTCCAAAACATAGAGACTAAATTGGAGGATATGGTAAGATTCATGAAAAAAATGGTAAAAAAATTGCCAATATAGGATCTCTATAACATTCTGATGTGTTTGTGTGCTTTTGGGTACTTACAATGAACAACGAGTCGTCTATATATAATATTTAAACTCATCATGGCGGAGCATACATCCTTCTCTTATTAACAATGAATTATCCCATCAAGTAGAATGTGATTAATAGTTGTGAAAAGAAAGTGTATAAAAATTTCAACAACTTCTTAATTTTTATGGAATTTTTAATTGGTGAAATTCAATGAAATATCCAAAGGATGTAGACAAAGATGTACAATACAAGGGAAAATGCTGACATAAAAGGGAGAAAAACATTTACATAAAGGGAGGAAAAGATTTAAATTTAAATGGAAAATTATTGGCAAAAAAGAAAAAAAGGATTTATATGGAACTAACAAACAAAACGTTTATGCGTTTCTAAACTGTGTATGTTTTACCAAAAAAAAGAAGGAAAAAAAAAAAAAAAACAAACAGTGCTTTGACAAATATATAAGTGTAGCTAAAATGCTTCGTAGACTCACTCTTGAACACCAAAATGAGTGGAGCCCATCCTTTTCTTGTCACAAGTCTCTTCCTTTGCCTCATCTCAATCTCCACATTCCATCCAACATATTCGAAACTGAATGGTGGTTTTAGCCTCAAGCTCATCCCTAGAGACTCTCCTGAATCTCCTTTATACCCTGGAAACCTCACTGTAGTTGAACGAATTCAAAGAATGATCAAGTTCACCGAAGCCAGGGCTCACATTTTGGACTTGATTTCATCTTCAAATTATTCCACCATAGAACCTAACAATCTTAGTTTGATTCGTGACAGCTTCTTTTATATGGTGCAGGTTGGCATTGGGACCCCGGTTGAGTTCCAGTTCCTACTTATGGACACTGGCGGCGGCCTAATTTGGACCCAGTGCCAACCTTGTATTAATTGTTACCGACAAACTAAAACTCACATTTTTGTTCCAAGCCAATCGAGCACTTATCGAAGGCTTCCTTGCGACCACTTTCTTTGCCATGGTGATCTTCCTTTGTACAAATGTGTTAACGATGAATGTGTCTACAACATTGGCTATGGTGGTGGGTCATCAACTCGAGGTGTTGTTTCTTTTGAAACGTTCACATTCCCATTGGACGCCACTAGAACTATCGATAACATGATCTTCGGTTGTTCGAATGATAATCGAAACATTCAATTCTCGATACATGGTGTGATTTCGGGGATAATGGGGTTGAGTTTGAGCCCTGATTCACTGGTGTCCCAATTGGCTGATCAAACCCAGAGACGTTTCTCTTATTGCTTGGTCCCTTTTACTGAAGCACAAATGCAACCTAGTGTGCTAAGGTTTGGGGATACCATACCCTTACCATCTTCAAATGTTTACACAACTCCATTTGTCACACCAGGAGGATCAAATTATTACCACTTAAATCTGTTGGACATAAGTGTTGGAATGCGCCCGTTAATGTTTCCACCGGGCACCTTTACGGCTAGGATAGGTTTTTCCGGTGGTTTCTTCATCGACTCCGGTGCCCTAATCTCCCAACTTGATCAAAATCTCGTTAATGAACGCAACGTGTACCGAGAGGTGATGAGGGCATTTCAGAATCATTATGATTCTTTCCATCTTCAAAGGCTGGGTAGAGTGCCTGAAGGGTTCCCATTATGTTACAAATATCCTCCCGAATTTAATCAATTTGCCTCCTTGACGTACCAGTTGGAAGGTGGTAATTATGTTGTTGATCCAAAGTATGTGAATTTCTATAATACTCAGGCAGGTTATTTTTGCGTAGCAATGATGCCAGGAACTGGGAAATCTATACTAGGAGCATGGCATCAACAAAATATGAGGGTCACCTACAATGGCGCCATCAACTCACTCCAATTTTCTACCGAAACTTGTGCTAATGACCATCCTTAAATGATTGTAGTGTTCTAAGCTTGTTTTCTTCTTTTCTTTGTTGTTCCTTTTGTTTTATATTGCATTGGCTAGTTTGGTGTTTTGAAACTTCTTAATAATTTGCAACAAAGTTATGGGAACTAAATTTTGCTTCTTCAATGTATTGTGCAAGACATTTGATCATTACTTGCAAGAATATGAGTACAAGTTTTTTTTTTGTTTTGTTTACAAAATGATATCTTACTATTCTACGGGGACGGGCCTAAATTCGGTTGCAAAGGGGTTGACACGCACTGTTGGCCAATTGGCCAAACCTATATATGCCACAAATTGTTTATTTGAACCCTCACATTTCTTTTTTGCACTTTTGGCCCCCCCCCCTCCCCCTTTTTTTTTTTTTTAAATATACAAAATGAATTTCTTCTTCTTCATCATATAGCCTATGCAATTCATAAGAAAACCATACTTAAGCCAAGCGTCTCCAATCAAGCCTTCTTAATTAGGCATCAAAATGAAAGAAGAAAAGAATCCATTAATAAGAAATGATCTTAAAAACCAAACAAGAAACTTGAATAGAGATCCCCAAAGCAGAAGAATTTGATTTGGGGAAGGGTACTTATCTCATTCCGCTAGTTGCATAATCTCCAATAAGGGTCAGACTCTTTGAGAACAATTTTTCCTTGAGAAAGCAACAAAAAAAAATAACTTTTTATCATTAATTTCTTATTTTTAAAGAAAAAGAATATGCAGTATCAACATTTTAGTATTTGGATGGTTTTTTTAATGGGGTGACAAATTCAGATTAAAAGTTACGCATATTCAAGCAAAGAAAAATCAAGAGTAGAGGATCGGGATTCAACTCGTATTTAAACATTTGTGGTTTTTTTTTAAATAAAAAAATAACAAAAGCGACATTGTAATTTTTGATTTAGGTGTTATCACTTTTGTCCTTGTCACCAAGTTAGCATTAATATAAGAGTGCTGTTATTTCCACCTCATGTCCTATTTCCTCACCTATATTTTCCCACCCATTTAAATTTGAAAAAACACAATCCTATCTTTCCACCAACCATTATTCCTAAAATACCTTTTAATTATTAATTCAAGCATTTCCACCTCTTTCAATCCAGTATGCCAAGGAGGAAGGTTATTGTCTGCCCTTAACAAAGCAACCGACATGGGTAATCCATACTGCAAAAAAGTATGAGCTAATGAATACAAGCACTTGAAGTCTTGACATATTCATCATGGAGTGGTCAACTCATGTGAGCAGCGAGGAGCAGCAAGAATGGCGTGGAGGAGAAAAGATGGTGGTTATGGGCACAAACGGACACCTAGAGTGCGTATCTTAGGCTAAGCAGAGGTGCAATATGCAGCACCTATAATGTCTTTTCCGGTGAAGGGAGATGCAGCTCCTTGCACCTTAATAGGTCCGCCAGTGGTTATGGTGTCACTGTGTGTGTTGTTGGAGGGAGGAGAAGAAGACGATGGGTCTTAATGCTTTTTTTATTTCCTTTTTGTCAAACGGTAGAATAGGTGGTTATGTGAGTTTAGGTTTTTTTCCCTAAGTTCTTAAAAGTCATTTTACAAATGGATAAATTTGTCTTTAAATTTTTTAAGATAAGGTGGGTGGGGAAAGTACAGAGGGTGAAAATAGTAGCATTCTAATATTATTACATGTCTTTTTATGTATGTTTAAAATGTCTGTGCCAAAGGGGTCTAACCCAGTGGAAAAGGGCCTTGACTTGTAGACCAATGGCCTCAAGTTCAAACCTCCATGGCATCTTGATAGTGTGTGTGTGAGAGAAACTCCCCTCTCCTTTGTAATTTAGACTTGTATTAAAATAAATAAATAAAACGCCGGTTAGCACTATTAATATTCTTTAGTTTATTTATATTACACTGAATTTTTGGGGATCTCATCCCTTACTATATTTAATGAATTTCATCATATCTGAGCTTTTGGTTGGTTGTTTAAATGATTAATCCTAACTCTGGTTGAAATATATGTTTCCGTCCGATGTAGAAAATGATTTTCACAAAGTCTCATGCCAAATAGGTTCTACTCGAGCTCTAGCAATGTAAGAAATCATTCTTTTTCCAGTTTTGGGGTATACATATGTGCTAAGTTTTCTATCTAGATTCACTGTAAAAAGTCATCACCATACATGGTAATTGGTAAGCAGGTTTGCATGGCAATCCAATTTCTCAATCCTCTTTTATACCAATATTTGAATTTTTTTTTCCTATCAGTTTAATTCCTTTCTTAGAAGTCGATATGAACCCCAAGTTAATTTTTTCTTGTGTTTTTTTCCTGCATGTTTTATGTATCCATAATATATATTTTCAATTTTCTTTATGGATTTAGTGAAAAAAAATTCCATTTTTTCCATTTTTTCCATTTTTTTAATGTTCACATAAAGATATAAAAGGGAGAAAAAGACTTACATGGGAAAATCCTTATATAAATAAAAGGAGAAAAAAGATTTCCATGTACGGGAATAAATGTGTTATTAAATTGGCCATGATATTGTTCACAAAAAAAAGAAAAGAAAACAGCCTAGATATGGTGCTTTGACGACTTAACATATATATGCATTTGGATATTACTTTATAAGTCTAGCTATCGTAGTCCCCAAATGCTTCATACATTAACCAAAATGGCTGGAGTCTCATCTATTCTTGACATAACTCTCTTTCTTTGTCTCATCACAATCTCTGCATTCCATCCAACATATTCAGAACCAAATGGTTTCAGCCTCAAGCTCATCCCCAGAGACGCTCCTGAATCTCCTTTATACCCTGGAAACCTCACTCTACTAGAACGAATTCAAAGAATGATCAAGTTCTCCGAAGCCAGATCTCACTATTTGGACTTAATTTCATCTTCAAATTCCACCGTAGGAATTGACAATATAAGTCTTACTTTGCTTCGTGACAACTTCTTCTACATGGTGCAAGTCGGCATTGGATCCCCAGCCACACTTGTGTTCCTACTTTTGGATACCGGCGGCAGCCTAATTTGGACGCAGTGCAAACCTTGTCAAAATTGTTACATACAAGCAACTCCCATTTACGATTCAACACAATCATGGAGTTATCGAAAGCTTGCTTGTAACCACCCCTTTTGTCAAGGTCCCCGGGCCCTTTACCAATGTGTTAACGATGAATGTGTCTACAACATCAATTATGGTGGTGGGGCATTGACTAGAGGTATAGCTTCTATTGAAATATTTACATTTCCATTTAACATCACAACCACTGTACGCATCGCTGACATAGTCTTTGGTTGTTCGAACGTCAATCGAAACATTCAATTTGCGAAAAATGGTGTCATTTCGGGGGTGTTGGGGTTAAGCTTGAACCCTGATTCACTGTTGTCCCAGTTGGCTGATCAAACCCAAAGACGTTTCTCATATTGCTTGGTTCCTTTTACTGAAGCACAAATGGCTCCTAGTGTGGTAAGGTTTGGGGATGATATACCCGCACCACCTGGAGGTATTAGCACAACTCCTTTTGTTACACGACCAGGATCTCCATTTTACAACTTAAATCTGTTGGATATAAGTGTTGGATCACGCAAGTTAGGGTTTCCACCGGGTACCTTTGCATATAGTCAAAGTGGTACCCGTGGTTTCTTCATTGATTCAGGTGCCCTAATCTCTCAACTTGATCAAAATGCCAATGGACGTAACACGTATCGGGAGGTTATAGGGGCATTTCAAAACTATTATGATTCTCTCCATCTTACAAGAATTGGTCGAGTGCCTGAAGGGTTTCAATTATGTTACAGCTATGCGCCGCAATTTAATCAATTTGCGTCCGTGACATACCATTTTGAGGGTTCTAATTATGTTGTTGATCCAAGATATGTGAACTTTTATAATCACGAGGCAGGTTATTTTTGTGTAGCAATGATGCCAGGAAATGGGAAATCTATACTAGGAGCATGGCATCAGCAAAATATGAGGCTCATCTACGATCTCAACACCAATGCGCTCCAATTTGCTCCTGAAATTTGTGCTAATGACAATCCTTAATTGATTGTATTTTGTATTCTTCTCAGCTCTCTTTCTTCTTTTCTTTGGTTCCTTTTACTTTGCATTGCAGTTGCCTGTTTGGTGCTGTGAAATTTCTGAATAATTTTTTGGAACCAAGTTTTTGCTTCTTCAATAAATTGTGCAACATAAGATATTATATAGCCTCATCAACAAATATGTAAATTGTGCAATCGAGTCCTAGTATGTTTAATTCGGGCCTGCATGTAGCTCTTTTGGGCCTTTAGACCCACTCTACCAAAAGAATAGTGTTTTTTTATCCCCCCAAACGCCACTCTTTTTTAGTACAAGCAATTGGGGAAGGGAGTTTACATAAATTATCATTTGGTGCTTGGTGCTTTCAAACTTCCATCCACGTAGATAAAGGTGAAAGAGCCCAACCAAAAAAGCTATAGCCCACTGACCTTCTCCATAAATACCTAGATATTTGTTTAATTTAATCAAATCCTTAGTTTGTCTGTTAGTATAAAATTAAGGGCTTTAGACTCGCAACCAAGAAGCCTACAGACTTGTTGAAATCCAATATGGCCAAGGAGAAAGGAAATTAAGGAAATTGGTTAACTATTTGGTAAAACACATATTTCCTACCAGTATTTGGAAACCTTTTCCATTTAGAAATGGGCTTAAACACAAGGATATGCAAGGCCACACACACACTAACTTCCACGTAAAATTTCAGTCAGCTATCATTTGATCTCTTTGTGCTGTTTAATTCGCCCTCCTTTGTTTTCTCTAGTCATTTGCTTTCATGAAAAGTATTACACTGAGATTTTTGGTGACAATGGCTCTCTATGGTGTTTGTTTTGGTGCTGTTTATAGAGTTGGTGACTCTAATGGCTGGACTTCTAGAGGCCTTGTTGATTACAATGAGTGGGCTTCAACAAAAGACTTCCATGTCAACGACACCCTCATATTTACTTACAACAATCAATTCCATAATGTGATGCAAGTTACCAACCAAGATTTCCAATCTTGCAATACAACCTCTGCTATGGCAACCTACACCTCTGGCTCTGACACTGTCACCCTTAATAGGTCCGGCCATTTTTACTTTCTCTGTGGTACTCCTGGACATTGCCAAGCCGGACAAAATGTCGACATCAACGTCACGCTGCCTATATCTGCAGATGGATCGTTTGCAAGCCCAATCCTGGCACCTTATGGAGCATCGCCTTCTTCTGAAGTGGTGTTTCTAAGCAGTGCTTCTACTCTTCATCTTTCGAAGCTTGAGTTCACCACTGTTGTGTTATGTGTTTTGGGTTTTGTACTTTAGACAGGTTTCTTAATATTATTGTACGTACGGGTGTTAATGTTTCAATTCCTGGGGTAGATGAGGATGTAGGGTTTTTTTTGGGTCGGAAGATGAGGATGTAGGGTTAGGTTTGATAGATAACATTTGTCAATTTATTTAGGTTTCTATATTTTTTGATTTGTGTCCCTGTGTCACTGCTTTGTACTACAAAATTAAACAACTAATTTTGCAGCAATGAACTTTCTCATATAATTTATATATGCCACAAAAGAAGGCCGAAACTTTAACTAAAAACAACCAAATCTAAATAAGGGGTTACCTTAATAAGTTTTTAGCAATAAGCCCATTTTGCATCTATCTATATATATAAAGTAAAAGGTATAGAATGGTGAAACATTCAAAATACTAGAAATACCCTTGGTTAATGCAAATATTAAGAATTGAAATTATTAATTAAATGAGGATAATATGGTAAATTCACACTTTTTCATATTAAAAAAATTTTTAAAAAAAGAAAAATAAGATAATGAATCCTATTTTTGTGGAATACAACTATCCATTATCTTTTTTTAATTCTAAAATAAATTTAAATTAAAAAAAAAAAAAGCCTCTTGTAGGCGCGAAAGCGTGTGCGAGAGGCTAGTAATGTATACAATTACCCATATAGAGACTATTTAGAAGTAAAACCCAAAACTAGCCACTTATCATTTTTCAATTGGTTTTAGAAATTTTTTAACACATTAAGAACTAATTAGAAAATAACAAGTGGCAAGTTTTGAGGTTTTCCCTCCAAATAAACTCTAGGGAGAATTATATAATATGTCATGCTAAAATGGGCCTATTAATGAAAAGCCCTTAGTTTCTACATGTGATTTTGATAAACATAGGTATTCATCATCATAAATAAATAAATAAAGGATTAAAAAAAGAAAAGAAAAGAAAAGCCTTTTGGTCCTTCATGGAAAAAGAAAAGAAAAAGAAATAAACTTCTTGTGGGCAAGCACTTGAGAGTTGTCGTCATAACGTGAGTGGGAGAATACATAATAGAACTTCATATTCCCTTCGCACATTAAAAATGTGTAATCTATATATATAAAGCAAAAGGCAGAGAATGGTGAAACATTCAAAATACCAGAAAATACCCTTGGTTAATGCAAACATTAAGAATTCAGATTATTAATTAAATGAGGATAATACAGTAAATTCACATTTTTTCATATTTAAAAAAAGAAAAAGAAAAAGAAAAAGCAGATAATGGATCCTATTTTTAGGGAACACAACTACCCATTATCTTTTTTAATTCTAAAATAAATTTAAATTTTTTTTAAAAAAAGCCTCTTGCAGGCGCGAAAGCGCGTGCAGGGAGGCTAGTTTCAATAAAGAATTAAGTTAACCCTTGAACAATTTAATTATATAGGGTGAATACATACACATTGGTTGAAAAAATAATCATTCTTCGTTTTCAGTTAACCAATATATATTTGCAGCCTTGACCCAAAAAAAAAATATTATTAAAAAAATACATACGTATGTATATAATATGAGTATTAAATGGGAAAATGCTAAATTCTTTTACCGGTAAAAACTAAAAAGGAGATAATAGAAACTCGGGTAATGGCCTAACAGTAATGGATAATGCTCTAAACTACTATTATTGAGAAATGAAAATCACGGAAAAGAAAAATTAATAGAAAAAGGGGTATCTACAGAGTGCAGCCGCACGGCTATACTCAATTTTTTTTTAATTAATAGTATAGACGCGCGGCTATAATCGGGTTTTTAAATTTTTTTTAATAAATAGTACAGCCATGCGGCTATATTCTTTAAAGTATAGCCCGACAGCTATACTACATTTTTAATTTTTTTAATACTTAGTATAGCCAAACGGCTATACGTCTAAATATAATGTACTTAAAAAAATTTTAAAAAAAAACCTCACAATACCACTCCTAACCTCCACTTCACTTTCATTCAAAACCCAGAACAGCTCCCACTTACTACTATACCAATAAATATTTCTTTAAAATTGTCCTTCTTGGTTGCAAAGGGATTGAAAAATCACTATCTCGTATTTTTGTTACAACAAAAAAGAAATAATCTTAGCAAATTTTATTTATCAAAATTTTGGCAAGTTACAACTAAAAAATTAGGTCACTATATGATAGTTTTATTTAATTTATTTAATATATATTATTTTTAATCAATAATATGCGAGAATTATGTGTATAATACGTGAATTTGTGTGTATTATTAAAAAATTTTGTAAAAAATACGTGTACTAAAAATAAAAAATATGTACATACGCATACAAAACATGTATTATACGTTTGCTTTTTAAAAAAATGTGTATTTTACCAAATCTTTAGGATGTGTACGTAAAATGAAAATATTCTTGAAAAATACGTACGTACGCATATAATGCGAGTATTAAACGTGAAAATGCTAAACACTTCATATGGGTAAAAACTCTGGAAAAATAAAAACTAAAAATGGGATAATAGAGACTCGGGTAATAGACTAATAGTAATGGATAATGCTCTAAACTACTTTTATTGATAAATGAAAATCAAGGAAAAGAAAAAATAATAGAAAAAAAGGATATTTAAAGATTATAGCCGGGCGGCTATACGCAGGTTTTTTTATTTTTTTAATAGACAGTATAGCCGGCGGGGTTTTTATTTTATTTTTTTAAAATCGTACAGCCGATAGGCTATAATCTTAAAATATGATATTTTCCGAAAGTACAGCCATGCGGCTATACCGGGGATGTTTTTTTACTTTTACACAGTTGTTCTATGGGAACAATCCAGCTATTATCTGACAGATGAGCGCTAGTTCAATTTGGATACGGATAAAAAAGAAAATGCAATTTAAATTGGGTTTGGGCCATTCAAAATTTATAATTAACTCTGTTATGAAAAATGAAAAAATAAATAAATCCTATTGTAAATACTAGTTGGAAACCTACTCCATGTTGGAGTCGGCTAATAGATACACACTATATATGCAAGGGCACCCCTAGTCTACTCTCACGCAAAAATTTCAATCAGCTCTTCGTTCCTTTTACACAAATTTGATCAATCACTCGATCATTTTTCTGCTCTTTAATCCGCTCTCCTTTTTGTTGTCTACTCATGGCTTCGGAAAAAAGTACACTGATTTTCTTGGTTATGCTTGCTTTATGTGGCGTTTGTTTTGGTGTTGTGTATAGAGTTGGTGACTCTAGTGGGTGGTCTTCTAGAGGCCTTGTTGATTACAACGAGTGGACTTCAACAAAAGACTTCTATGTTGGCGACACAATCATATTTGCTTACAACAATCAATTCCACAACGTGATGCAAGTTACTAACCAAGATTACGAATCTTGCAACCCTACTTCTCCGATCGCAGTCTATACCTCGGGATCTGACAACATCACCCTTGATGGGCCTGGCAACTTTTACTTTTTGTGTGGTGCTCCTGGCCATTGTCAAGCCGGACAAAGGGTGGAGATCATGGCCACCCTACCTACACCAGATGGCTCTTTTGTAAGTCCAAGCCCGGCACCTTATGGATCCTCACCTTCAGCTTCTCATTCAAAAGTGTCGCCAAGCTCTGAACAAAGTAGTGGTCCTGCTCCTCATTCTGAAATGATGTCGCCAAGCTCAGCTCTAAGCATTCATTTTTCGAAACTTGGGTTGGGTGTCACCGTGTTTGTGTTATCTACTCTTTTGGGTCCTGTATTTTAGATATGTTTATTCTTAGTATAGTAGACATGCTAATGTTTCATTCAATTCATGAGGTAGATATATAAGATGTAGTTTTAATGCTTTGACATATAACATAGTTTTGAATAAATTGTTTGATTTATTATATTTGTTAATTCAAATGGGTTTTCAAACGTACCTGCCGAAATAAACTCCAATATATGCTTTTTTGGATTCTGTCATACAAGTTTTCTTTCTCATCAATACTAAAAAGAACAAGTTAAACAAGGGTGTGAATTTGTAGGTGCAATCTTGATCATAGTATGGGTCTAGCTTAAGAAACTTCTTGTACTTAAGTTGCAAGCAGTTAAGAATTTAACTTAAACAATATTATGAGCGCCTAACCATAGACACGTATCAAATATTGATAAGGTGGTGAGGGAACATCTTAGGTTAAAGTGGCGAGCAAAAATTCGCTCTTCAATTGTGGGTGTTGGGGGTTTTACGATTAATGAGGAAGCATGTTAATCTTTATCTTCAAAATTATTATTCAACATTATAGCTCAGCATCCGTGTTTTCTCTTCCGCATTATCCATACAAATTTCTTTTCTTTTATATGGTTTTTTTTTTTTTTTTTGCCTTTTACAGATGCTGCTCCTTACCTTTCTCCTCTAGTTTTTCTCTCCTAACTTCACCATATTTCTCCATCATATTGATTACTTTCCCATACAAGTAGCTAGCTAGGTTTTCCAAAATAGCAAAATAGAAATGGAAAGGTACAAGAGCTAAATTTATTTATTTATTTTTTTTTTTGTAAAAGCTAGTTTAGGAATAAATTAAAGGAATGGGGATAGTGAAGCTGCAGATCAAGAGGATTGAGAATACGACTAATAGACAAGTCTTTCTCAAAAAGAAGAACCGGGCTTATAAACAAAGCCTACGAACTCTCTGTTCTCTATAATGGTAATATAATGTAGCTTTTATCATGTTTTCTCCATCTGGAGGCTTAGTCTCTTCTCTAGTAATAAAAAGTGATCATATTGTTGGGGTAATTTTAAAGGTCAGAGTTAAGAAAATAAAGAGTTAGAATATAAAGGGTTTAGCTATTATATCTAGTTTATGAGTTGAAGTAAAAGTGAGGTTTAGTGGGTATAGTGGTTATGGTTATATTTAATATTGAGTTAATATTATGACATATAATAGGCGGCGTATCCATTGTATGTAATGTGTGTGTCAAGGGTGTGTCAAGTGTGTTTCAAGTGAGTATCAAGAGTATCAATATTATTGAAGTTTGTTTCAAGTAAGTTTGTGTAGGAGCTCTGCGGGTTTCACATCTCCAAAATTATGTTATTTCTTTAGTCTGTTACATTGTATTTCCCCCCTTCACATTTAGAGTGTATGAGCATAAGGCTAAATCCACCAATAAGTGGTATTAGAGCTAATACTGTCATGAGGACCTGTATGAGAGATGTGGGGTTTGGAGCATGGTCTAATTTTTAAATAATTTGGGGTTTGGAGCATGGTCTAATTTTTAAATAATTTTTGGCATGTAGCATGAAGCGTTGGTTGTGGTTCTATATTTAAATTGTTTTAGCACGATGAAAATGTTTTTTGTTGTTATTAAAAAGTTTTATCGTGGGCTTGACATGTGTAGAGAAAAAAAAAAATTTGTGTATTGGCTGTAAGTGAGAGGCATATATAATGAAAAAGACACATGGATGCCGAATGAAGAGAGAAAGGCACAAGGATGCAGAAAGGAAGAGAGAAAGGCACAAGGATGCCGAAGGAAGAGAGAAAGGCACATTCAAAGACCCAGAGGATAATAGCGCGCAGGTTGCTAGGAGAAGGAGCACCTTTCAAACCAACGCTCTTACCAATTTCTTTCTCCTACCAGCACTTGCCACTGTAAGGGCCCAAACTAGACATGATATGGGCCCAAACTAGGCACGACTCATTAGGCATTATGTTTTCCTTTCCTATACAAAATGTCTATAAGAAAACTAAGCTTTCAAGCAAAAATAATCTTAGTGTTTGAGTATATGAAGGAAAAAATAATAATAGGATAAATTTGAAACCCTAAAAAATAAAAATAATAATGTTGAGCTTATAGGCCCAGCTCACTTAATGCATGACACAACATATGGCACAAGACTAACTAGGTTGCAGGCCATGCCAAGTCTAGGTCTTAACTAACTAGACCAATACAAACAGGATTAAAGTAAATGGGCCAACACAAGCACGATTAAAGTAAATGGGCCAACACTCATACATCATCAAACAACAATTGACTCACTTAAAGGAGTTGGGCTGATACGGTCATAGGACTTTCTACTCAATATTTTTTTCACTTTCAAGTTTTATTTTTCTCTATCATATTACGGTTTCTTCTATCGAAACCGGAGGGGCATGTAGCATCATGAAAGATGTTTTGTTGTGTGAGTGTTGGGTGCAAATTAGTCATTGTCCCGTCTCGGGTAATGAAATGAAATTCTGTCATATGTGGAGAAAAATTCATACCGAATTTTGTGACAGATCGGGTTCGACCCGTACGGAAATGACATTGTCTAATAGGTGGAAATTCTCAATAAAGAGTTGGGGAAATGGAGAGATACCTTGGCAAAAGCGATGGACAACCATAGAAGCGGGGAAAATCTTAGCAATGAGGTAAATTATTTGTAATTTTACTGTCCCATTAATTTTTTTAAAATGTTTCTTGCAATTTCTATATTTTGTTAATATTTCTTGCATTTCCAACATTTATTTTAATGTTTCTTGCATTTCCAATATTTTGTTAATATGTCTTGATTTTCCAATAATTTTTTTAATATTTCTTGCATTTCCATTATTTTGTTTATATTTCTTGCATTTTCAATATTTATTTAAATGTTTCTTGCATTTCCAATATTTTGTTAATATGTCTTGATTTTCCAATAATTTTTTAATATTTCTTGCATTTCCATTATTTTGTTTATATTTCTTGCATTGCCTATTTTTTTTTTAAGTTTCTTGCATTTCCAATATATATATTTTTATATAGATTACGCAAGCACAACTATGGTATGGTGCTACTGGGCAAGGCAAAAAAAGTTTCGACCATGACCAATGTTGAGAGGTGGTGAAGAATTGTAAGAGATTCCAAATTGTTCCAACGTGTCGACCGTGGTTTGAACGAGATGCCACTCCGCGATTCATCGGCATCGGATTCGCCTATAGATTCGCCGATGAGTCAGGACTCACCCATCCAAAGGAAGCCGAGGCCTATTGGGAGGAAAGCGGCGAAGGCGAAGAGATAGAGTAATTCTACCAATAATACATCTAAATTTTTGGAGAAAATTGCAAGGCAAAGTGCTATGAGAATTGAAATAGACATGAAACCCAAAAAGATGAGAGGGCATTTCAAGTAGAATATGCAAAAGAAAGGGAGTATGTACGCAACGAAAACATTGAGAAGAAGGATCGGGAAACCATGGCCATGGATACAAGTCATATGTCCCCTGAAACAAAACAATTTTGGAAGCTAGAACGAAGGGATGTTATGAGACGAAGACTTTTCGTGACGATGGACCTAGCACACGGATTGGTTAAATGATCAAAACCGTTAAGTTAGTTTGCTTGCCTTTTATTTCATTGTATTTTAATGTTTTGTTTTAAAACTTAGTTGTAATTCATGTATTTTATTTCATTAGTAGTATTGGTTTTCTTTAAGTGAATAAAGAAAGCATTCAATAAAATACATTTTTGTTCAAAACATTCCATACATAAAAAACAAACCACAACCAAAGCATAAAAAATAAACAAACCACAACCAAAGCATAACTAAAAATAAAACATAAACATAATAAATTAAAAAAAACATCTTCACTTCACTTCTTTCACCGTCAGTGCCTTTCACCGCCCATAAATGCTCCATCAAGTCAACTTGACATCGTTCATGAATATAAGACGATAGCATCTCCGTATATCGATCAATTATACGGGTCATGAAACGACCATCCCTAACCAACGGTTCATGCTGCACTAGTCCATTTGGCCCCATGGGTTTTTCATAAATTCTTGTCAAGGCCGTGTTCATGGGATCCAGTTCATACACGTCTGCAGCATCATAATCATACTCATCCTCCACAATCATGTTATGGAGGATGATGCATGTCATCATTATACTCCTCAGCACCTACTCATCAAACAGCCCACCGGGCTTGAAGAATACCAAAGCACCTCTCCACATCTTTTCTGTAACCCTCTTGATAGGCAGCAAATAAAATTGCTATATCTTTGCAGGCCTTCAAAATCGAACTTCGGACAACTTATGAAATTGTAGAAGAATAAGAACAGTAAACTAATTGCTAGTTGATGACCTTAATAATATATATTAGCATACACAAAATGTGTCTTGTGGTGAGAGTCTCAAATTACATCTTTTTAATGTTATTTTGAAGACTTTATGATATAATTTTGACTTAATAAATATAATTTCACTCGTTGTTACATTTTATTCTCACCAACTGGATTTATGAATTTTCTATATTAATTTGGTGAACTTATTAGGTGAATTTATCTTCTGTAGGAAGTTGGAAAGCCAAAAGATGGAAGACATATATTTGTCCAAGTTCAAGCTAGGTGTGAAGAGAATTGTTGGTGGATTTTATTAAAGAATTGATTGTGGGATTATTGTGATTATAAAGAGAAGTAAAGAGGGAGAAGAGAAGACAAAACCGTTGAAGCTAAAGAGCCTATTTCATGTCATTTATAGCCATTTAACGCCCACTTACCTCACCGTTATTTCTTTTCCACTAACTCTCCACCATCAACACATGTTTAATCCAATTAATCCCTCACTTAAACCCTTCATTACCCACCACGAATGTATTAACTTCCCACTCACCTCATTGACTACTATAAATCACCCATCAACTTATTTGGCAAGGGCACCACTATGACAGATTTCTTTATCCATTTCATTCAAAATTTAGTTTATGTTTTCCTTTGTAATGAGTTGCCAGAACTCTAGCTAAGGCTAAAGGGAATGTTCTTTGAGTAAGTTTGTGAATTGTCCTTTAATCCAATATATGGTATGAATTTCTAAATTCTTTTATTTTTGGTTTTTCAATATTTTCATATCCTTTTATTTTGATTGATGTTAAGTGCTATTATCTTTTCATAAGTTCAATTATATTTTTCTCATTGTTAAGAACTAACTTAGCATGCTTTTAAATTGAAAGAGTAGATATTAAGCAATTCCATTTTCTGAACAATCATTAATAAAAGATAACATTGAAAAATTAAACTGATTTTAATTTCTTTATCTTCCGGTTAAAGTTTCTCAATGATGATTTTAATCGAGTTATAATTTGGATTAAAGAGCATGAAACATATTTTGTTTAAAGAATTGAACCTTGATGCCTTAGCATTTCCATTATTGATATTTCATTTTTAAACTCAATTTCCACAACAATCAAATCAAATTACATTTCCATTTTGCTTGACACTTTTATTGTGGTACATTTAATTATTTTGTTGTGTGCTGATATTTGCCTATCTGCTCCTTGAGGATACAATACTTGGACTTCCAAGATTATTACTACGTGTGACTACTTGCACTTGGGTAGACGCAACATCTTCCGTACACTTAATTAAAAGAAAAGGAAAAACAAAGTCACGCAATTAGGGCATGTGCTCAGAAATCAAATCAATAGTATCAAATAGCCACAACTATATGGACCTAAATAATTATTTTGAAGGGAACAAAGTTTTTTCTGGAATCAAGCTATTATCTAGGTGCATCAAACTATTATCTGACAGTATCAGTAATAATGTAATTTGGATTGGATTTGGGTCATTTTGGTCCCCAAACCTGGATGAGACATGAAGTCAATATTTTGACCACCAAATTTGAATCACAGCCACATACGGATAAGCTGTGTCATGATTCACACTCTATAATGATATATATATTTGTTACAGTCCTGATTTCTTGGACTACAGGGGTTCAAGAGATTTGTGGTCACTCACCGTTGGATGTAAATTCAACGGTTCACTCACTCTTACACTCCTTTTAAAAAACTTTTTTAAACCATTGAATTAATATCCAACGGTGGGTGACCACAATCTCTTGAACTCCTGTGGTCCAAGAGATCGGGACTGATATCTGTTATTAAAAATAAAAAAAAATAAAAATCCTATTCCAACAAGTAGATGGAAACCTATTCCTTGTTGGTGGAGTCGGCTAATGGATGCACCTACTATTATACGCGAGGGCACCCCATTCTACTTTTACGCAAAACTTCTTTCTTTTACACAAATTTGCTCAGTAACTTCTCTCTCTGCTCTTAAACTCGCTTTGCTTTGTTGTCTACGTAAATCATGGCTTTCAGAAAAAGTACATTGATTTTCTTGGTTATGCTTGCTTTATGTGGTGTTTGTTTTGGTGCTGTGTATAGAGTTGGTGATTCTAATGGGTGGACTTCTAGAGGACTTGTTGACTACAACGAGTGGGCTTCAACAAAAGACTTCCATGTTAACGATACACTCATATTTGCTTACAACAATCAATTCCACAACGTGATGCAAGTTACTACCCAAGATTTTGAATCTTGCAACCCTAACTCTCCGGTCACAGTCTATACCTCGGGATCTGAAATCATCACCTTTGATAGGCCTGGCAACTTTTACTTTTTGTGTGGTGCTCCTGGTCATTGTCAAGCCGGACAAAGGGTTGAGATCATGGCCACGCTACCTAAATCGGATGATTCCTCACCTTCAGCCTCTCCGACTGAAGCGATATCGGCAAGCTCTGCTCTAAGTAATGGTCCTGCACTTCATTTTTCGAAACTTGGGTTGGGTGTCACCATGTTTGTGTTATCTACTCTTTTGGGTTTTGTATTTTAGATATGTTTCTTAATATATATAGTAGGTGTTAATGTTTCATTCAATTCGTTAGGTAGATGAATGTAGTTTTAATGTTTTGACTAACGTAGTTTTGAATAAATTGTTTGATTTGTTATATTTGTCAATTTATATTGGTTGCTTCTCTTTGGTTTGTGCCCCTGTAATACTGAAAACAACAAATTTTTTAACAAGGGTGTAATTTTACGTGCAATTTTGATAGTCTGAGTCCAATTTAATTATGTCACTAATGAAAAATAAAAATTAAACTTCTTGTACTTCAGTTGCAAGTGCTTAACAACTTTCCTCATATCATCACTCACAACATGATAGTAACAGTTTATTGACTGACAACTACTGGATCCCGAAATATGTAAGTTCTGAAATATTATGAAAATTATGGAGTTTTCTGAATTGAAATGGATGTTGAAATTCAGAAATTTTTTGGAATGGAATTGGAAGAGAGTTTTCATTTCGAAATTTTTTGGACTAGAATTGAAATCACTTTATTCTGATTCGTCCAATCAAGCCTTTCAAAATTAAATTATAAATGATGAATAAATTTGCACAATCAAATAAAAATTCTTTGTTTTAGTCAAGCAATTTCTCGTCATTTTGGCTACAGATATATTGGGGGCAGTGTCATAGATAGTGGTTAATAAAAGTCCTTATGGAATTCTGATAAGAGGATTCGAAGCCTGTTTGCTTCTTTTTGGCCTTGAAAGAGCTCGAAATTCTTCCGAAGGATTACAACTTTGGCCAACTTTAGACACTAGATATGGAGGAATGGCCATTTCATTTTCGAAGTGTAGATTAATTTCATTAGAACCCAAATACGTATATTTTCATAACAGAGCAATGCAATTTCTTTTTTTGCGGCATTAAATCCTTTCCCGCGGGTCCATTTTTAAAGTTTTTTTTGACAAAATAATGTGTCTTCGTTTTTTAAAATTTGAAATTTTAATATATTTTGGGTCTTAGATAACTTGGCTCAAGTATTGGCAAAATAATCATAATAATTCAAGTGAAATGTATCCCCAACTATATGGGCAAAAATCATTATCTGGCCATATTCCTTTTCACAGTTGCTATATTGGAAACGAATGTTTATCTAGATATTATCTGACACTAACCAGTACTAATGCGATTTGGATTGGGGTTGGGCCATTCAAACTTTATAATTAACTCTGTTGTGAAAAATAAAAATAAAAAAAAATAAATCCTATTCCAACAAGTAGTTGGAAACTTTATTCCATGTTGGAGTCGGATAACATACACAATATATATGCAAGGGCACCCCATTCTACTTTCACGCAAAATTTCAGTCAGCTCTTCTTTTCTTTAACATAAATTTGATCAATCACTCGATCCTTTTCTTCTTTATAATCCTCTCTCCTTTTTGTTGTCTCTACTCATGGCTTTGCGAAAAAGTCCACTGATTTGCTTGGTTATGATTGCTTTATGTGGTGTTTGTTTCGGTGCTGTGTATAGAGTTGGTGACTTTAGCGGGTGGTCTTCTAGAGGCCTTGTTGATTACAACGAGTGGGCTTCAACAAAAGACTTCCATGTTGGTGACACACTTACATTTTCTTACAACAATCAATTCCATAACGTGATGCAAGTTACTAACGAAGATTACGAATCTTGCAACCCTGCTTCTCCTATCGCAGTCTACGCCTCGGGATCTGACACCATCACCCTTGAAAGGCCCGACAACTTTTACTTTTTGTGTGGTGCTCCTGGTCATTGTCAAGCCGGACAAAGGGTTGAGATTCTGGCCACCCTACCTACACCAGATGACTCATTTACAGGTCCAAGTCCGACACCTTCAGCCTCTCCTGCTGATGCGATGTCGCCAAGCTCAGCTCTAAGTAGCAGTCCTGCTCTTCATTTTTCGAAACTTGGGTTGGGTGTCACCATGTTTGTGTTATCCACTCTTTTGGGTTCTTTATTTTAGATTTGTTTCTAATTAATACAGTAGGGATGTTATTATAGTTGTCAAAATCTATAGTTGAATAAAATTGTTTGATATATTATTATATGTTTGGTTTGTGTCTCTGAGTCACTGCTAAGTGAAAATTAAACTAAACCTATCTATACATGTATCTTCACAACACTGAGAAATAACGCTACTTTTGTGTAGCAATGTTGCCTTCAACTGAGAGGGAACCGTGATCGGGGCATGGCAGCAACAAGGCATGCTACTCAATCAGCTTAATCAGCTAGTTTTCCTCCGGCATTCATGGGTAAAGAGAAATCTCATATACCTGTAATGCATCATGTATGCTGCTGCCACTGGTTTGACTCAAAAGGAAGCGGAGCGGGTGAGCCTTGGCTTGGCTATCTTCTTGTCCTCTTCAAGAGGGATTAGTGAAACATTGGCTGGGTTCTCGATCATCAGTTTAGCTACCAGATATCCTGAGATGCTCCAGGTCTTGTACTTCCTCGCTTGCTTCCTGACATATCTCCCTGCCTTGCCGTCATAGTATTCTGGCCACCCTTCTTTTGAGAGCCGTTGCTCCACCTGTTCAATTGCTCTCTTAGCAGTCTGAGGCCTCCCCGTCCTGATACATGCTGTAGTAAGCAACCACAACAGTGCTACAAGACAGATGCAACAACATTAACCAATTATTTTAGAACAAACACATAAGTCAGAATTCTGTGAACAAGCATCAAAATATCATGAATAGCACAACCATTTGGCACGCTTTCCCAAATTACATTCAGAAATGTATCCCACAACATTTATATACCAGAAGATTTCGATTGGAAAAGTGGTTACAATCAGCAAATAAAGATGTTTAAAATAAAAGATACTATGTCAGGTAAGTAGTACTTGTAGCCTAGTTTACTAAATAAAAACAATAACTAGCCTACTCGTACAAAGTGGGTACTAATGTTCATGAAATGTAATTGAAAGGCCTCAGTCAAATAGAACTAGCACTAGGCTTCAAGTAGAAAAATAGAACTGCAAATTGTAATATCAAGCAAATAGACACAGGGGACATTATCTGAAAGATTTACAAATCAACGGAAACTAAAAAAACCAGCCTTGAGCCACCGATATTTAAGCAAAAACCTTTATACTTTAATGATGAAAATGACTACTAAAGGTGCTAAAATGAATAAACATAGCACGTAACAGAGACAAATCAAAACAAGACATAAACAAAAGGAACAGAAAAGATAAAGAGCTAATGCAAATAGCACATTGTGATAACACTATCTCCAGACTCCATGAGACTTACTTGGCCAACAGCCACCATTGTGATAACTCCATGAAACTTCTCTGGGTTATCTGTTGTTGTTCGGAAATCTTCTTTACAAGTTAAATCCTTGAACACACTCACTCATATTGTTAATATTACTGAATAAATGGCCAAGGCAGGCGCTAGGCGGGCTAGGTTGGGGCTAGGCGGGCTAGGAAGTCTAGGCGGTTGTTAGGCGATCTAGGCGGTTGCTAGGCTGTCTAGGCAGGCGTGAGTGTCTAGAAAAAAAGAAGCCACATTTTGGAATCTCCAAGGTCAGGGACGAGATGACGATGGTGCTATGAGAGAGAGAGAGAGAGAGAGAGAGAGAGAGAGAGAGAAAGAGATATGAGGATTGAAGAAGAGAGGTCGCCGGTTATATGAGCGAGAGAGAGGGGCTAGAAGATGGTCGTGTTTGAATGAATTCAAGGAGTTCCATTCTATCTCGTAGTCATTATATTGTATTTATAGCGTATAGCCGCACGGCTATACTATTAGATATTCTTTTTTCTTTTTTTAAATTAATATATATATATAAATAGTGGGATCCTTTTTTTCTTTTAAATTTTTTCGGTTTCGCATAAGTTTTGTTGCGTTGATAAATTAGCAATTTGATCAAATCCACGTTGAACTTAGATTAGAGGTTCTCAAAGTCTAAATTCAGCTTAAACTGACTGTAATAACCCAAACCTAAAATTCATATTTAATTAGTAATTTATTACGAGGAAAGACAATTTTACCCTTGGAATAATTTATTAAAGAAAAGTTGACTTTTTGACCAAAAAGGAATTTGACAANTTTCACATACGCTGTTGCGTAGAGCGCGACGAAACGAGTCCGTAGACATGGAGTGGGCTCGAATCGGAGCTTTAACGAAGAAAATACGGTTAAAATACCATGAGGGGCAAAACGGTAATTTGGAAAAATCAGATTTTAAACCCTCACTCTCTCTCTTCTCCCTCAGTTTTTTTTTTCTTTCTCTCTCTCTCTCTCTCTCTCTCTCCTCTCCCGCTGCTTCCCTTCCCGTCACCCTTCAGCCGCCAGAACTTCCGCCACCGACCACCTCTGCCCCTGCCGTCGGTGCCAACAGGACCAGCTCGGTTCCGTCTTCAAGCCCCGACCACTCTCCAACGCCAGCCGCGGTGAAATTTCCGGAAAAATCTAAGGGAAGTAGCCGGATTTGACAGAACTTCCTACCCTTCAATCTGTGTCATTTGGCCACCAAATCGGACGGGTGAGGTATGGATTTCTACCTATTTTCCATGCTCTAGCTGATGGTTGGATAGATTTGCATCGATTTTGACCATAGATAGCTCGGTTTTCAAATTGAAATTCTGCCGATTTTCGGCCTCCGTGTTCGGCCACTTCCGGTCAGTTTTTGGGGTAGGTCCAAGAACAAAAGTGGTTCCAAATGTGGTGTTATACCTATGGTAGGAGTTTGAAGCCGTGGTTTTGAGATTTTCCGGCGATGCTTAATCGCTTTGGACACCCATCGCTGCCGGCGCGTGTGGCGGCGCGTGGGCAAGGGTAGTGTAGTGGCACTGTGTCTTGATACGATCCTTAGGTTATCACGAGTGCGTAGGAATTCGCGGATCTCAATTTGGATACCGTTTGAACCTCGAACGGATTTTTCATGTTGTGCGATTTTCGGGTTCGATACTGTTGAGCCGTTGGATCGTACTCAATTTCAGATATATTACTCTAGAGAATTTCAGAATCGTGTAGGATTCGACGGATTGTGAATCGGAGTCCCGGATACTCCGATATCGCGAACCCTAGGGCTAGGGTTTAGAAATTATGCGATTACACGATCGTGGTCAATCCGATCGTCCGATTCAGACCAGACTTGCAGGACATGGTTATTTAGATGTGAGAAACCTATAGGAACTCCCAGATTTTCAATTGGAGGTCGTGGACCCCACGAGGTTCCGTATTGACCAATATGGAAATTTATCACTTAGTGAGTCTCGGGTCTTTTAGGACAGTTCTAACCGTCCGAAATACTTAAGTGGGCATAAGATTGATTTTAAAGTTAGTGCACGCACTTCTAGGAGTCAGGGGTCAGGGTTTTAGTTAAATACTTATACCGAGCAGTTTTATTAATTAAATATTCATGGTGGTTTAATCAGGCACCCGGGGCCAGGCAGACCCGCAGGAGGGACCTTAAGGAGGTCTAGCTAGCTCGGATCAGGAGTGAGTGGACTTTTCTTTTATAAATGATTTTATGCAAATAAATTTCATTATTTGATCTTGAATAAGTTTTATTGAGTATGGTTTTCCTAGCATGATTTGTTGAAGTTAAATATCTTTATTTATATGCTGCTTAGTTGAATATGCTAAAGAGATATGGAAAGTAAACAATAACAAAAATTCAGTTATTTATAAGATTTTTCAGAAATTTTATATTTTCTTAAACCACCTTAAGCACCCAGTTATAGAAATAGGTTGCCTTCGGTATATGTTACCTTCAGATATGACGATGTCCACGGACATCCAGTTTGCCTTCAGTTTTGTCAGTGCACTTGACATCTGCCTCACGAGTTTCGGGGATGTCCGGATCGTGAGAGCCAGGAATGCGGATCAGGCTGACTACGGTCCCCTGACTCATGCCAGTTTGCGGCTCGGGTTTACTTTGTGTCATCGAGACCTGCCAGGGGAATTGACGGATATCAGGAATTGACGGAATTAAAGGGGTACACCTAGGTGGTAGTTTTAAATTGATTTCAATGCTTTTAAGAGAGTTTTATGGACCTTGGTTATGATTGGCATATACGTATATAAATATGTGAATGCATTGATTTTAGTATGATTGAAGTGAAGATTAAATATTTAGTCTTTACATAACTGTTTTTACAGTGGGGTTAGTATGTTCATATGCTATTTTCTAGACCTTTATTTTTGTCCACTCACATTTTTTGAATGTTTTGTGCCCCCAGGCTGTAGACGTGCACAGAAATCCACCATCGGGCCGTTTTCCAATCTTCCGCGCCTTTCCTTTGATGTAGAAGTTTTGTTTTGTAAAAGGATTAGCTCCTCTGTAAACTCTTAGTAATTGCTCTTATATGTTGCCCTAGATTGAGAACTGAACTGTTGGATTGTATATTTACGTATGCTGGCAGTTGATTGTATATTTATATTCTTGTTTTGGCAAGTGTAAATATTTGGTATTGAGCCAGTTACAAGGGAAACTCTACCGGTTTTTCGGTAGAAGTTAACCTTGTTATTTTATCATAATTTGCATAGAAGGGCAAATAGGTCATTTGTGCCCGACATTCGCCAGGTGTCGGACACGCACAGGGTCCGGCTCGGATTCCAAAGCGGAATTTGGATCGGGTCCTGTCACTGACTCTTATATCAAATCATCCTCATTACGTGTAGAATCGCCTGCTTTTGGACTCATTATAGTTGTAGCAACATCACTCTAAGGGTGGAGTCATAAATTTGGTGGGCATATAAGTAAGTAGGGATAAGCAACTCGGCCAATTTATGATTCATGTTAGATTGATTTAAGCATTAACCTAATAGCATAATCTTAATCAGGAATTCAATTCCTAATTTTGTGTTGCCCCACTTACTTTTTAATTTCTTGATGTAAAGTAAACGCATGAATCCTTCATAGGTAGAATTTAATTCATGATGAGAATTTCAATTCCTAATTAGTAAAACACACCATCAGAGAAGAGGAGAGAGAAATTGATGGTTCTCCATTCCTTCCTCTTCTCTCTCCCTAGGCCCACAACCCTCTCTCGCCTCTTACTTTTTATTTTTTAATGAATTTTTAATTTTAGTTACTCAAATATTTAAAATTTAGGATAATAAAATATTATAGATTAGCCAAAATAGAGAACATTGTTGGAGGAAATAATTTTAAGTAGTTTGCTATAAAAGCTTTTTAGCTGTTTTAACTAAAATTTGGCTAAAATTTAGAGACTTTCCTAGAGATGGTCCATCTTAATCCCTAAAAAAAGGGAACACTCAAGAAACCTGGATGATTGCATACACAAGGTTAAGCCTTTAAATTGTTATGTTTATAGTAAGTTATATTACGAGTTGGAACCAAAGACACTCGTCTACAAGTCAATGCCTTTTTCTATCGGCCTAGACCACATTAACTAAAAAAAGTTTCTCTTTCAGCCATAAGGAAAAACATTATATATATATATATATATATATATTAAATGGACTTTAAAAACACACCAAAGGCCCATTTACAACATAATAAATATGCTTTTAACTTCTTATAAATTATAAAACTGTCATCAATCCCTTAAAATAAGCCCAATCCCAAAATCTCATTAAAAAAAACCCAAAACACTCAATAGGGCATCAAAGTAATTTAATAATCAAAATTAAATTCAATAGGGTCAACTATTATTTTTTAGGTTTGTTTATATAAATTAATAATATATAATTTATTTATATCATTAATGCTAAGAATGGATATATGACTAAATATCTATTTTATTTAACACAACCCAAGACATATATATAAGAAACATGAAAATACCAAATTTAAAAAAAATAAAAAAAAAATGCTTTGGAGGATCTGATTCTGAAGCAACAGCCTCCAAAATAAAGATCAGAGATTCAGAAAAGTTGTTTGCTTTTTTCAAGGGTTGGAATGGCAAGGAAACTAGTTAAGCCTTCGCTAAATAAGCAATCTTTCTTCAAGATCCTACTTGGTGACTTCTCTCAGCGTCTGGTAACATCCTGCCTTCTTTTTTACTTTTAAGTTCAAGATCAATTACAAACTGCTCTCTGTTTCTTTTGGTATGGTTCGTTTTTCAAGATTAATCTTCAGCATGCGTTCAAGTTTAGTCAATTTGTTAGATTCCGAATGATGCCCGTGATTTTTATTTGAAGGTTAATACCCTGTTCATGGTTTATGTTTGAGCACACTGTTTTAGTCCACACTAAACACAATGGGGGAATTTTTACTTCATAGAAATAAATCACTTTCTCACACCTATTCATGCATATTGTATGCTATGTTCATGATAGTGAGACAATAACTGAACAGGGTTAGGTCAGTTCTCCAGGGAAGTGTCCTTTTCATCCAAGTTTGAGTCCCCTTCGTATAAATTTGATTTATTTAGAGTAATTTAGGCTAAAGTAAAAAAAAAAACTGAACATATGTGATTGTTTGGATTTTAAAAAAGCTATTAAATTTTGTAGCGTATACCACCTAAGTTTGTCAAGAACTTCAATGTATTCACAAATGTGCTCTCAGTGGCCCTAGTGGAATTCGGTGGACTGTGGAATTGGAAGAGAGAGAGAATGGCTTGTTCTTCCAAGATGGTTGGCAAGGGTTTGTGAAGGATCATCATTTAGAAGATGGGGATTTTTTGGTTTTCAAATATGATGGTGAATCAAAGTTTAAAGTCACAATCTATGATAGAACTGCTTGTGAGAAGAATGTAAAGGTAGCTGAGAGGAGTGGCAGTCCTGTTTCCTTGGCTAACAAAGGGAAAGCTCAAGTTAAAGAAGAAATTGTTGACCCTGAAACTAGAAACTACAACAAAAACTGTCAAAACAAAGCAATTGTTTCTGGCAGAAGAAGTGGTAAGTTATACTCTATTTTACTTCTCTACATCTAGGGAAGATTTGTTTGTGCTATTTTCTCTAGCAGCTTATTTACTTTTTTCTTCTTAAATTGTGTCTCATATTGATACTGTATAGGCAATTATGTTATACCTGGGAGGAGACCTGCAAATGATCATGTAGGAGCAACATCAACTGAACCCGTCTTGTTCAAACCGAAGTATTCATGTTTCATGGTAACTTTCACGAGTAGGAGCAACATCAACTGAACCCGTCTTGTTTAAACCGAAGTATTCATGTTTCATGGTAACTTTCACGAGGAAACTTCGATATGGCGTTGTGAGTACTTTATTACCCAATTCTTAACCCAATTTTGTTTTTAAAACTTCCCTCGTTGTGATTGCAAATAGTAGGAGATCTTTAAAATTCCTTTTTAAGATTATGTGACTCAATGAAGATGAAATGTAATAGAGTTGCAGTATGGAAGTTATGGAAAAACATTTTCAAGAAGTCATTATTGAAAGTTCTACCATTTCTTAGGGGTACACTAACTTCTTAGGCTTGAGTACAAAATTTATGAACCATTCAAGTGAAAATGCTTCTAGCATGAAAGTGTTATCATTTTTTTCTCCTTGATATCGATGATGTTCCAAATTGCAGCCAATTCCCAAGGAAGTAGCCGTAACTGAAGGTCTTCTTAGCAAGAAGAGTATGATGATTCATGATCCAACTGGGAGATCATGGCCTGTTAAACTTAGAGTCCGGGGCAAAGTATCTTCTTGTCGTGTGAACATGTCTACAGGTTTGGTAGACTGTTGTAACGCGAACCAGATTATACCCGGGGACACCGCCATTTTTGAATTTGTCAAGCCAAGTCTGGCACAAATTCATATTTTCAGAGTGGGTGGCAATTCTGTGGTACTAGCTGCACCTGATGTTAAAGACTAAAGCTAGCCGACTCCAAAGCCTCAACTTGTAATACTTTCTGGGAATGTTTTGACTGCAATATCCACATATCTATTTTAGTGCGTGTGAAATATTTTCTGATTGTTGTGCTTTAGATTTCTCTCTTGTAAATATGATGCAGATGCACTTGGATTGAGACAGTTGAGTTTATATAACTCGGTGGTTGTGTACATGTAAAGTAGAGTATTTTGTCTTTCGGTAACCATGTTCCATGTCCTTGTTCAGAGTTTTCTTCTTCTTCTATAGTTAGATTGGTAACCACGTTTCATAATCCAAAAATGGAAAAATCAAAACCATCCTTGTGTTATTTGGTTCTAAACAGAGCCCATATCTGTCACTCCATCCAGCCAGATCCTGCTAATTTACCACCATTGGCTCATCTTTGTTTGTCTCATTTAACACATACATATTATGGTTTATTTAATTATGGTTTATTTAAAGTCTAGAAGAACAACAAAATGTGCAACAAGGAGAGTTTCTCAATCACACACTCACCCTCTTTCTTTCTTCCCTTCATCTTCTCTCATTTCATCTTACATTACAAGCAAATATAATGCCTATTTATAGGCAAAGCAAATGGCTTGGTTTGGTGGGTGTGTGATTTGGTTTGGTGGGTGTGTGATTTGGTTTGGTAGGTATGTGGTTTGGTTTGATGGGTGTGTGGTTTGATTTGGTGTTGAATGTTAGAGCATGTGGGCTTCATCCACTCTTCTTTCTTTACAACACTCCCCCTTGGAGACCACATGTCCCTAGATTGGTTGTCTCATTAAAACCTTGCTTGGAGAAAACCTAGTGAGGTAGAAAACTGATGGAAGGAAGAAAAAAAAAGAGTATAACAATATGTATAGCATACTTCTGGATGCTCCCCTTGATTAATATCTCCCCCTAATGTCTTCATGACTATCTTTTGGAGTGAGAATCTTTCGGAGTGAGTGGAGGATGTAGCCATTAATAATTCTCGTAGTTGAGTAAGTAAATATATTTCCAGTGAGCTATCTCTATGTAAATCATAAAATTTTTTCAGAGTCCGCGTTTCCAACAAAACTTGGGCTATTTGTAAGTTCACTTGAAAGAATATGCCCGTACATGGTGTTATGCGGAAATAGCATCAAATATACCTCACATCATCCCAAAATGATGGTGATGGAGTTGAGCCTTATCTGGAAAATATGATGTCCGGTCCAATATACTTCCGGAAAATCTTTAAAGTGTCCAACGGATAATCCTCATAAAAATGCTTCAATACTTTCTTAGTATAAGCAAGAATCTCGTTGGCATAATGCTCGATCTTTAAGTCGAGACAAATATTTCTGGAACTCTTGAGAAGCTTTAATGTGTTGCAAACACATTATAATCAATATACTCATTGAGGCAATTTATGTACATTAACATTGAGTACAGATTTTGTGCTTCAGGCACATGTCATTCAGGGACTTGCTTCATGCAATTTCAATCCTTTCAAGGATTTTGTTTAAAGGGATTAAACTTTATGACACATTATATAGCTTTAACCCAGCTATTTATACATCTTTAGGGAATCGCTTCTGGCAATATGCTCCGTGCATTTAATAACCCTTAAAGATAACATGTTGGTCTCCGTAAATGTGCAATAAAGGGGCACAATTGAATCTATAAATATGGAGAAAACCCAACATTCCTTGTTTATGCCAAAAACATTGTGTCATACAAAGTAGGTATATTCCCTTTTATTCCGAACACCCAAGTATAACTTTCAGTATTAACAAATTTTGGGGTTCGTACTGTGGGTTTGTTCTTTCACGTTCATTCTTATCTATAATGGAATTACCTCATTCCATTTTGGCCAATGATATTGTCGACATTTAATAATTGAGCGTGGTTCCAATCAACACAGCCCATTGATGATTTGAGTAGCTACTCCAAAATCAAAATTTGTCATTCATCAATTCATGATCCCACCATTCTCATGTGCATGCGCATACATCAATTATAAGCATTTCTTTGCTTTTGGGTACCCAAGCCACTGCAGGGGCTTTTATTATGTGAGAATGTGGATTATAACCTCCAATGGAGCGTTATTTTATAGTAGGGCGTGGATAATCTCCATTTAGGGAGTTGGAACATTTAGAACCCATATATCTGTCATGCTGCAGGCATGCCACAGATTAATACATACATGTCAATTAATTTCTGGGACTTTAACCCATACAATTTGCTACGCATTAGGCGTGCACAATATCAATATTGACATGTCAAAGGATTGTCCTTTCGGGACTTCAATCCACATCATTTGCTACGCAACAGGCGTGCATCATATTGATCACTGCTATACCCATATTTTGTTCTTATGGGACTTTAATCTGTGCAGTGTATTATCAATGTATCCAACTTGCAATCTGTAAAATTTGCATTAATAATTCATGGATACATACAAGCCATTCTTTTGGAACGGACTTATCTCCCCATTTGGTTACCTTTCAAGATAAAATATCAAATAAGTATATAAGCATAAAATAACACAAGTATTGCTTACATCCTTAGGTGGGAGAAACTTTTCTCAAGTATCATTCAAGCTTGTATCGGCCCAGTAAATGTAGTGCTTGATGATCTAGTTATATCCTGCAAAAGCAAAAATCACAATTCTTTTCTCTGTCAAAAACAAATAACCCTCAGAGTTAGGATCACTTCATGGATTCTTTCTTCGGATGTTCATTCTAAAGAAATAAAATCTCTTATGAACAGAGAGTTATAAAAAGAAAGAAAAGATACAAAAATTGTGATATTGATTGCAAGGTAAGGTAAGCAATCAAGGAAGGAAGCTGGTGGGAGCAGACAACAAGCTCTCATTTCTCCTAGTCTAGAAGGACCTCAGGAGATTAGAGCATAAGGTCGCCTTCACAGTTCCCTGATGTAGCGGAAACGTGATCAGGGATAGTCTTGCTTCCTGAATGGATGATCAGAGATAGTCTTGCTTCTCGGGCATATTGAGTGCTTACTGATAAGAAAAACAAGTAGATATCGCATCACTAGGTATGGAGAAAACTGGATGTCTTCTGCAAAGAAAATTTCGTTAGTAACACATTTATACACAAATACAATGAATAGGTAGAACCGGTGAATTTCAAATTAACCATAGGAAAATTGCGAGATTCTCGGGATACTTTTGAAAAAGTAGCTCCGTGAAATCCGTAAAGCAAGATCGGCTTTGAAAATAATACTTGAAAATGCCGAAAGTGCCGACAGGCATTATTAGAGGCCACGTGAAGTTTTGGACTCTGGGAAAGAAAAAGATAATATGGGGATTCGAGAAGATATTGGGATCCTGGAAATGTTGCCACATTTTCGTCTATAGATATTGCCTTTGCAAAACTTGATTGGAGCAACTGCGTTTCAACTCAACTTCCTTCATTTTCTGAAACTTTAGTTTTTGTAAGACTTTCTTCGAAACCTTCTTAAAATGGCTTCCTCTTCCCTGCCCAAATTATTTCAATTTAAATGATGCTCCCAAACAACAACCTCCCACAACAACCAGTGACGCCAAAGTTTGGCGTCCATCCTTTGTATCCCAAAATCGTCATCTCACAGTTAATGATTCTGTGATGATGAATGATGCTACTGCTGTCATAGTAGCTAGGAATTTCATTACTCCAATGGATGAAATGTTGTTGACAGGGAGGTCTGAGGAAGAGGCTATTGATGACTCAATGGCTTCTAGCATTCAGAGTGCTGCTTCTGTTTCTAACATGGCTGATCGTTTGCGTGTTAGAGCAAACGAGGTTCAGAAGCTAACAACTGAAAATTCGTCTCTTCAAAGAATGCTTCATGAGTCTCAACAGGAGGTTGAGAAACTTAAAGGAGAGAATAATTCCTTGTTGAAACTGGTGAGTTCGTACTCTGTTGATACACTGAGAAGGCTAGACATGCTGCAGGTCTCAAATGAAAGAATTTTGGGAGACCATGAGAGGCTCATGGCTAAGCTTAAGAGGCGCCGTCCTCTTCCTTCAGAGGCTTCCAGAACATAATGTAATTTTATAGATTTTACAGGGCCTGCACCTTCATTGCAGGTGGAAAAATCTATCTGTTATATGTTCCTTTCCTGTTATAATAATTGCGCACATTCTTAAACTTGCACCTGTGGTTTTTACGTCTTTTCAAAATGACGGTTTGGAACCTTGTGCCTTATAGGTTCAAATAACCACATCGACTCTCCCAAATTTCATATTTCAATGCATGTGAGCCCGTAACTTCTGGCCCGGGCTAAACACAAACTCAGAATTTATTCGCCCTTTTCAAATGGACATGAAATATGGATTGAGTAAAAGCCACGCTAATATCACAATATAGTAGTGAAGAGCATTAACTACTATATACCCACAACTTCAAGTTCAGGATCTCTCATATATTTGGATCCATGGGCTTCCGGCCCAGATATAACAAAATATGTGGGGAGCCTCAATTCATCATTTGAGGTTTATACTGATATTATCCATTTCACGGTGTATTTTTAACAACCGGAATTCACAAAATATATTTCTTCCTTGAGGTGTCGATTATAACAAAATCGAACTTTATTAAATTCATCATTCTCTTATGCCAAAGAAATATGTGGTGTACCACAATTTGCAATAATACCTCAAGGGTTGTCCATTTAACTGTTGGAACTTTAGGTTCTCAACACTGTTAGATTTTGAACTTCAGGCCAAAATCACATATTCTCATGGTATGGATATTCAATCCCCTTAGATTTTGAACTTCGGGCCAAAATCACATATTCTCATGGTATGGACATTTTTACAATTTTCTGTACATATTTCGGGACTTCAAGCCCTTACATAATTGTCCATATTTTGAGGAACTTCTGGCATCTCATTTAATTGCTCATCCATGAGTTTAAGGAACTGCAGGTTCCTTTTTGTATATAGTGACGGTTTACCCAAAATGGTTAATATTTATGCATACGTCACTATTCATGTGAATAGTACTATTCATCAAGTCATGAATACATATCTATTCATATGTGCAGTACATTTGCCAGTACAGTTAATATTCATGTGTACGGCACTTTTAACCAATACGGTACTGTTACATCATCAAGGAACTCTAGGTCCTTATTTACATGTCAAGGATCAAGGATCTTCAAGTCCGATCTCTTGTTTACAAGTATAGTACCGGAGAGACTGCCAGCTCTCATATCAATATCATCATCAAGGATCTTCAAGTCCTGATGTAATTGTATGATGAGGATCAAGGAACTTCTGGTCCTGATCTGCATACTGTAAAAACTCATCATACAACACAATTAATCCATAAAATAAATTGCTGGTAAATAAATTACTGGTATGGACGATAAACCCGCACCATACTTTAAATAAAATTAAATGTGCGGTAAAGTAAATTCATAAATTAAATTGCTTGTGTATGGACGTTAATCCCGCACCATACCTTAAATAAAATTAAATGTGCGGTAAAGTAAATTCATAAATTAAATTGCTTGTATGGACGTTAATCCCGCACCATACTTTAAATAAAATTAAATGTGCGGTAAAGTAAATTCATAAATTAAATTGCTATGAGGGTTAATTCCCACATCATACTTTAAATAAAAGTAAATTTGCGATAAAGTAAACGTGCTTGTATGGGCACTAATTCTGCTCCATACATTTAAATAAAAGTAAAGGCGTGGACGATAAACCCGCACCACCCTTTTAAATAGATACTGTTGTATGGGTAATAAACCTACACCATACAATAAATAAAATAAATGTGGGGATAAAAACCACCACTAAAAATATAGAGAAATAATAAAATAATAGAAAAAGTAAGAGGCATAGAGCTTATCCTTACAGTTGGTTTGCTCGTATATCTCTCTAGCAGACCACAACTTCTCCACTACTTTTCTTCCTTACATCAACATAATGGTTAGTAGTATAGATAATAGTGCAACACAAAAATTATACCTGAGAGCTTCTCGTGCTGATAACGTGTTATAAAACGAACTGGAATATGTGCAAATATTGAGCTGCACGTAAAGTAGATGAGACACAGCATTTAACGAGGTTCGGCTATGCCTACGTCCTCGGAGAGCAGCAACAGTAACCTTTCATTCATAACATAATATGGCTACAACTCTAGTGTTTACAATATGTATGCTCACCTAATTTTCTCTCTAGGAGAATTTCTCTTTGCTCTCTTTCTCTTCACACACTCACCCTCTTTCTTTCTTCTCTTCATCTTCTCTCATTTCATCTTACATTACAAGCAAATATAATGCCTATTTATAGACAAAACAAATGGCTTGGTTTGGTGGGTGTGTGATTTGGTTTAGTAGGTGTATGGTTTGATTTGATGGGTGTGTGGTTTGATTTGGTGTTGAATGTTAGAGCATGTGGGCTTCACCCACTCTTCTTTCTTTACAACAAACTCGGGTTTTCCTCAACTAGTTAAGTGGTGATAATTTTAAGAAGCATTTGGTTTGTGCCGAGACAAGGCCCTGCCCGAAGTCCAATGGGTCAATCCGTTTAAATCAATAAATTATATTTATTTTATAGTAAAATAATACATAATATTATTATATTGATATCTTAACTTCAAGTTTATTTATTTTTTAATAATATATATTAAATTTTAATGTTTTCTTTATAAATAAAATAATATTTTTTTTTCAATTTTCAGTTTTTAAAACCCGAAGAATGATATTATTATGCACTTTCCATGACATAAATTTGCTTGCATTAACTTTTTTATTTTTTATTTTTAATAACGTGAGCAGAGTACTGATTCACGAAGAGAGGTGAGGCATCCCATAGATCTTAAGGTTTTATTTTATTTTTTATTACATCCGACAAAAGTTAGTAGAAAGTCTTTATTATTTGAATTTTCATTTTAGTACAGTAAATAGTTCTAGGCATCCAGTTCTAGGTAAGGAGCTTGTAGATGAAGTAGTAAGAATTTACTCGTGCACATATAAGTTGAATTCCACAAACCCAATATTAGAAGTGGGCATTCAAACTAGAAATTTGAGTTGAATTGAGCTGAAAAAAAGGGAAACAAATTGGGTTGATAAAAAACCAGACAGACCGGTTGGGTCCGGTTATTGTTTTAATTCTTGTAGAGAAAAAATTGAACCGAGCCGAGCCTAACTAGTTGTGTATTTTTGAAGTTATTAATAAAATATTTAAGCCCAATGCTAAAGTTCTAAGCCCATAACTAATCTTTTTCCAAGTCCAAGTTAAAATCATCTTTTTTTTCTAGGCCAATTACCTTCATTTACATGAAATTGAGTTATTTGTGAATTTTTGAGCTCCAAAAATAAAATTTTAGTTGGGTTTTGTAAAAATTAAAATAAAAAAAAGATTCGGGTCAAAAATCGAAAATCGAACTGGTTTATAGGCAAGCCGCCGGACAACCTTGGATAATTTTTTTGTCAAAACCGGACCAAACCGTGCTCACCGCTACCCAATATTGCTTCTATAAAGAAAAAAATAATAATAAATTCCCAGGTACATTGAACGACATGAATTAACTTCACGTAACGACCCGCCGTTTCACACAGCGAACGGTTGTTTTCACTTTTCAGTGTGTGCTTGCTGTGAGTTTCCCCAACGTCTCTCTCTCTCTCTCTCTCTCTCTCTCTCTCTCTCTCTCTCTCTCGTTAATGTTTTAGACCTTTGCTTCAATTGAAATAAATCAAAATTTCTGTTTCGAATTTTGCTACGAAAACACTTGAGATTTGTAGCACCAAAAAACCAAAAAAAACAAACGCTTGGGATTTTGTTTTTGAGAAAAATATAGGGAGGAAATGGCCGATAGAGACCGCGATTGGGATTGGCATCTGAGAACCTTATCGAGCAGTGCCAGAGACTCCAACGTCGCCAATGATCCTGCTTCCGATTCTTCTCTTCTCCAATCCGTGAGTCCTCTCTCTCTCTCATCATTTTCCAGACTCTCTGTTTGTTTCTTGAGAAAAAGGGGAAGGAAAATCAAAAGCTGAGCTTAATTATGAACCGAACATACACTAAGCGGCTTCCTTTTTTTTTTTTTTTTTTTCCCCATTTATCTGATTTAAAATAAAATATTGTTTTTTTGGTTGAATTAAATGTTGATTAGGTGAAGAAGCTATATGAATTGTGTAAAGCTGAGAATTCAGAGGATTTGGTGGCTAGAGTTTATCCGCAGATTAACAAGCTCTTTCAACGTTCAGTGGCTTCGCTGTCTCAATCTCGAACCTCTATTGGCCTTCTGTTGCTGGTTCGTTTTATCTTTTCCGTAGTTTTTAAATTTTTTACTCAGCCCTGTGTTGTTACTGTTTCATTTTGTCTAATTTCTGAGAAAAGACTAGGAAATGAAACCCAAAAATAAATAAAAAATTGTTGATTAATGTCAAGTAGTGTTTTTAGAATTTATACGGTACAGAAAATGGTATATGGGATGCTTACAGAAAGCACCAGAAATAGATATATGTGATGCTTAAGGTTTCATATCCATTTGAGTATTTGACTTTTCCATGCTGAAACTTCGGGCGTTCGTGTAAACCTGAGGGGGTTTTGTGAAAAAGTCAAAAACCCAATGGATTGTTGGTGTAAATAACTCATGATTCATTTGGAAAATAAATTGGAAGTGCTTTCTACTGGGTTCCCTAAGGTCTGTGCTTTCCGTTGTAAGATAACAAATGAATGCTTGTTCACTAGGGCTTGCACTTATGTAAGCAATAAGATGAAGGGTTTTCTGGAGAAGTTTCACTAATCTATGGGAAAACGATAAGAATGTAAAAGAGAATCTCTTCTTTCAGTGTCTAGTAGATGTTGATTTTCAGAAGTCCTTTTGTTTTCTTTTTTCATTGACTACGGAAAGAATAATTTAACTCTTATTTTCTGTTACGGTATAATAACTATTTCAGTTTTCGTGTCATTTTTTTATTGGTCTGAGAACATTTTATTGACAAAGCCACAACAGTGGATATCGTAAAGAGTCATATCCACCATCTCCGTCTTTTTTTTTTTGGTGTTGCCTTTTTCTTTCCAATGTTGAGGTTTGCGTGTATGATAAATTTTCTTTTTGGAAGATGCCTTGCTCAAACTTTTATTACCCTGATTTTTCTGCCAGGCCATTCTTCAATTTTACCTTGATTTTGGAGAGAGAGTTCTACATGATGCTGATCCCAGTCTCAGGACATTCTTCCGTTCATGCTTGAGCCGGTAAATGATCTACAGCTTTTCATATTATTTTTTAGGCTGCTTAAAAGTATATGATATCGAGTGAAATTGGGTTTCTCCTTTATCTATGTTGACATCTACCTAGTAATTAGTTGTATGATATGGAAGTTGCTCTTTCGTAGTCAGTTGCTCCATCATAATCATTTGTTTGGTTTTTAATACAAGAAAAGGAAAAAAAAAAAAATTGTGGCAAGATTAACCTGCAAACTTCTAGAAATTTTGTAAGATAAAATGGAAGAAGGGAAGATTTTTATTTGTTACTTCAGTGTTTTGAAACTTCCCCAGTATGAAACCTAAGTTCCATTGGTCTATTTCAAGCTCCAATACTTGGGTTGATTGATGCAGGAGATGAAATGAAGAATGACATACTTTGTGCACCTTGTCGTGCTTTATAAAACCTTGATTTGTTCTTTGAATATATCAGTTCTGATGATGAACATGTTCTTAACTCTATACTTGTCCATGGACTCATGTCAGGGTCTGTGTCTGTTAAATGTTAAATATGATGTCATATCAAGGACAGAGTCAACAAGAATCATATTGACATGAAAAGTACTCTCTAGATTCTTTTGTACTTTAAAGAGAAAGTTATAAATGCTAAAACTTCAAAAAATGCACTACTGAAATATCATCTGCCTTACTTTCCATTTGGTGTTGAAATGAGCATTTCTTTTCTTGCTTATATTCTTACATAAATTTTCCATTTCCCTTATATGAAATCTAACTACAAATATGATGGCCATCACACTTCAAATTTTCTAATCTGGTTGCAGTGAGTTTGCAGATCCTGTTGTTGCAGAAGCAACCATTGACTTTCTGAATGCCAACAAGAAAAAACTTTTAACTTCTTTCCCTACCTTACTTCCTCAGGTATGACTGATATCTACATCATTTTCTGTTTGTAAGGAAATAGTATGACATCTACCTGTTAGCAAAAGTAAATATGGTGTTCAAGTCTGTATTTTCATATTATTTAAAAGTGTTGGAGGCACTTCGCAATTGTGTAGTTGTTTTGCATATACTGCAATAAACACTTACATTCACATGTAAATTACAAAGAATCACTTAGTAAACATGTCTAAGTTACAATGCTTGACTCAACTTTTGAAAGCTATGAAATATAAAAAGTTAAATCATTCTCGTAATTTTTTATGTAAACCGTGGGTTAGTTGACAATTCTTGCTTCTTGATAATATTCTCATAATGGTAAAGCCTATCAAATATCCAAATGAATTGAAACAAAATCAGTGCCCTTGTAGTCAAAAGTATTTCAAATTGCATTTATAAGTTTATACTTCTATTTTCCTCTTTTTTCTATTTTCTTTTTCCTTTTATGTGATCCTTTTTCAATATCAGCAATATCCTACAAAATGTTGTGAAATAACTCCATCCTGTATCTCTAACTTTAACAATGTGTCTGCAGTTCTTTCCGTTGATGTTAAAGTTGATTGCGTGGAATGGGGAAAAGTGAGTTCTTTGGTACCTCTCATTTGATTTTGTGCTCAAAGATGCCTTTTTTATGTATACTTTTGTCTTTTTATAAACATGTCACATCACATATGACCAAATTGTTAGCTTTGTACACAGACACATTGAATATATGTACATTACAAATATTCTTTTTTTATTATTTCTAATTGTCATTTGGCCTTATAGTGAATGGATGACTTGATTTGATAAATTTTCTAAATAAAGAGAAGCCAATTGTTGTCATCTTTGTGAATTTCCCTGCAGATTAGAAAAATCATTTATGAAGGTTTTTTCAGGATTGATGTCTCCTGGGTCATTTCTTCCATTATTTCCATCTTTAGTGGACTTGCCAAGTGAGTTTGATTATTCAGTTCACATTTATCTTTTGTATTCGCCATATTTCTTTGATGGCACATTATCTCTTGGCTTATTTAACCTTACAGAGCTTATACTCTGGTTCGGTCTTGCATGCGTTTTTGTTTTTTTGTGGATTTATTTTGATCCTTTTATCTACACCCTTCTGATATCGTTTATGAAAAAATTGATTTGAAATATTTTTTCTGGCCATCATAAATAATTTCGAAGTAGTGAAGCCAAAATGTCAGTTGCAAAGTCCCACCATTTAGCATATAAACAACGAGGTCTTATTGCTGCCGATGGTTTGCACTCCTACAGTTAGTCCTACTCAGTGTACACTTGTGAACTTGTAACTGTATGATCAGAGAGTCATACAGTCTTTTTTACTTATTTAACTTTTTGTTTTTTCTTTCAAACAATAAAGCACTTTCTGATCATAGCAGCCCTGTTATTCTGGGCTTGGCTGTGTTTACTTTATGATAAATTTCTTTTTCTTAGTTTCCTCTTAAAGTTGCATGAGATTTATAATTTTTCATCTCAACTATATTGTAGTTTTGGTGGTGGCATTGGAGAAGGTAGAAAAGAGCTCAGGGTCGCTGGTTGGAAACAGCATAGCCTCAATGCAGAAGAGTACAGCTCCTGAGGTTATTTTTGAGACTTAATTACATGAGTTTATCCGAAACTTTACAAATCCTGCTGTTAAACATACCATTTTTATGTTGATTCAGATGCTGCTCGCACTTATGGATGAGGCATATACTGGTTCAACAATAGGAGATGGAGGGGGAGATTCTGAATCAGAGGACAGCAGTACAATTGATGTTGCTGACCCTCTGTTTCTCGATCTTCTAAAGGATGAAAATGATGGCATCGCTGTAAGGATTTTTCTTTCTAATCTAATGTTCATTTGCATATTCTGGAGCAGCTTACAGCTGTTTTAATGCCAATGTCAGTGACACAATGTTTAAACTTGGTTAGGATACAATCGAAAAGTAGATTTTTTATTTTTTTAAGCGTACAGAAAAAGAATATTTCTCTTATTTGTATCCTCTTTTTTCTTTCCTTGTCTTAAATGGTGTAATGGGCAAGTGGGACAGATTTTTGAAGCAGTTTGTTTAATTCGTCCTTTTTATCATTTCATCTGAGTGCGGATGCAAGATGATCACATAAACTCTTTTATTTATTTTATTTTTTTGTAATCACAAGGAATTTAGTAAAGACTTTGACGTGGTCTGTTACTGGACTTTTGTTTTTTGTTATTTGATTCCTTTAAGCATGATTCTTAATGTCTGTGGTTTGGACCACTCAGAAATATTTGAATCAAGATTTGAGCATATTTTTATAAATGACTGGATACCGTTACTTTATGGCATCAAGTTTATTTAGAATTGAACATTTGCGAAAAATATGCTCAAATTTTATTTATGTTGTATTTCAGGAACGCCATTGGACGTCTCCTGGGATGGCTGCAGCTTTACAGGCTGCAATTAATACCCCTCAATCTGATAGGCTGAAACACATACTACGCATGGCACCACAGTTTCTTGATGTGTATTTTTCTATAGCATTGCGTGATGTCAATAATTGTATGTTAGATATAGCTCTGATTCTTCATTAGAATTTGGTATCAATTTTATTGTTTACAGATTTTATTTTTGAAACTTATTTCTTTTGTTTGTTCTCATAAGTTATTTTTCTCTATTTTATTCCAGCTTTGGTCTGTGCATTGATTCCCCTACTCATGTCCCGAAATGCCACAATATTTCCTGACAAAATTTATTCATATGAGGTGCGTATCCATTTAAATAAATTTTAAGTTTTCTTGTGCTGAGGTTGTTGCAATGCTCTTTTGGCATCCTAGCAGACTGTACAGAAAGATGTGGACGATATTATGATTATTGATGCATAGAAATGGACCAATCATCAGATGCACTTCATTTGACTTGATTCTGCAAGGATCATTGGCCAGTATCACAATGATGCCCTTAATGATGTCATTTTCTTTGATCTTGTCACACTTGAGGCACTAGAGTCATCAGTCACACGACGCACCCAAGATAGTTGGTCCTCTTTTTATGATGGACAATGATGATTGGAGACTGTTATAGTTTCAAGAAACTGAATATTTGCATCATTCTTGTTTCTTACGATTCAGTATCCTTGATTTGGTGTACCCAAAAAAAGGGTTTGGTGCTACCCTGTTATATATGGGTGTTAAATACTTTTCTTCTTTACTCATTTTCATATTATATGCATGGTTTGAGCTTGAATTATTCTTTATAGCTATGTATCATAAACTTTTCTTGTGAACTTCTGTGAAATCTGATTGCATGATGCCTGTTCTCTTGTCATCCTTTGTCACTTGGAATCATCATGATGTATGTGTAACTCATGCGATTTCCAAGAGATGGAGAATCTTATTTATGAAAATTTATGCATTTCTATAGGTTCGTAAGAGGCTTTTAGAATTCATGCTTGCTGCATTTCAGCGCTCTCCAGATTTTATTGCACTTTTGAAGGTAGTGTCGCAAAAACAATTTTACTTCAGTCATTTATTATTGTTCGATTTCTTTCAATTATCTATGTTGCTTTTCAATCTATTAGCAACTGTTGGTGACACAGCAGGCTCTCAAGTTATGTAATTAGAAATTATGAGGTGCACAATTTTGACCAGATAGCAGGTGGGACTAATGGATTTCAGTTCTTGTGGGTTTTCGTTCAAACCTTAATTATATGGTTTAAATTCAAAGGGCAAAATGGAAATTGAGAAAAATATACTGGATACATACCTTGTAGTAGACTCATGCCTAACTTTACTAACATGTTATTGTAAGATATTTTCTACTGTTCTTGATTGAAAGTTTGCAATGTGATTTCAATCTTTGCAGAAGCCTATAATGGACAGGCTTGGGGAAGCCTATGACAGCCCTGAAAAGGTCAGTTGATTACCTCATCATTTGTTGAAGTTTGTAGGTCTCGTATTTCCATGTAGAGTGTATTACATTTTTCTTTTTCCATAGACAGAGTTGGCATTACAATTGTGTTGGGCCATCGGAGAGCATGGTGGGGGTGGAGGATCACACAAAGATGAAGCTCGTGAGCTTTTTGAGGGTTTAGAGCTACTCCTGTATGAAAACCTTGCATCTAGGTAACAGATAAAACCCTTGTTTGATTTGTCTCATATATGTCCTTAGCAATGGCAACCTCTTGTTTGCTGACATTTTTCTTCTCTTTTTGTTTTCTTATGAAGCCGTCTAGGCCTCGGACAGCAGTCAGTCTTTAGCTCAGATAGCCAAACTTCCAGAAAGTCATCCCAATCAAGGCTTCTATGCTTTGTTGTTACGGCCATTGCAAAGCTGGCTACCAACCATCGTGAATTGCTGCCTAGGGCACGGGTTTCCTTGGGCAAGGTTTGACTTTCAGTTTTGACCATAAGCTCATAAGCTTAGCTATTTCCTTATCAGAGTAGTGTCTATGTTTTCCTTTTCTTACACATAAGTTCTATGTGTTTTAGTGGAAGAGGTGGATTTCCTTTGTAGCATAATGTGCTGCCAAAATTCCTCCATCAGTTCGCGCCTAGTAAATTGTTTTGTATCCCCAGGTGGCTCGGTCTCGAATATCAGATGTGAGGGTCTGGCGGCGGGCTCGTGATTATTTGGGTTTAATGACCGAACCTGCAATTTCCTTGTCTGTATTGGGTCCTTCACGACCTTCACATGGACAAATGCAGAACCCAGGCACTGTCAAGTGGAGTGATGGTGCAACGAAGATGATTGCACATGTTCCGTTTTATATTCTTGGCGGACAAGAAGGTTAGGATCCTTTATCAAAACCTGTTTTACTAAAACCCTGAAATAGTTACAAGGATTTACTTAAACTTCTTCTCAGAGCATCGACAAGAACTGTGATCAATATATCAATTCATCTGTACCATCACATCCTGTTGCTAGTTGAAAATGATTTTTTATTTCTTTTTTGTTTAAAAAGAAAAGTATGCACGAAGCAGAATGGGCTAGGATTATGAACTGGTATACGCAGTGTATAATTAAGTATGCACCATTATGCTATATTTTGTATAGATGCCTTATGAAATTTGGCGTTCACCTTCTCGCAGGTCCACCCTTCCATGATTTTTTGTTTTCAGATACTCTTCCAAGAAGATGAATGGTGGCTGATTTTTTGCACAGCGTTTGCAATCATAGATTGTATCAGTTTGCTCTGTCACAAGTATTTTTAGTTTGTACATTGCCCTTGCCCTTGTATCAATCACCCTTAGGATTGACTAAACTTGTTTTATTTTTATCGAAGTTCTTTATTTGGTTGAAATGAAGACATGAAATGGTTTAATGGTAAATGATCTTATTCTAACACAAAGTGAGAGTATTAATTGTTTTGTGGTCGTGGTGGATAGGTTGAAGTACTAAAATCCACTCATGAATCTTTAGATTAAAATGGGGTTTTGTATTGGCACAATTTGTTGAGATTGTAAGATATTAGCATGCACGTAATCCATTGTAATCCAGGTTATCGATTAAAGGCATCGAAGGACTTAGTAGCACTCACAATGGCCATTGTAATGAACAAATATCGATTTTCATACTCTTTTGACCGCACTATTAATCACGAGGTTGATTTTGTTCTTTTGGTTCATTTATTTTTAAATCCTTACATTTCTTAAAACAAACAATAAAGAAAATTTCACGACACTAGAGAGTTTTTTATTTATTTTTTATAGAGAGACAATTACAATATGAAACCATGAGAACACACAAGTCCAAATAAATCAAAATAAAAAGGAAACGAACAATTTAGCGGCAGTCCATGCTCCCACAAATGACGGGACAAAGAAAGGCCATGGCCTAAATCAGCTACAACATCATCAGTAAAATTGGCTTCCCTAAAGACATGATTAAAAGAAATTTCTTCACAAGACGAAACCAGCAGCCAAATGCCTTGAACAAACATCATAATACCCCAAGGAATAGAAACCGCCTAATTGATGCAGTCCATAACGAGTTTAGAGTCTCCTTCCACGAAAACCTTATACCAACCATTATGGACGGCATGGGCAAGGCAAGACATTCACCAACAGTTATTGAAGCTTGACCAATATTTTTAGCACTTGCTAACAACACATGTCCATTCCAATCACGAACAATAAAACCAGTAGCACCATATTATTGCGAACAGATTCATCGAAATTAATTTTAACCCAGTCCATGGGAGGAGGCTCCCATTTGATGTCAGTCACGCACTGCAATCTTAAAGAAGATTTGGGATTTTGTTTCCGCTAGTCCATACCAATTTGACTAGCAACATTTAAGGCATTCGCAGGATGGAGAGGAACATTTTCAAAAACACATTTGTTTCGAGAATCCCAAATTTCCCAGCAAATCAGTAGAGCTTTAGTGAGAGTATTCAAGTCGTCACCAATTGATTTACTTGAGGGGGTGGACAACCAAGTAATCCCATCAAAATCAAGCTGAAGAGTTACAGGAAGGATTTAGGTACATCTCCAAATACTTGTAGCAAAAAAGCACTTAAAAAATAGTTGATTAATAGTTTCACTTTGATTGTTGCACAAGGGACACTCAGGGTTAACATGAGAAAGAAACCTATGCAAATGACTTCTCACTTGTGTGTTTGTACCGTATCTGACTGGCCTATCAGGACATGACATGTGGAAAAGACCTAACACCAAGCAGGGCCCAGTAGCCCATGCTGGAAAGCCTAGCCTCGCAATCGGTAGGTGCCCTCGGCACCCACTACCGATTGCACATTGGCTGGCCCATCGCATAGGCTCACAATAGACATTCGGCAGGTGCCCTAGGCACCCCTTGCCGATTCAACCTCCCATAAGGTATCTTGCAGGAATCTCTCAGGTTCCTTAATGGCATATTCGATAGGACACATGGTAGCCTCCCAGGCTACTCCCATGAGTCCCACATCAAAACCTCACACCAAGAGGACACCCAAAACCTCTATAAATAGAGCATCTTGCCCCCAAGGTACAAGGTAACAGCTATTTGTATTTGATACTTATGCCCTTACTTTGTCAATAGCTAACTACTCTCTCTTTCGGCTAACTTTAACATCGGAGGGCCTTTAGCTGGTACCACATCGATGCGTTAGGTCTTACATATTGCTCTTCCCTTTCTCTCTTTGCAGATCACCCTCAGCATGCCTAAGGAAAGTGCCTACCGAAGGCATATCATATCACACCTCATCTTTAAGTTGGGCCGAATACTGGTCATCTAGTTTTGAGCACCAACAGATTGTCGCCATCTGTGGGAAGCGTCACTGATTGACCCATATCTCTGCTGAGCAAAGATAAATACACATTTATCCCTCACACCTGATGGCCATAACTTCGGCCTCAACATTGGAGCGAGCCCCACTCCTCTGCAAACGCGTTATTGCCAGAGACATCCCCTCGGCAAAGCACTACTGAAGTCAACCTCTTGGCTCAAATAGAATCCCTACGGTAGGACAAGGCGAAGATACATGACACAACAACATCTCTCTTCCAAGTTGACGACACTCAGAGGCAGCTGCACGAGCAACAAATGCATTTGGCAAAGCTGTAAAATGGCCTCCAACAGACCATGCAACATCGACAAGAGCAGCCGCTCAAGAGCGTGCCTAAGTCCAACAGTCACGATAGGGGGAAGTAAATGGCAGCCGCCAAGCCTTCCACCTTTCAACACCTGTTCGTGCCTTCTTTGAAAGAACGATATCAGGAATTCCTAGTCTACTCAGACTATTGAGACAGATGGAATGACCGACACGAGCAACGGTGACCATTGCTTATCCGGGTCAACGCCAAACTCAATGATCATCACCTGGACGTGCTCGATCTAAAGTTAGCACCTAGACTACATAACTACCTTCCCCGGAACCACCCTCTCTTGCAGTTCGGAAAAACCAAAGCTTTCTCAACAGGACCGCAGGCACTACTGAACGACAGGTAACGAAAACCAGGAAGACACCTGCCAAAAACTGGGAAGACAGAGACCGTGGTAGGAACACCTATGGAACGGCAGGCCATGCAGACTAGAGGCGCAATGCTAGTCATCTATCACCTTGCCGTTCGGCAGGTCGTGTATACGATGACCCATCATCTATCACTCCTGCAGTTCGAATCCTCTTCAGTTTAGACCATTCTCTGAATAACCAATCTAGGGGAAGCTTTCGCTTGGACCATTCTCTAATCGGATCAGAACCTACATGCAGGAGGACATTCAAACCCTCAGGGTGCTATTCCACACAAGGGTTAAAGACCCTTTAACCCACCTACATACCTTCCAACTAGCATTGGGTTGTAAGGGCCTTACTAAAAAAGGCCAATGTCTCATGTTCCCATCACAATATGTTCATCACTGTATGTTGAATGGCAGCAGTGCAAAGTTGGGTTACTCCCATCCCAATTCGTTCATCATTGCTTGCCGAACGACAAACATGCAGGGTTGAGTCTTCACTCACCCTCCCACCCGTTCGACTTCACTTGCCGACTGTCAGAATCAACAACCATAAACCACCACCGTAAGCTTATCGTTTGGTAGCCATGGTCCAAGCATCCCTCTTCCAAGCGCCCCCTCGATCGAGGACTTAGGGGACTACAAGACTATCATCGGCAACTACGAATAACTGGCTCAAATATCTATATCTAGGCTCGGGTCAGAATTTCGAAGACTTTCATCAGGAACTTGGAGGACTTATATTTGTACCATATCTGACCGGCCTCTCATGCCATGACACGTGGAAGGGACCAAACACCAAGCAGGGCCTAGTAGCCCATGCTGGCAAGCCCAGCCTCCTAATCGATAGGTGCCCTCGGCACCCACGATCGATTGCATACTGGTTGGGCAATCGCACATGCTCACGGTCGACAATCAGCAGGCGTCCTCGGCACGCCCTACCGATTCAACCTCCCAGAAGGTATCTTGTAGGAATCTCTCGGGTTCCTCAATGGCATATTCGCTGGGACACATGGCAGCCTCCCAGGCTACTCTCACGAGTCCCGCATAGAAACCTCACACCAAGAGGACACCCAAAACCTTTATAAAAAGAGCCCATTGCCCCCAAGGTACAAGGTGACAGTTATTTGACACTTATGCCCTTACTTTGTCAATAGCTAACTCCTCTCTCCTTCGACTAACTTTAGCATCAGAGGGTCTTCGGCCGATGGTCTTACATACTGTTATTCCATTTCTTTCTTTGCATATCACCATCAGTGTGCCAAAGGGAAGTGCCTACTGAAGGCAAATCAGATCACACCTCATCTTTAAGTTGGGCCCACTACTGGTCGTCTAGTTTTGAGTGCCAACAACTTGCATTCTTTTCCGTATAAATAACCATGAAAAAAGTTGCACCTTAGGAGGCATGATAATCCTCCACATTTTCTTAAGGAGATCAACTTTAGGGTGGATGAGTTCATCCTGCAATTGAACATTGTAAGCACTTTTAATAGTAAACTTTCCATTTGGGCTAAGCCCCCAAATCAACCGATCAGGCATGGGGAAATGGGTAGAGGATATTTATGATTTTCTCAAATATATCTTCATCAAAGACTTTCAAACATTTTTCTCTGTACCAATTTCAATTGTGGATAAAATCATAAACTAAAACATTATAATCAATATTAATCATGTGCAAGTTAAAATAAAAAAATAAAAAATAAAGGAGAGGAAAAGGGAAAACCCAATTGGCAGTCCAAAACAGAATAGATTGCCCATTACCCACAGTCCACTGCAAACCTTTGATCAGAATAGAACGAGCATCTAAAATAGCCTTCCAAGCAAGAGAATGTGAAGCCTTCTTCTTAACAGAAAGGAAACAATCTTTCTTTCAATATTTTACTATTTGAGACCACCAGTTGGAATTATCAAATAAATAGATCTAGCCAAGTTTAGCCATAGCAGCCTTATTAAAATGAGTAGTTGAACGAACCCCAAGGCCTCCCATGAGGGGACTTTATTCTCATTACCCCAGAAAAAATGTCTACTGCAGTTATTTATTTCCTTACTAACTTCCTTTGGGCATTTAAAACAAGAAAGATTATGCTTAGGAATCGCAAAGACACTAGCCTTAATTAAGGTAAGTCTGCTAGCTCTAGACAAAGTTTGGGCATTCAAACCAGCTAACTTATTTCGGATTATGTCTATCATGAGTTTAGCATTGTCTGGATCTTTCCATAAAACAATGTTGTGAATGCCAGGATACAGGCCTAAAGTAGTTTATGTTGGATCTGGAGGAGGTTAGAAAGGATAGTTTTGGCTCTCGTAGGAACATTAGCAGAGAAATAAACCATGGATTTATGTAAGTTAATTTTTTGCCCTGAGACTTTAGAGAAATTTTCGAGTAAATTGTTAATGTTATTTGCAGCCTTCGAGGTAGCTCTCGCAAAAATAAGACAGTCATCTGCAAAAACTAGATTAGAAATTCGAAAAACACCAAGGGATGAAAACCCACATGTTTCTTGGGAGACATGGCAAGATTGTTGAAGTGTCTAATAAACGGTTCCATGCATAAGATAAATATATAAGGAGATAAAGGGTCTCCTTGCCTAATACCTCGCGAAGCTTTAAAATGACCATGATAAGAGTCGTTAATCATAATAGAGAAGGAAGTGCTAGTAATACAATTTATAACTCGATCACACCAAGCATTATTGAAACCAAATTGAGTGAGGCAACATCTAATGTAACCCCAGTCAAGGAGGTCATAGGCCAAGAGTGGCAAAACCCTAGCGCCGCACCCTCTCTCAAACCCTCAGTCTTTCAACGCAGCAAGGGAGGAGGTGGTCACTACCCCTCCTTCCCTCCCCCCTGGGTACCCCTTTCAATTTCAATTTCAATTTCAATTTCAATTTTCAATTTCCAACTTCCATCTTCCATCTTCCATCTTCCATCTTCCATTTCATTACATCTCTGTTATCTTTCTTTCTTTTTATTTTTAATTTCCCAACTCCCTTTAAAATCCTCCCTCCTTTTATGACTTCTTCAAGGACTCTATCTCCCTCTTGGATCCATCGACCCTCATGGGCTGCAACGACTAATCCTAAACACGATTTTTCGTGTCCCCTTTGGAAGATGTGTAGAACTCTTCCCCGGGTGCTTGCACCACCTCCTTCCATTCTTGGGTTGTTACCACCTCCTTCCTTGCTTAGGATGTTGGTTTCTTTGGCTTTGGGAAGTGTTTTCCCAAGTTTGTTCTTCAATTGGTTGTTGTTTCCCTCTTGGTGCTTTGGTGGTTTCGTTTTTGTAGGAGTTATTGAGTCATTGATGGTCGGTTTATATATTGCGAGGGATTTTCATATTTGTAGTTTTTGTATTTTTTTTGTGTGTTTTGGTGTGTTTGCAGTTCTTTCACTCATCATTAGTCCTGGTGGCGATGTCTCGGTCTTCATGGAAGCAGCGACAGCTGTACTTTGGCATTTGGTGGTGTTTCTGCTTATGGTTGGCTTTAGCTTTATGCCAATTTTGTACTCTTACTTTATGTCAATTTTGAGCTCTGTAGACTTTATGCATGTTCGAGTTTTATTTCTAATGGGCTTTTACTGTTACATTTGTTTGGACTCTTTTTTATGAGTTCCACTATCTTGTAATTGGCATTGCCTTTCTATCAATGAAACTTGATTCCGATCCGAAAAATAAAAAGGTCATAGGCCTTTTCTAAATCAAGTTTAATAGCCATAGCTCCTCTAGAACCCATGTCCCTCTTAAAATTATGAAAATACTCATGGGCAATAAGAATAATGTCAGACTGATCTTCCCGGAGCAAAGGCTCCTTCATTCTTGGAAATACAATTTGAGAGAACAGGTCTCAGCCTATTGATTAAGATTTTTGTAATCAGTTTATAAGAGACATTACATAAACTAATAGGACAAAACTGGTTAACAGACTCAGGTAAATTAACTTTTGGAGTTAATTGCGCATACAATTTGTTTGAAAATCCTTATATTTCTTAAAGCATACTCAACATTTCCTTTACCTCCACCCATTAAAATTGAGGGGTGGCCCTCAAAACATATGGAGTTTTGACACATGTCAAAATCCCATTTGCTGTGGAGAGGAGCTCCTCCTCAGTTTGAAGGAGCCTCGTCTTGCAATGATTTCAAGTGCTTACAATAAAATTGTGCTGAATCATTTGTAGTTTTAGTAGTTGCTTTGTACATCATATAGAGAATCCTAGGGCCTCCTTGATTGACATCAGAGTCTTTGCAATAATATTGTGCATAAGGAACCCTAGTTGATTAGAAGGCTCATGTTCATCAGTTGGCGATTTAGCAACGACGTGGAAGGCAATGGTCAAAAGACTTCCACCAGTTTCGTCCCGGTGGATCGGTCTGTCAGGAAGGATAGAAAACCCTGAGGGCAAGATAGGTATGTGGTCTGGCCATTCATCCTTCATCAACTTGTTCTCAGCATCCTTATAATCAAAGGGAGCATAAACTATGTAAGAGCCTGTCGAGGCTGCACAGCTCTCTTGCATGTACAATGCTTTAATCTTCTTTGTTTCATCCTATACAAATAAAATCAAGCAATTCTATATTAAGCTTAAATGTATTTAGAAGGGGAAGGGAAAAAAAAAACCCGAGAATTTATCTACAACTCACATTAATGGCTCGCAATATAGAAACCCCATTTTCTGGACTGTCGCCATTGCTTATATAAGCATGTTCATCGAATCTATGATTGCGTCCATAGATATCCCACTGTTTTATATACACAAGTTAAATGGAAGACATGATCGATCTCTTTCTGATAGATGTTAATGAAAGGATTATAGTTAAAATAGGATTGGATTGGATTGGATAACCCACTGAAGTCAAGGTATGTTGAATGAAGAAATTATGAAGGCAAACCTTCAAATTTTGTCAACTTGAAGGTAAGATTGATTAGTCATGAATGAGATTTATACTTACAATCCCAGGAGAATGAAAAAACTTTCATCCCAGCCATCATTTATTACTTCAGCATACCTTGAATGTTATGCGTTATCCAATCTAATCCTACGCACCAACGTAAACTTTATGTACGCTTTAAGAGCTACTTGCATGCTCTTTTTTTTTTTCTTTTTTAAGAAAACACTGCATATTCAAAATTCATAAAACATACCTGTCTCCGAAATTTGACATCACGAAGTAAACTAAATACTTGTTTACTTGGGACTGGAAGGTGGACAGAAGTAGCGAACACTGTTGTGGTACCTAGAATCTTCCCATGGTCATCGGTGCTACTCTTTGTCGATATCATTATATCAGCACCCGACACTGGAAATGGCATCCATTTGTTCTCTCTTGAAGCACTGATGTCCATGAAAAAGCTTTTTACCATTCTCTCCGAAAACTTCAAGAAGAATGTTCTTTGCGGTTGTGGTATAATCACTAATCAAAATAAGGGGAAAAAGCTTAGCTATTTAATTAGTGCATCTAAATCCAAGTCGATCCATGTAATCAAAAGAAAATTTTCAAATATAGTTCACTTGATTTTATCAAGATGCATGAAACAAATTAATTGGGATTTAATTTATTAATTACCGCCACGATCGGTAGGACTGTTTGGAACCCTTACAGTTGCAGACCATTGAAAATGCTGAATTAAAGTGTTAACCCAACGCTTTGCACAGAATGCAAAACCAGAAGTGACCAGCGGCTGAAAAAAATGATGAACCAGTCTGTTATCCACCACCACATGTTCCACCCATATAACCTACCATATGAACAAAAATTAATTGCATTAGCTATTGATAATTAATTCACTATGCTTTTCTCAACCATGCTAATTAACATAAGTATGTCTAGTAACCTTAGAGCATCCATTTGGCATTTCTTCAATCAAACAGCCTGATGGTCGTCTTCGAAAGTTTCTTGATGGAAATTGGGGCAACGTTTCCGGTGACACATCAACAACTCCCCACAAGCCACTGTCTAGCTTTTTACAATACCTTGCAAAAGAACTCTCTCTTGTTGGAACAAGTGGTGATGGGGCATGAAACTCAGCTGTCATCTGGAAACAACAATAACCTGAGAATTAACTTTATGGTACGATGGTTATTATAGGAAGAATTAATGCTAGTGTCAGCCATAATTAGTGTGGGACTCACAGTGGATCCCACATCAAATTGTGTGTAGTCGCCATGCGTGGACAACTGCGCTTAGCAAAACTATAATGCACTTTGTCATAATTATCTCATGATAGGAGGATGAAGCACATACACAACATTTGGAGTTGGATGAAACATAGGTTCCTATTTATATATATTACCAGTTGGAGAGTTCCATCGTAGTGTCTTTCCACTCCTGTCGATGCCAAAACTCCCACTAGCGTTGCTTTAGAGACAATATTGGAAAAAGCAAGTGACCATTGCTCCTGATTATCAATCAAAATATATGCAATCAATTGATAATATCTCATGTTTTTTTATTTATAGAAAATGATAAAAAAAAGTCCTTCACACAAGACAAAATGTTAAAATGGTCCAGTCCCCCCAAAATTGGACAAACCAGTCCAGTCACCGTCCGAAAGTTACACGAAATAACTCTTATGTCACTGCACCGGTTTGTCCAATTTTTGAGGAGCTGAACCATTTTGGCTTGGTTACCGCCTATTTGTCCTTATATGGTAAAAACCCTTTTTTTTTTTTTTCTATTTCAAACTTGTTTCGTAGAAAAACACTAAATAAGTTTAATCAAAAGAGAACCTACCAAATCCATCAAAAGTTCAATAATGCTGATAGGCCTCGTTTCGAAGTACTCAACTGCTCGTGAAGATTCAGAACTAACTGCAAGAACTGGTTCAAGTTCATGAGAGTTGTCAACGTCCAAGCTTGGGGGCGATTGACATTCTCTCACCTTAACCACTCTCATATACTCGACATCACTTAACATTTCAGTATTGCTTGCCATGTCAACTTGCCAAAGAGGCTCTTGAGCAAAAACCAGGCTTGAAAGCTCTTCCATTGCGTTAGAAGCTCGTTCACTGATTTTGATTGTGCTCACATCAGCATCTGGAGAGGCTGACATGAGTAGGCCACTGCCTCTTTCATCGGTATCAAAATTGCTTCCAAGAATTGGTTGTGACCCCAAATCTGTGAGTTGCACTCTTGTTGAAAAGCCTTGAGGGGATGCAGTGGGTTGAGGCAAGTCACTATGATCTAAATCATTTTCTGGATTGCTATCTATCTGAAGATTAGCCAAAAGGAAGAAGATATTGAGTTTTATAAAAATAAAAAAATAGTAATAATTATAGTCAAATGAAACTCAAAATCCATGAGAAGTAAGAGTGAGGTTAACATGGCACAAATTAAAAGTAGATCAAGATGATACTATAATATTTTCCACATCCGATAATCCCAGCAAAAAAAAAAAACAAAAGATGTACAAATATTGCCCACAAATATTTGAAAAAACATGTAATTCTGTTCAGTCACAATCCCCATTACATTTTTTCTTGATTACCTTTAAATCGACCCATAGATCTAACCCGGATTCACAGTAACCCTCTACCTTAGTAATCTTCCCAGCTGATCGTGCACACACTTCCATTACTCTGAAAAAACCAAAACCAAAACAAAAACCGTGAAAGCCATTAGAATGATGACGACATCAACTAAAACTTCACAACATACCTAGAGAAGTGATCATCAAGAGAAAGACAGGCAATGCATGCACTACTACAATATTGAGCTAAAGTCACCATTTTCTTTCTAAGTATTAAGCCCACTAACCAACTAAAATTGATGGCTAAAGGCCTTAGCAACTATACAGTTACCAAACCATGTTGGTTGTTGGTGTTGGGGTGGCTTAAGGGCTTAAGAAACTAATCTTAGCTTTGGTGGGAATGATTTCTATGACCTAACAATGATATAGACTTATGCCATAGCAACTAAACCCTTCTGTTGGTTTGTTGGTGGATTATAGATAAAAACTGGAGCCACTTATTCTATTAGTTGAGAGCAATGATATTTCCATTATTTTGGGTTTTGTGTAATTTTAATTAGCATTATTCAATTAGTCTAATTAATAACCAAAGAGAAAGATACAAATGAAAGACAAGTAAGCACACAAACAGAGAGAATCGAACAAAGCTTTCTCTGATTTTCTTCAATGTTACAATTTACAATTTAGAAGTGAGACTCTGAGCTGTTATAGCTTGATTATCTCTACACTAATTCATAAACAGAATGAGTAACAATCTAACAGCTAAACGGTCACTCTTACCTCCCCAAGAAGATTTTTTTCCGACCATGGATTCTGGAAATTCACCTCTTACAAGACCATGAATACATGGAAGGCATGCCTCTTCCCCTGAGAGCATCTATTAACCGCATCTGCCCTACATAAATATAAAACACAAATAAATCCTCAAAATAAAGAAACACAAAATACCCACTAAAAAACTAAAGAAATTTATGATTCTGGCAAAGATAGTGAATTCATTAGACGAACAAGAAATCTCATTAAATTACCTTTTAAACAGATTCAATCTGCCACCATACATTTTATTTCTACAACCAGTCAAACAAAAAACATGAGTCACTAAGCAAAAATCATTCAAATGAAAGATTTGTAAGAGACAAAACGCAGATCAAGCCCAAACCAGACAATGGGTTAGATTTACAAACACAGTACCAAGAATTAAATTTAAAACTAGACCAAGAAATCCAGACCCAATACCAAAAAAAACAGACGAGAATAAGGAGAAAAGAGGAAGAAGAAATAGAGGAGGCATGGAAGAGAGAGGAAAAAAAAAAAAAAAGAGTGCGGCGGCTGCTAATGAAAAAAAGATACCATCTCAACCCAAAACCCCACCAACCCACCTCCCTATTTTACAGACCCAGAAGATCTTCTTCCCCTCCAAGAAAAAAAACCCCAACCTTAGCTCCACCACTTTGTCATCTCCACAGCCACAAAAAATCTAACACCCAGATTTCCCACCAGTTATCTCCTCCAGCAAAAGAAAACCAAACCCCCAACTTCCTTCCCCACCAAAACACAACCCAATATTACAATCCCACTATTCACATCCATAGAGCAAAGAGAGAGGGGTGGATGTAGCCTCGACGTCCCAAGCGTCATCGCCGAACCCAAATACCAACTCAAGGCCGCCGACATCCCAAGCCCCCAGATCTTGATATAATTTAAGCGATGGATGGTTGGAGAGAAAGAGAGAAAGGTGTGAGATGGAAAAGCTTACACTTTTGACCAAAAACTTCGATAAAAAAAAAAGGACTTGCAGAGAAGAGAGACGAAGAAGAAGGGAGAAGAATGGTCTCTGTCGAAAAAGAAAAAGACGAGAAGAATGGTCGAGAGAAAAGGGCGAGAGAAAAAGAAAAAAGATGTAATAAATTTCTTAAATTTTGAAAGGAAAAAAAAAAACTTAATCTACGTTTGTTAACCCTTTTTTTTTTTTTGGGGGGCTAGGACATAGAAGAAAAGGGGGGAGAATCATAGTCGAGATGAGATTGAATTGAGAGGAGATGATGGAAAAAATGAAAACGAAAACTAAAAATTTAAATATATTTCAAATTGTAAAAGTCACTTTTGGTTCCTGTAGTTTAATATTTTAATCATTTTTGACCATATAGTTTTAATTTTGTCAATTTTACCATTGTAGTTTTATAATTGTAGCAATTCAAGGACAATTCTAATTTCCATCAAATTATTCTAACTTTTGTTGTCTGTTAAGGGGTATTTTGGTCCAAACTTGCATCCCCCTCCCCAATCAGCCAACACTCAAGAACAGTCCCCCTCCCCCAGCTAGCCACCACAGCCTCTCAAGGCCACCACATCCTTAACTGACCGCCACCACAGCGTCTCAAGGCCGCCCCAACCACAACAAAGGCGGCAGGCAAGCAAGCAGAGAAGCTAGAAAAAGAAAAAGAAAAATGGTTTTGAAATTTGGGAAGGTGGGTGGAAGCTGAAAGATGAAATTCAAACTAAGAAAAAAGAAAAAGAAAAATGTTTTGAAATTTGGGTGTTTGAGACAGCTAGAAAATGACTCACATTCAAGCTAGCATGTTCGCTTATAAGATAAAGATAGAATGTTGTCATCCAAACACCAAGAAAATTTCAAGACACTACAGAGTTGGTTATTCTCTCTTGATGCTCTACACTGTTCAAAAGTTAAATTAAATGCACATACAATTTGTTTGAAAATCCTTATATTTTCCGAAAGCATACTCAACTTTTGCTTTTTACTCCACCCATTACAATTGAGGAGGAGTAACTCCTCAAAACAAATGAAAGTTTGACGCTTGTAAAAAATCCCATTTGCTGTGGGGAGTAGCTCCTCCTCAATTTGAAGGAAGGCGTCTTGCAATGATTTTAAGTGCTTACAATAAACTTGTGCTGCATCTTTTATTGTTTTAGTCGTTGCTTTGTAGATCAGAGAATCCTAGCGCCTCCTTGATTGACATCACAGTCTTTGCGATAATATTGTGCATAAGGAGCCCTAGTTGATTAGAAGGCTCATGTTCATCAGTTGGTGATTTAGCAACGACGTGGAAGGCAATGGTCAAAAGACTCCCACCAGTTTCGTCCCGGTGGATCGATCTGTCAGGAAGGATAGAAAACCCTGAGGGCAAGATAGTTATATGGTCTCTGCATTCATCCTTCATCAACTCGTTCCCGGCATGCTCATAATCAAAGGGAGCATAAACTATGTATGAGCCTGTCGATGCTGTATAGCTCTCTTGCATGTACAATGCTTTAAGCTTCTTTGTTTCATCCTAAACAAATAAAATCAAGCAATTCTATATTAAGCTTAAATGTATTTAAAAGGGTAAGGGAAAGAAAACTGGAATTTATCTTCAACTCACATTAATGGCTCGCAATATAGAAACCCCATTTTCTGGATTGTCACCATTGCTTATATAAGCACGTTCATCGAATCTATGATTGCGTCCGTAGATATCCCACTATTTTAAATACACAAGTTAAATGGAAGATATGATCGATGTCTTTATGATAAAAGGATTGTATAATTAAAGTATGTGTCTCGGATTGGATTGGATAACCCATTAAAGTCAAGGTATGTTGAATGAAGAAATGAAGTGAAGCTTTCAAATTTTGTCAAGTTGAAGGTAGATGATTGATTAGTCATGAATGAGATTTATCCTTATAATCCCGACAGAATGAAAAAAATTTCATCTCAGCCTTCATTTATTACTTCAGCATGCGTTGAATGTTATGAGTTATCCAATCTAATCCCAGGCACCAACGTAATCTTTATGTACGCTTTTAAGAGCTACTTGCATGCTCCTCTCTTCTTCTTTTTTTCTTTTCTTTTTTTTTTATATAAATATTTAAAAACATTATTGCATATTCAAAATTCAGAAAACATACCTGTCTCCGAAATTTGACATCACGAAGTAAACTAAATACTTGTTTACTTGGGGCTGGAAGGTGGACGGAAGTAGCGAACACTGTTGTGGTACCTGGAATCTTCCCATGGTCATCTGTGCTACTCTTTGTCGATATCATTATATCAGCACCCGACACTGGAAATGGCATCCATTTGTTCTCTCTTGAAGCACTGATGTCCATGAAAAAGCTTTTTACCATTCTCTCCGAAAACTTCAAGAAGAATGTTCTTTGAGGTTGTGCTATAATCACTATTCAAAATAATGGGAAAAAGCTTAGCTATTTAATTAGTGCATCTAAATCCAAGTCGATGCATGAAACAAATTAATTGCGATTTAATTAATTAATTACCGCCACGATCGGTAGGACTGTTTGGAGCCCTTACAGTTGCAGACCATTGAAAATGCTGAATTAAAGTGTTAACCCAACGCCTTGCACAGAATGCAAAACCAGAAGTGACCAGCGGCTGAAAAAAATGATGAACCAGTCTGTTATCCACCACCACATGTTCCAACCATATAACCTAGCATATGAACAAAATTAATTGCATTAGCTATTGATAATTAATTCACTATGCTTTTCTCAACCATGCTAATTAACATAAGTATGTCTAGTAACCTTAGAGCATCCATTTGGCATTTCTTCAATCAAACAGCCTGATGGTCGTCTTCGAAAGTTTCTTGATGGAAATTGGGGCAACGTTTCCGGTGACACATCAACAACTCCCCACAAGCCACTGTCTAGATTTTTACAATACCTTGCAAAAGAACTTTCTCTTGTTGGAACAAGTGGTGATGGGGCATGAAACTCAGCCGTCATCTGAAAACAACAACAACCTGAGAATTAACTTGATGGTACGATGGTTATTATAAGAAGAATTAATGCTAGTGTCAGCCATAATTAGTGTGGGACTCACAGTGGATCCCACACCAAATTGTGCGTAGTCGCCACGCGTGGACAACTGCGTTTAGCGAAACTCTAATGCACTTTGTCAAATGGTTACCAACATATTACAATCAAAAATTAATTATGGCACTACCAAATAAGGAAACGAAACCAGTTTGGATGGACTACATTCACAAAGTGTAGTTCCTAGAAAGTGTTAATTACTAGCAAAGCAACAAGAGAAATGACTATTTTGTTGATGATGTATAGCTGATATTCCTTAACATTCAAGAACAATTTGTTCTTTAATAAATCATGTCAACCAAGTCTCTTAAATAACCCTAAGTAGGATTAATTTCATAAATATCTCATGATAGGAGGATGAAGCATAGATTTCCCATTTATATTTATTACCAGTTGGAGAGTTCCATCGTAGTGTCTTTCCACTCCTGTTGATGCCAAAACTCCCACTAGCGTTGCTTTAGAGACAATATTGGAAAAGGCAAGTGACCATTGCTCCTGATTATCAATCAAAATATAAGCAATCAAACGTGTTTCATAGAAAAACACTAAATTAGTTTAATAAAAAGAGAACCTACCAAATCCATCAAAAGTTCAATAATGCTGATAGGACTCGTTTTGAAGTACTCAACTGCTCGTGAAGATTCAGAACTAACTGCAAGAAGTGGTTCAAGTTCATGAGAGTTGTCAACGTCCAAGCTTGGGGGCGATTGACATTCTCTCACCTTAACCATTCTCATATACTCGACATCACTTAGCATTTCAGTATTGTTTTCCTTGTCAACTTGCCAAAGGGGATCTTGAGCCAAAGCCAAGCTTAAAAGCTCTTCCATCGCTTCAGAAGCTCGTTCGCTGATTTTGATTTTACTCACATCAGCATCTGGAGAGGCTGACATGAGTAGATCACTGCCTCTTTCATCAGTATCAAAATTGCTTCCAAGAATTGGTTGTGACCCCAAATCTGAGAGTTGCCCTCTTGTTGAAGAGCCTTGAGGGGACGCAATGGGTTGAGGCAAGTCATTATGATCTAAATCATTTTCTGGATTGCTATCTATCTGAAAATTAGCCAAAAGGAAGAAGATATCGAGTTTTATAAAAATATAAATAAATAAAAAATTTAAAGTAAAATGAAACTCAAAATCCATGAGAAGTAAGAGTGAGGTTAACATGGCACAAATTCAAAGTAGATCAAGATGATACTATAAGATTTGCCACGTTCTTCACATCCGATAATCCCAGCCAAAAAAACCAAAAGAAGATATACAAATATTGCACACAAATATATGAAAAAACATGTATTTCTGTTCAGTCACAATCCCCATTACATTTTTCTTGATTACCTTTAAATCGACCCATAGATCTAACCCGGATTCGCAGTAACCCTCTAACTTAGTCATCTTCCCAGCTGATCGTGCACACACTTCCATTAATCTGAAAAAACCCAAACGAAAACCAAAACAAAAAAGGTGAAAGCCATTGCAATAATGACGACATCGACTAAAACTTCATAAAATACTTAGAGAAGTGATCATCAAGAGAAAGACTGGCAATGCATGTGTCCGTACACATATACAAAGAAACTTACTTGAAAACCCTTTGGATATCAGGATCATTAGTTGTTGGTCCTACAAAATTCTCAGAATCATTCACGTTCTTGAGATGGTCATCAACTCCACTGCTCGAAGTACGACTGCGCTTGGTCTTCCTTCTTCCAGCCATTTTCAGCTGAAAACATATGCACACCAAAACACCATGTCACATTATAATCAAGGATTTTAAGTCTGAAAAAAATTAAACTTGCAAACATAGAAATTTACTTTGTAAAGTTGGTCTGAAATATATGCAAGAATTGATTAGGGCAGAGGATAATGTAGTACTTGGAGATGATAAGTGAGTGTGAAACTGGAGGTTTGTGTCGGGGATTTCAAGGAGGTTTAGGGCAAGGGTTTGGAAGCTGCAGGACTTTTTCGGACACTGCCAGGAGAAAGAAACTTGGAAGGTACTTATAGTAGTCACCCGGTATTGACCCCAAAAAAAAAAAAAAAAACCCAGTGAAAAGTGACGTGGCTGAATGCTGTTCTATGATTGGTTAAAGGTTTGGAGCAAGAGTGTGATGTCACTCTTATGAGAGTGCGGGCCTTGGGATCAAAATGAATGTGGTCAAGTGATAGTCTAAGCAGAAAAGGCGACGAATCTCGTGAGACCTAATTTACTTGGATAAATAATTAATTAATTGTTTAAAATGGAATAAATTTGGCCCTCCATATTAGTAAACACGTTATCTAATTTCGACAGTCCCAAAACTTTTGGGTCTAGTTACTTTTTTTTTTTTTTTTGGGTTAAATTTCTTTGTAAATTTGCAATACAGAAATCACAGAATAGATAAGTTTTCCTTGATACATTGGAAAGTAAGAATATAACCTTTTTTTTTAAAATTGGTTTTTTCTGCTAGAGAAATCGAAAGTGATAAGAGAAAAGATGGAAAAAGGATGGTGGATAGAGGGTGACAGAAAGGAGAGCGAGAAAAGAAGACAATTTACGAAACAAAAACATGAAGAAGAAAAACCTACTCATAATTATTTTGAAGTTTTAGTTTTAAGCTTTCATTTTGTATACCATTTCTTCAATATCCCTCTTCCACCACCATTCCCCCATCCCAAATTGTTTGTATAACATATACTTCCACTCCATTTTCCAATCAAGCAAATCCAAAAGAGTTTTAATAGTAATGCTAGCCCTTGTCCCCCATTTTTCTTATTTAGTATCTCTTCCCATTATTTTGTAGCTGGTTATGGTTATAGAGGAATTTACAAAGATTGGAATGATATATTAGTTGTGCAACTTCCATTTTCCGAGAGCTAAACAATAAGTTTATTGTCGCACTTGAAATCCACCATATATGTGAATTACATTGTGGACAACATCTCTAATGGTGACATGGGAGATCGATGTGTCCATAAATATAGTATAAATAAGTTTAGTCTTTATTAGCTATGAAATTATCTTAGTGAGTATCTATGCATGCATCAAACTAAAAAATTCTAGTTTTTACTGGACAATCAATTTCTAAAAATCCGAGCATGATGACCTTGAAGAATCAGTCAGAAAACCATTAAAATGGGTAATATACAGTAGATTCGACTATATACAAGCACATAGCATTGGAAGGTTTTTCAAATTTCTACCATGCACATGACCTTAGGCACTGGTGGCAAATTTATAACTGCACCAGATGAACAACTTACTGGCTTAATCGACTTCTAGATCATAAATTCTAAACCCTCCTTGATTGAACTCAAGGTTGTTTCAAGAATTTTATGTCCAACGTTGAGATGTTGATGAGGAGACATATGTTCTTCGGTTGATGCTCCAAGAGCGATGTGGAAGGAAATAGTCAAAAGATTTCCTCCAGTTTCGTCCTGGTGCATTGGCTTGTCAGGAAGGATAGAAAACCCTGAGGGCAAGATAGCCACATAATCTGGGTTTCCACCATTGATGAGGTCGGTCATGGCATATGCATCTATCGGTGCATAAACAACATAGGACTCCATTGAGTCTGTATAACTGGCTTGCAAGTAAAATATTTCAACCTCGTTCGTTTTGTCCTACAAATTTAATCAAGCAGTTGTGTTAACACAAGTTGAAGTCAGGCTTACAACATGTTGAATCTTCAAAAGGGAAAAGGAAACAAAATAAAACAGGGTGCATGCAACTCACATTCATGGATCGCAATATGGAGACACGATTTCCCGGATTTTCTCCAATAGTGAAATAGGCATATTCATGGAATTCATGTTGAAATGCAAGCATATCCCACCACTGTATTATAAACAAAGTAAGTACATTGGCATGATGATCTCTTTGGAATAGACGTTTATATATGGAAAGATTATGTATAGATTAAAAATGAATGCTATTTACGTATACGTGTTAGAATTTAGAGCCCAAGCTTTTAGAGATTATTATGTCACATGGTGTTACCATTGCACAGTAATTTTTCAAATTACAAAACTCAACTACTCCTACTTTTCACATGGGATCCAGTAATGATCTTTATCCCTTTTTGATTTGGCCATATCGATAGACTTATGCTCATTTTTCCAAACCACCATTGATTCAAAGTTAAGTACTGTACATACCTCGCTTCGACATTTCTCATCCCGTAGAAAACTGAACACTTTTTTTCGCGAGAATGGATGGTATATGGAAGTAGCAAACACTATTGTAGTACCTGGAGGCCTTCCAGGGTCACCTGTGCTACTCTTCATTGAGATCCTTATATTTTCAGCACCTGATGTTTGCCATGGTAGTGACATCCATTTGTTTTCAGAACAAGCACTGGTATTTTCTCTAAAGAAGCTTCTCACCATCCTCTCCGAAAGCTTTAACAGGCTTCTCCTTCCCTGTTGCGATATAAACCCTTATCAAAAGGAAAGATCAGCTCAGTTAATTTATCAACCTGCAAGCAAGAAATTAATTTGAATTTAATTATACCTCCATCAGTTGAAAAACAAGTCCTTCTAGCCATTGTAGTTTCCAGCCATTGACATTGTCGAATCAACGTAGCAACCCAACGCTTTGCGCAAAATGCAAAACCAGAACTGACCAGCGGCTCAAACATATTGTGAACAAGTGAATTGTCTACTTCCACATGTTCCACCCATATAACCTAGCATATGAAAGGAACTCCATTATATTGTTTAAGCTTTTGTCTATCATGCTAATTTAAACTGAGAATGTTGTCTACTTAATTAACAAACACACACATACATTAGACCATCCATCTGGCATCTCTTGAATCAAACAGCCTGATGGTTGTCTTCGAAAGTTTCTTGATGGGAATTGAAACAATTTTTCCAAGGAAACATCCACAACTGCCCACGTGTCGCTGCCCAGCTTTTTGCAGTACCTTGCAAAATAACTTTCTCTAGTTGGGACTAATGGTGTAGGGGCATGAAATTCAGCTGTCATCTAGAGAAACAACAAAAACTTGAGAATATTAGATTTATTCTAAAGCATTATATAAGAAAAATGCTAGCATGAGCCGTCTATTAGTGTGAGTCTCACAGTAAATCCCAAACCAATCAATAGGTCATATATAATCGTCACATGTGGACAATTGCGGTTATGAAACATTGACTATAAATGCATGTCACATCAATACCAACGTAACAATCCAAAATCTGTGCAAACTAAAGAAGGAAAGATGAAAAATATAGTATTTTGAAGGGATTTTGAAATTTAACAACCCATTATGTATGTAAACCTAAGAATGTAACTTTCACATGTACATTATCATCTGAAGCTCGTTTCATATGAGATTGATTACAAACTCATGGTCATATATAGATTCAATGTTATATATGGTACTTTCTTCATAATAGTTCTCGCAGATGGAAAAACACAACCTTTAATCAGTTGTAATCGAATTTCGTTATGCTAAAATCAAAGACATGTTATATTTAATGCATTCAAAAAAGATGAAAGCATCATTTATATAAAACATCCTCCCATTTAGAAATATATCTATGTGCATGCAAAAAAAGCTTGGAGTTGTCTTGCTTTGAAACCCTTCCATACAAAATTTTAGTAGGGTAAAATAATTACCACTTGAAGAGTTCCGTCGTAGTTTCCTTGCACTCCTGTGGATGATAAAACTCCCACTATCGCTGCTCTAGAGACTATATTAGAAAAAGCTTGTGACCACTGCCTCTGATGATCAAACAAAGTATAAACAATCAATAATATTTCGCGGTTTTTTTTGAACTTGTTTACAGAGGAAAACAAAAGATTAAATAAATTAATCAGAAGAGCACATACCAAATTCATTAGCAGTTGAACAATGCTTGAAGGATTCATTCTGACCAAACCAATTTCTCTTGAAGCTTCAGAACTAACAGGTTTAGGTCCAAGTTCTTTTGGCTTATATTGACTTCCTATTGAAAATTCAGAATTGTTCATGTCCAAGCTTGGCAGAGATTGAGATTCTCTAACCTCAACCATTTTCACTATCTCCAATAATGTGGCATTCATATCCCCAAACTCCCTCATGTACTCAATCTCACTAAGAATCTCCGTGTTGCTCGCTGTGTCAACTTTCCATAGAGGCTCTCTAGCAAAAGCCAATTTTACGAGCTCCTCCATTGCCTTCGAAGCAAGCTCGGAGATTCTGAGTCGGTTAATTTCTGTACCTACGGACATTGAAATTAACAGGTCACTGGCTCTTTTATTATTGATCCCACCAAAAGTTTGTGACCCAAAATCTGAGAGGGGCACTTGTGGTGTGGAGCCTTGAGGGAACGCAGTGAGTCGAGGCATGTGCATATGATCTGAATTGTATTGTGGGTTGCTATCCATCTGAAAATTAGTCAAAACGATGAAAGATTGAGTTTAATGAAAAAGTCAAATAAAACTCGAAAATCCATCAGAAATAAGATTGAGCTAGGTCAACATGACACGAAATCAAAGCAGATCAAGATGATGATAGATATATATATAGGTTATAAGACTCAAATTCTTCATATCCGATAATCCTAAGTACAAAAACAAAGCAAAAAAATAAATTAAAAAATAAATTCCCCACAAATATATAAAACCATAAAATTTAGTTCAAGTCACAAAAGCCCCATTATTTTTGTTGGTAATTTTACTTTTTTTATAACTGGTAATTTTACTTAATTACCTTTAAATCAACCCAGAGCTCTAACCCTGATTCACAGTAAAGTTGTATCTTGTTAATCGCACTACCTGAAGCTGCGGAGACTCCCACGAATCTGAAGAAAACAAAAACCCTAAAGCCATTAGATTCATGATGATGATGACATCAAAGTAAAACCCCAAAAAATTGTAACCAAAAAAAAAAAAAAAAACCCTAGATAGAAAAGAGATCACCAAGAGAAAGACAAGAAGTGCATGTATATATACGCCGTTTGAATATCTAGATTTTTGCAAAGAACTTACTTCTCTACATGTTGGAGCTCATGATTTGATGTTTCTCCATCAAAATTCTCAGAATAATTCATGTTTGTTAGATAATCTTTTGCTTCAGTGCTCGAAACATGAGTGTGGCTGGTCATTCCTCTTCCTGCCATTTTCAGCTGTGACATGCATACACCAAAAAAACCACCATGTCAAACTAACCCATACGATTATATATCTGATTTTTTTAATTTTTTTTTTTAAATTTACTTTATGAAGCGGGTCTGAAAAATATGCAAGAACTGATTAGGGTGAAGGAAATGTAAAGCTTGGAGATGATGATGGTGAGTGAAACTGTGTAGATCTGTTTTGGGGCTTTCAAGGAGGTTTAGGTTTTGTGATGTGGAGACTTGACTTCCGGGGACACTGCCAGGTATGGAAGCTAATTCAGCCCACGTGGAAAGCTGACGTGGCTGAATGCTTTACTCTGATTGGTTAGGGTTTTGGAGCAAAGGGTTTGCTGTCACTCATTCAGTTCCTTCTCTATATCTTTATGAGAGTGCGGGCCTCAGGTGCAAATTGATAATTGTAAGACCTAATTTAAGTGGAAAATTAATTAGATGTTTTTGCCAAACAATTAAATGGAAGAAATTAATTAGGGAAGTCGATGTCTAGTTAGATTTTATTATATTTTCCTCTAAATTTACAACATCAAAATCACATAATGGATAAGGGTTGAACATCAAATTACGAATTAAAATAAGTGATAACATTTGAATGATATGACGCATGGTGTCTGGATTATCTTCATGTATACTCAATTCGTTAATTCATACAGCAAAACAAGTGGAATATGCACGTTCAATACAACTTGGTCTCTAGTTCCTCGTGAACTCTTAACGTAATAATCTCACATTGATTTCCTCTTTGTTAGTTATTTTGTCTAACTCCTTACTATTAATCACTCGTGAACCGACCATAAACATTAACCAAGTACTAAATTGACACACATAATAACTTGGGTACTCAATTGAAATGCGAGTCAAAGTTCAAGTACCAAATTTGAAAACAAAATAATAATAAATAATACTATAGACTCAATTAATGGTGAGGTGAGATCAATTATAAACTTTGAGAGTTCCTTTTAATCATGTTCTGGTAGTTTAGACTGATTACCAACTCACTTCTTTTCAAATATGCGGCAACACAATCCCTCCTTCTTTATTGATGGAGATGCACAAGGAGGAGGACCGATCTATCACTTTTTATTTTTGAGAAATTGAGGTATAAACTCTAAACCTTGGGGATTTTTATAAAATTGGTACTCTGAAAATGTGTGTTTGAAGATCTTTTGAGCCATTTAGTTCACCCATAGTCTCCATGGGGTCTGTTTTAAATAGTGAGCACCAAGTGTTTGAAGAAATGTCTTAAAGACACATTGGTGGGTGTATAACTGGTTTTCTCTGTTTTTGTCTTCTGAGTTGTGCTTTGAGTTTTATTTTAAGCTTTTGTTACATCAAATTGGACATGTCAGAGATTGTCTCAAATACTTTGGTGTAATTTCAAACATAAAGAGTATACTGCATGAATTCTGCAGCATGCTATGCAGCATAACCCGTTTTGAATATGTTTTCGGACTTCCGTTACTTCGAGTTACATGGAATTTCAGTCCGTTATATTTTTTTATTTTTCACTTCCAATTACAAGCTTGAAAGACAATTGTACATGAACTGAAATTTTCACATGTTTTCTTAAAAACAAGGCCCTTAGGGAACTCAAATTTTTTGAACAGGCCCTTAGTTTCACATGTTTTGTTTGAACCTGTAAATTTTTGACTGATTTAACTTAAGTGTGACATTTTCATGGACTTACAAAATACAGTAGCGCAGCTGAAAATCGGCGAACCCACATCACCTTTTGTTTTTAAATATGGTTTTGGCCCAGTTCTATAACTCCATAGGTTTTGAATTTTGAGTATGTTAAAGTAAACCTGCCAAGAATATTTTTAGCCCTAATTTAACTTGAATAGAATTGTATTCGATAGTTGGCACATATTTAAAGAAGACTTTCACTTTAGCATTCAACACTTTATGAAATTGTCTTTAGCATACCTCTAGGTTTTAAGTCTTCCTGTGGCTTAAATGAAGCTACAGTTGCTCTAGGGAAGGAATGGTATGCTCTAAAGTTGTGAAGATTTGTGACTAATATTTGGCATTCTTCGTGGTTTATACGGCTCGTGAGTTGATCTCTTGAAATGCTGGTGCTGGTGCTGGTGCTGTGAATTTGGAAAACTTGTTTGGATTGTCTGCTTGTAATCCAGGTAGGGGGACTCGACATACCTCTAACTTGGATTTTCCTTATAACCTTATATGTATGATACATGATTGTTTATTGTTTAATTGGTCTTGATCAAATTGGTTATTTGATTTACATTGATTTTTTATTTCGTTTCCTGACAGTATAGAAAGATGATAAACTGACATGAAATTGTACTCCCATCCCATGCCCTAACAAGCATGGCTTGTTGATTAGACTTGTCCACTTTGGACTCTATCTCAAAGACGTAATGAACTTGAGGTCTAGAGCTTTCCCTTGACCTTTTCCTTAATTAGTTTCTCACGGTTAAGTGTATTCATGATTGTATGCTCTTTTAAAATTGGCATAGCATGCATGATACTTTTGTTGTCATGAGAACTGAGATTACTATGATTTTGGAGATAACCTTGAGATTAGAGGGTATTGTAATTTGAGATTATTTATGGATATTTTTGCACTTGTGCGAATCCGAGATGTTTAAACTACTGGCTGAGAGCGCAGGCTGCAGTAAGGCTGCATTGGTTCGATCCCCTAAATCTACGGGTATTTCTAATTATCGTTATTAGAGGCGTAGATTGATGAACTTTCGTCCAGCTTACCGTGGATGGACTACATCAGCTTTGGCCATGTAGTAGGGTAATATGGTCCATAAGTAGTTGGCTGTGTGACCAGCTTGTGTGTCCACTGTTGCTACTGAACAAGCATTCATCTGAATAGGTTCCATTTCAGGAAAGAGGCCAGGTAAGAATGTTATGAGACGTGTAAAGCTTCATGCTGAATGTAACATGTGGCTTATTATTGTTTGTTTACTTAAGAGTATGATATGGGAGGCAATAGGGAACGGGGACAGGGATGGTATTGCCATATCCGGCCTTAAACCGGTTCGTTGTCATCCCTAGTTATTCTTATTCCTCTTCAAATAATTAATCAGTGACACTTAGACTTTATTATACATTTGAGTTTTTTTATTTAAACATAACAAATATCTAAGAACATCTAGTGTCTTGTTTTTACAATGAAAGACAACAAATATACCCTTCCAAATAAAAGTAAACCTTAAAGTCTAAAAAGAAAAGGGCCAACAAGCTTAGTGGAAAAATGCCTTGATTTGCTTACTAGTGGTCTTAGGTTCGAACTGCCATAGCACCGTGGTAGCGTGTGTGTGAGAAACACCCTAGCGTCACCTGCTGCTGCTAGCCTCCGCTCATTTCTCTCGCTCTCCTCTCTCTTTCTCAAATGAAGGAAATTTGGAAACTGAAAAGATGAGAAAATACAAGGAAAGGAAATCAACGAAACCAACCATTGTGAAGGTGAGTGTTAGGGCAAATTCTTGGCCGTAATTAGTTTCCCTAAACCGAAAGAGTGCGGGCCACTATATATAGTACAGCCATGGACATATATATTTATTACAGGGAACATATGAAATTATCAGACATTTGGTTTTCCAGTACAGAAAAGCCAACATTTGGTTCAACTTGAAGGGCATCCAATAAATTAACCACTCCCTGCCACTGCCACTGCTGGGACAAGCATGTGATCAACCATGTTCATATGCTAGTGACGCATCATTCCTGTCTTTTCGTAAAATTAACACAATTATATGACCAATATATATTTACACGACTCACCTATAATGGTAATGGTAAGTCTTCAGATGACAAAAACACCGTGAGGTAGTCGATTGAGGTTAATTTTTTCATTTAATTTTTTTTTTTTGAATATTAGTATAATTTTTGAAATTTCAAATTTTGTGAAAATGCCATAAAAAAGTATCAGTGTAAATAACTCAGTTTTACTCCTCACGTAACCTGAAACAGATTAAATCCAAAATTTCAGCTTCTTCTCTTGTTTTTTTCTTCTGAAAATATCCTTTTTCTAGAGATGAACCTGGAACGAACAAACATAATATAAAGTTTGGTTCGGTGACTCATTTTGTCTGCGTGGCCAAACCAAACATGCATGTGGTGGCATGTGCAAAGCATCTGGTAGGGCACACGTGCATGAATGCCCATGTGCCATTTCATTAATATATATATATATATATATGCTTTTTTAATAGCCAAAGTGTATTGCAATGACAATCGAACCCTGAAAGAACCATTCCTCTAACTATGACAAAAGAATCCATGATTAGATTACATCTTTGAAAACGAACACACAAAGCATTTGACCTAAATTTAGGAACAGTTTCTCAAGGAATCATGTGTTTGTTGGGACCCACCAAGTAGTGCCCTCAAATATTCATCACTTCTCCATGTCATTGGAAAAAGACCCGTCACCTCCTCAAATTGTCCAAATTAAACTAATATGGAAATTTGTTGTCCTCTCACGGGGGGGCCTCTAAGAACCACCCAAATTTTGGTTAATTATATATATCATGCTTTATTAATCTATTTAATGCCTTCATAGATTGATGGTTAGAAAGTGAATGTGGCACATGTAGAGCGAATGTGCTGCCTTAATTAGATTCCCTTATGGATTAATTGATTGGTACCCATCAACTAAGGAGGAGAAGAGGGTAGGTTTAAGCCCTTTTAATGGGGGGATGATTGAGAGATATAATAGAGTACATTGTTTTCTTTATTGAAAGAAATCTACATAAAATCTTCAACTAAAGAATGTCATAAGAATGATGCAAAGTCAATAATGATAGGTTAACCAACCATTAAGAAATGGTTTCGCTTATGCAATGTAATATAAAATTGGAGAGAGAGATTATGAGTGCTTAAATTAAAGTGGCTAAGACATGCCAAAGGGTCGTTAGAGGAAAATGATCGATTTACTGATCAGTGACAGCTGATGTCACAATGAAGTCAGCATTAAGTTATCTTGTTCAGGCAGCAGCCTAAACAAGTCTTGTTTTAGGCCTTGCACAGACTGGTGGAGTCCAGCGCTTGCCCTGGCAACCCTTGGCCTCTGGAAATGGGATTGGAGGCCTAGGGGGCCTCTTGCTCGGGCTAGCCCCTCCCACTGGAAATGCTCTTATAGTTTAGGCAAAAAGTTGCTAAAAGACATGGGATTAATTATAGATTAGAAGATCACCAAATGACAGTTTAAATGTTTTCATACACAAGGACTAAAGTCTAGGTCAGGCGGTGACATCGATCACCACTCACTATCCTAGGCAAAGGTTTCTCCCATGGTGGAGACAATTTTGGAGAGCCATCATGTGCTTTGAATGAAAGGATTTTCTTGGAAATAGCTGGATCTTTTTAATTGATTAGTGAATTTCTTAAGGTATATATCTCAATATTTCAAGGGCAAACGGCCACAATGGGAGTGCGAGTTGCAAACTTATTTCAACTATAATCACGATCACTTCATCTAATTTTTTCACTTTTTTATTGGACTTTATATGAGCAGTCACATAGCAAAACAAGGCCGAGAACAGATCAAGCCTTAAACAAAGCATTGACAATCGGCAAGAAAGGCCAAAGTCATTAACAAATTTGAACATTTATTTTAATATAATTAAGTTGTTTCTGTTAAGTCAATCGAATTCATCATTCTATTCTATCCATTGATGGGAGGTGTGTATATATGCTTTCAAGTTTTCAACGGATGATCTATATAGAAACAATTTCAAATCCTAACATGGTGGCCAAATACATTGCTCTCTTCTCTTCTCGTGAGATATTGGGCAGCCTGCAAAGTTGTTAATTATGTCTTGGCATCAAGCTACCCACCTGATGAGGCGACAATGATCCGATGCAATTATATTAATATCAAAGGCTCTGGAAGTTTTAATTTTAGTTTTTCTTTTATGAAGTATTCTCCAATACCATTATTATCACAGTAAAATTTTCAAATAGTAATACTCTATAAATAGTCTCATCATAGCTATGTCGTCTCGATATATTGTCGATATTTTCTCATTATTTTCATAACAAACAGTCCAGACAATCTTAAAATAACTTAAATAAAGATCAATATTTTGTCGATATTTTCAATTGCATAATTAAGAAATACAATGTGATATATGGGCTTATTGTCGACACTAATTAATCCCACTTTCATGGAATGTCATCTTCAAATCATTATTAAAATTGTTGATGGTGGGGCATATCTTCTGTGGGAAGAGAATGATTAGATAACTACTAGAGTTTATCAAACTGTTTAAATATACAAATAACTTCTCCTGCTCTGCTGAGATATAATAAAATGAGCAAAGAACTAGTCCAAAGTCTTCTGTGACTACATATAATTTAAGTGACTCATTCAACACAAATTTAGTGGAAAGGTAAGTCCACCCTAGAAAAATTTGGCAAATCTCTGTTGGTGTATATCTAACCTTACACCACAAAGGTCAAACCCTCTCTCTCAGAGGCAGTTGCTGCAGCCAAATTTTTCTCCTACTCCCTCTTATCATGTGGTCCCTACATCAAGATTCCAAGGCTATATATAATTTCCCTCTGTTCTCTACTTACTCTACTATATATAGCTACTCTTCTCAAGACTTGTTTTCTTGAATTCCCCAACACTACTTGCTGTATATATTTTCCTATTTTCATCATCTTCTTGATTCAAAACCCTACTACACAGATGGAAGATCATCACTCTATTAACTCTATGATGAGAAAATCTGTGTCTTCTGAAAATACAAGAGCCACTTCTCATGAGTCCCCTGAGGAGAGTAGTTGGACTATGTACTTGGAAGATTTGTTGACAAGCAATAATGATGATGGGGACGATGATGAACGCAGTCCCTTCTCCTCATATGGTTATGAAAACTCTTCCATAATCTCCGATGCTGCTTCTGCGGTTACCAGAAAGTTGAGTGCTATTAATGGAGAAGTTTTAGGGTTCGATTATAGATCGAGTTTCGAATTCGACAGGAAAAAAGGGAAAGAAGATTTTCTTGATGATGCTTTGGAGGATACGGCTAGCTCTCCGGTAAATAGTCCCAAGGTGAGGATCCTAATTCCTAATTAATTCTTCTTCTTTTTTGTTGGTCTAATGCTTTTTTAATCTTGTTAATTTCAAGTCAAATGTTTAATTTATGCTTACCAAAAGAAAACTTTAATTTATATTCAGCCTTTTAAAGATTTAATTAATTTTCATTTTGCTCTTGTCAATAGGTTTTTAATCTAAACCAGTCAGATGTGAGACCAACACAGCAAAACAATAACCCGGACATATCTTATACGGTAAAACAGCAATTAATTATTACCATTCTTTTTTCTTTTTTTTTCATTGTCTTTTATTTCTTCTGTTTTTTTGTGTTTTGGAAACAATGCGTTATTAATTTATATCTGCACCTGATTGTGTGTTGAAATTTTGTTGTATAGGAGAAAGGAAGTACTTCTGGGCTGTTAGTAGATGAGAGAAATGAATTGGGCTTTATTGGGAGGGAAAGTGACTGCACAGACCTGAAGAAAAGAGGACTTTGCTTAGTTCCTTTCTCTGTGGTAGCAAACTATTTTGGATGATTTATTAATTCTTGTCAATGTCATCACCATATCCATTTACCTGTACTTCATCGCAGTGAATATACATATACATCTCTCTCTCTCTCTCTCTCTCTCTCTCTCTCTCTCTCTCTCTCTCTCTCTCTCTCTCTCTCTCAAAACTAAAATGATACTTGATTGATGGTGTATATATATATATTATGATCGATCGCTTTTATCATATGCTATGGAGGAAGGGACATACTTTATGAATCATTATTTTCAGTAAGAACAGAACAAAACCAGTTGTCCACCATACTGAATATTGGATAAATATCATCAAGGAACAATAAAATAATTATAGTATCATCTACCTAAAACCAAGCATTTTTCTTCAGCAACCTAATTTCCTAATTTTTTTTTTACAAAAAAAAGTCCTAATTTTAAAAAAATTAAATGGATTTTTCTTCTGTTCGTTGAAAGGTTAAACAAATTTGTTTTGAAGTTGTTTTTGTCAACGCACGAGGAATTTAATATTGTTGTTATATAAATTTTTATTCTTTTGCAGTTTGCTTTTTCTCATTGATTTACAATAAAATAAAATGAAAACAAAGTCGCCGCGCATGAATTATATGAGGAAAATAGGTTGACATTCTCTACCTACTCGATTGAGATCTTCTCTTCTTTACAACCCACCACAACTATCAACTATGCTTTCCAAATTTCCGGCTTAAGGTCAAGAGAGTAGTAAATCTTTTCAAAGCCTCTTATAAGCTTTTTGTAGCACTAGAAGAAGAAAAATTCCATGCAGTGTCTTATTAATTCTTTGCACGTAACCTTCATGGATTCAAAGCCTATATGTTCTAGCTCAATAGAAGAATCCTCGTTAATTTGCCTTCCCACAAACCCACAATCACGAAAAAGTATTGTGTGACACTTAAACACCTAGTCTAGTGACTCCCACAAGGTGGGGCATTAACGGTTAATATGTGTATTTAAGTTTTACGAATTCATTCAACTTAGGTAGAATGATGTGTGTAACATCCTGTCCCGATTTCAATTTTAATTTTAATTTTCGAAATTTTAACATAATTGGACGGTTTTGTCCTTAGGTTTTTTTTAAGTGGTTTAGGGTTCACTTTTTGTTCGGAACTGGTTTTTGGAATTTTATTCGCTCAACTTCATAGTGCTTGCTCTCACGAGTTCGTAGACACGTACCACGCATTGAGCTAGAGTTAAAACAAAGAAGTTACGGTCAACGAAAGTACAGTGCCACAACCATAAGTTTTGAAAAAAATCGAATTATTTAAACTCATGACAATTTCTCTCTCCTCACTTTCTCTTCACTCTTCGCTCTCCCCGATTTTCTCTCCTCTCTCTCACAAAAAAAAAAAAAGAGAAGCACAATGCCTCCTTGTTTTCCTAACGAAATTTCGACTTTGCCTAGTCGCCGTAAGGCAGGCCACAAGTCGGAAAATCTTCCCCGCCAACCTAGGCCGCGATATTCCTTGCAAAAGGTAGCCTTCTTCCTCCTTAGCACTTTCCCTTGAAAACCCGACCAGGCCCGATCGAGAAATTTTGGTCACAAAACCTTCACTGATTTGGCCATTTTTAGGCTAATCAGGCCACTTTTTGGCCGGGGTCCAAAAGTAAAGATTGTTCCCCTAGTTGTGCTTCAACTTTTGGTATAAGTCTTTCCTAGCGATGTTGAGTTTTTCTATCACCAAAAACCTATCCCAAACCACTGCCACTGTCGGCGGCACATGGACCTAATCTTGAACTCAGTGCATGATACAATAAATAAAAGAAGACTAAAAGGTCAACCTTCCCAAAGAATATCTAAAAATATATACCTAAACAAGATCTGCTTCCTCTTAGGCTATAAGTTATCTCAACTCACAAACCTATCAAAAAATATTTTGAGGTGTGAGCATCAATAGCACAGTAGGGACGTAAAACCTTATCACAGTAGATTGATAACACTAAATTAAGTGTCATGGCATCATGTAGTCACGTATCAAATTAACAATAGTAATGCATGAGTGCAATGCAAACTTCTCGTATATTCCTATTAATTCATATAACTGAACAAACATACTTTGCACGTCTCATACCATATTCTTATACCACTTGATCTCGAATGCCCATTTATATGAACTAACACTCATCTCAATCATTCCATAATTCCCCTTTTGTTAGTCATCTTGCTTAACTCCCTATCGCCAGTCTCAAAACACCCAATAAAAATCATGTGCACTGTGGGATCCATAGAACTTGGTACCTACCAAGAATTAGAATCAACTACCCAAAAGAAACTTTCCAATACTCTCTTCCATAATTACTTAATCAACCCAAGAATTCCAATAATCACCACTCACATGAATAATTTCTCAAATAATTCCCTCTTTCACCAATCACATTTCAAATGCATCTAAACCAAATTATAATCACTGATCATCAATATTCATATTCCAAAATTAAATTTATATCCAAGACCAAGAGTTCATAAACATTAAGAGAAACAATATTACATCCTCAAACCATCTCAAGTGTATCAACCAATTAATATCAAGAATTTCATCATTTATCATACAATCATATAATATTCACGAAATTTAATTAAATAAACCTCCGTAAAGGTTCCCCCGAGAAGCTCCCAACCTAGATTCCATGCTAAGAGTAAGACATGCCTCTCCAACACCACGATGAAATACAAGTCTCACGGTAATTGGAGTCCCTATTTCAACAATAAAAAGTGTTACCATTTGTCCCGTAAGTAGTAATTAAATGCTGTCCAATTTCTTTATAACTAGGGTTCCTTACATTCCCCCCTTAACTCTACTCCAATTTCATTAGAGGCCTTCATTTTACTAAAATGAAAAATCTGTCCCTGAACGTTCAATAATTACACTTTGGTCCCTTAACGTTTTGATAAAGGACAAAACTGCTCCCAAAAATTGCATAATAATTTGCACACAGGTCCCTGCTGCTAATCCAGTTATTTCCCAGGCCAAATTCCAAAGTTTCTTCTTCCAATCTCCATCTCAATACCATTTACACAATTAAACCTCATATAATTTATCCAAATCACTCAAGTTATGCATCAAACTCCAAAATTGTCACATGCTCTCTCCAAAGTGGGTCCATTCATGAGTTGATGGAAGTGGTTACATGTTTATTAGTTGCTGCATAATTGTAGGAGTTTGCATGTCCTTAGATTTTAGTTGTTGAGTAGTTGTAGGAGTCAAATTAATCCACTTCCATAGTGATGGCGCCGTGGGAAAGCTTCCCTGTACCCAATCGCCTAATCCCACGAGCCATGTCCCAAGCACATAACAAAAAACCACAAAATCTCATGAACATGAACTCTGTACAATATTCCAGCAATCAAACCAACCTAAATCTATATCTCACTTTCTCTGAATTCATTTTCAATCCTCATATAAGCTTCCACTTACAACAAACAACCTAAATAACAACTTAAACCATTGGATTGAACCTTACAAACTGAAAAACCCCAAATTGAACGAATTTAAAAACCTGAATAACAGCACCCAAAATATACGTATCGAAGCACTATAACTAAAGATATGATTTTCTGAAGATGTTGAAGACAATTTCTTTCGTTTGAACCTGTACGTATCGAAGGAGAAGAAGAAAGAAGTCCCAGCTGACTTTGGGCTTTTTATCCAGCAATTCTCTAAGATTTTTTTTTAAACTCTATTTCAAGCAATCCAACCGGCAGCTGCCACATGTCACTTTTTGAGTGGATCAGTTTTGAATATTCATTAGAAATTCATCGGGGTCCCAGAAAAATTCCCGAAAATCCTACGAACTCATAATTACATGTACTTTCATCTTATGACTTCCAAACTACCATTTGACTTCCACAAAATTTTAAATATTTTCTTGTTCACTTCTAATAAACCACAAACCAAATTAAACCAAATTAATTCAAATCAACTCCCAAATTTTCATAAAATTCTTTGAAAATTATGAACTATTTTCTAAGCATCTCAAAATATTCAGGGTCTCACAGGGCCCCTAGTTTAGTGACTGTTTTTCGATCTAAAATGATCTCCACGTCGTCCCGAGCATGACAGTATACTTCGATTGGCAAGATCAGAAAAGAGTCCTTAATTTGGAATCACTGCCAAGGCAAGTGACAATCGCCTCTTCGGCTCAAGGGGTGCCAAGTATGCAGCATCAGGTGGGAATCAGAAGCGTGCGTAAACTGATGTTGGGCATCTGATTGTTAGTGGCATGGCTTTTTCTGGTAAGCATATTTTTGTGTCGAGGACTTTGTTGACAAGACGGGGGAGACCTGACATGTAATAACCCAAAACAAAATATTAAGGAAATAACAAAATATCTAAAAAGTATGATTAATATCTTCTAGCAAAAAGACAATTTTGCCCTCGCATTATTTAATAGGGAAAAAATTGACTTTTTGATCGAGAAAGAATTTGGTAGTTCCGCTTGCGCCGTTGCGTAGAGCACGGCCAAACGAGTTCAAAGACACGTAGTGGGCCCGAATCGGAGTTGTAATGAAAGAGTTATGGTCAAAAGAGTCTCAGTGGCATAACCGTAAATATATCGAAGTTGGATCTATAAAAACCCAGCAACTCTCTCTTCTCGCGCGAAAAAACGGGCCACCGCCTTCCAGAGCTAGCTGGCGCCGTCTCCGAGCACCCCTGGCCACGGGACCAGTGGCGTTGGAACCACCGTCGAGTCCCCTACCTTTCCCGGTCGATCCCCCAGCCGCCGGTGACCTGTGCTGGCCAGAAACTGCGAAAGAACAACCGGAGCTCATCCAAAATCACAGAAACTTCAAGGCCTCCGATCTCCCTCCTCCGGCCACCATTTCCGTCGACCCAGGCACCAGAGGTCCAGTCGACCCGCAAGAGGGACCTTCGAGTGGTCCAATTAGCTCGGACCATCTGTGAGTGGACTTTCTTTCATGAATGATTTTATATAAATGAGTTACATAAATGATTTATATAAATAAGTTTACTTAAATGATTTTACATTAATTTTATATAAATAAGCTTTTATAAATGAGTTTATTTGACTAAGTTTTATGAACTGTTCTTTCGAACATGTTTTGTACTGTTAAGTACTTTGATCTACGTGATGCTTAGTTACTGAAGCCCCAGTAATATAAAAAGTTGAGTTTGAGAACTTTACTAAAGGAGATAGCAGTTAAGTTTCAGATTTACTGAGATCCAGTGAGTTATTAGATTTTTCTCAAAATAGTTTATTTTAAAACCACCATGTACCCACCCTTTATTTGGTGATTACCCAGAGTTGGACCGATGTCTACGGACATCCAGTCCGTTTTCAGTTTACGTCAGTACACTTGACTTTGCCTCAAGAGTTTCGGGGACGCTCGGACCGTGAGTGCCAGGATTTGCGGCTCGGCAGATTTGGTGTCCCGAGACCTGCCAGGATTGCGGCTCGGCTGACTCTGTGTCCCCGAGACCTGCCAGGATTGCGGATCAAGCTGACTACGGTCCCCTGCATCCTGCCAGAGCGACTCGAGCTGACTTGGTGTCATCGAGGAATCTGCCGGCGGATCAGGCTGATCATAGTCCCCTGATTTCGCCAGTTTGCGGCTCGGATAGACTGCGTGGCGGCCGAGACCTGCTAGGGGAATTGACGGATATGACCGGGGTACAAATAGGTGGTATTTTCAAAGGATTTTGAGTTTTCTCTTATTTAATTATGACTTTCAATTATTTTATACCAGCTTCTCTGATTTCTCAGGCATTGATGTCTTTATATTTGATCAGTTATGCAAGTATATTCATCAGCATACTTATTCATGCTTATTGAATTTCTTATATTGGAATATAGTTAAATTATCGATTTATATCCTTAGCTATTTCAAAACGGGGGTTATTATGTTCTAACTTGTTTCTAAGAACTGTATTTTTGTCCACTCACAATTTTAAACTTGTTTTTCGCCCCCAGGCAGTAGATGAGTGCAGGCACCCACCATCGGGCCATCCCTAGCTTCCGCTCCACCAAATAAGGTAAAGTTTTGCGGAAAAATCCCTGAAACTTTGTGAACCTTAGAAAATGCTCTGATATCTAGTTTTACCGAAAAACTGGAGTTGAGACCTGTAATTTGAGATATTCTGGCAGTTGGTGTGGATTTATTTGATTGTTTGACAGGTGAAAAAATTTTGGGTTTAGTCAAAATACATGGGAGACTCTGCCGAATTTTCGGCAGAAGTCTAAGGGAAATTTGAAGAGAATTTGAGACGAGAAGGGTAAAAAGGTCTTTTGTGCCCGACATTCGCCAGGTGTCGGACACGCACAGGATTCGACTCGGATTTCAAAGCGAAAATTGGGTCGGGTCCTGTCATGATAGGACCCGGACCAAATTCCGCTTTGGAATTCGAGTCGGAACCTGTGCGTGTCCGACACTTGGCGAATGTCGGGCGCAATTGACCAGAAGTGGCCGATCACGGAGGCCGAAAATTGACCGAAACTTCAAGCTCAAAAATCCAATAGCTACACTGAGAATCGATCAATTCCTACCCAAAAGGCAGCTAGAACAGCTCGAGAGGTTCAAAATCCATACCTGGGTCGACGAAAATGGTGTCCGGAGGAGGGAGATCGGCGGCTTTGAAGTTCGGACTACGTCGGCCGCTTCTCCTCCAAATTCCGGCTAATCCGCTGTGGCTGGCGGCAGGAGGTGGCTAGGGTAGGAAGAGGACGTCGTCCCGGTTTTTTTGGTACCGGCCTTGTACACAGCCATGGCCGGTGGCCGGAGATACGAAGGAGAGAAGGTGACGGACGAGGGAGAGAGAGGGAGGTCGGCGCGAGGAGAGAGAAATGGTGAGCTGATTTTATAAAATCCAACTTCGAAATATTTAGGATTATGCCACTGAGACTCTTTTGACCATAACTCTCTCGTTACAACTCCGATTCAGGCCCATTACGTGTCTATGAACTCATTTCACCGTGCTCTACGCAACGGTGTCTGTAGAATTGTTAAAATCCTTCTCGGTCAAAAAGTCAATTTTTTCTTAATAAAATATTCCAAAGGCAAAATTGTCTTTTCACAAAATAAATTATTCATTAGTTATGAATTTTAGGTTTGGGTTATTACAAGACCAGCCTCGAGGGGTCCCCAAGGTCTCCTTGATAATTCTCATCTCAAACATTCGTGGGCTTAGCAACCAATGAACATTCCTACTATATAGATCTTTCTTCAGAAATTTCTTTAGGCTAAGAGGCCAATCTTGGTCTCCCCTGCTTGTCCGCTGGGGTTCTTGATCAAGAAAATTGGAGGTGGCGATTGGTGTGTGGCTATATCTGTTTTGATGCCTATAATACGTTTTTGAATATGTACGAAGAACCATGATGCTTTCTTTAGATCATAGGAGGCTTTCTTTGACAATACATGCGTAGTGATGAGATGTGTTTCAACAGTTTTGCGGTTTATGTTCGGTTGGATCTATTCTAATACCCACAGTATGGTTTTGACTCGATACTAAGAACTATGATGCTTTCCCTATATCATAAGAGGATTTCTGTGACAATGCAGCTTAGTGATGGGGATGTATTTTAAGGGTTTTGTGGTTAGGGATGACAGAAATCCCCATCGGGTCCCCAGCCCTAATAGGGGGAGATTTCGGGGCCAAACAAAAATCAGGTATGGGGATCCCTGAATTTTAAAAATCCATGACGGGTATGGACTGGGGATGGTATTGACATTCCCATCCCCGAACCCAGCCCGATAATTATATGTTTCTTTTTAAATTAATAAATGTATAATATAATATAATATTTTGTTATCCTAGCCCATAAAAATCTCCCCCATAGCTCTCTCTTTTCATAGCACTGACCCTCCCACTTTTTCTTATCCTCATCCTCCTCATTGTTGGTCCTATTCCTGTGACTATTGGAGAGTTCAAAGCCATGGGCATTGTCAATTTGAGTGAAAAGCGGCTCAATGGAAGCATCCTTCTGGAAACTGGTTGGGCTTTTTTGTTGAAGGAGTTGAGATTGGAAAAATACTTTCTTCTATGCTAGGGATCAATTACTATAGGATATGATAATTATTAGTCTTCCAAACATAAAACTATTTGAGAGTGAAGGGAGTGAAATCATATATTTAGTTAGATTTTAGAACATCAAAGAATGATAAAGGTCTCTTCTTGGAGTTCGCACATAGTTCCTCTATTGCCAAAGCATAAATTGTCGAAATAGATTCATGTTTTGAAACTCTTATTTTGCATATCGATTTTTATATTTAAATTAAATGTATTGAATGATAATTGAATGTGAGGATTAATATTTTTATACAAAAAAAATTAAGGATTCGGGGCAGGGATAAGGGATAGCCTCCATATGAAGACAGGTATGAGAATTCTCCAAAACTGATAAAACGGGGAACCGAGGATCTTATTTTCTACCTCAGGATTTTATTGCTTATGTTTAGTCAAGATTAGGCAGTACTCTTTCCTACCCCAATATTTTATTTTCTCCGAGAAGGTTTTAAGGCTACATTTGGGATTGTTTTTTTTAGCCAAAAACCTGCTTCGCTTTAAAATTAAGCAAATTAAGGTTTTTGGTAAAAATAAAATATATTGCTTATTTTAAAAGCAGTGGTCTTTTGACAGCAACTTTTAAAATTAAGCTCTGAGTTGCTTTTCAAAGTTGCTTTCAAAAGAAATAGAGATAAGCCTTCAATAAATTTTTTAAATTCCCAAAATACCATCATTCATTTTTAAAAATGACACCACCTCCACCTCCACCTCCACATCCAACTCTACCAACTCCACGACCATCGCCACCACATCCTCCTCCGCCACCACCATCACCACCACATCCTTCTCCGCCACCACCACCATCACCACCACAACCACTACCTCCTCCTCCTCCATCTCCACCACCTTCACCACCTCCACGTCCATCATCACCTCCACCACCTCCACCTCCACCACCTCCACCTCCACAACCGCCACCTCCACCACCAACTCTTTCACCACCATCTTCACCTCCTTCTCTTTCATCACCTCCACTACCACCACATAATTAGCGCATAACACTTTCAACATCATGTATATTTGAGTTATTATTCATAGTTACAACAATTTTATATTAAAATTTACCAAATAGTTTTGACACTACTTTTTGTACTAACAACACTTTGAAAGAATTATTTATCAAACATGAAACTACTTTACTTTATAGCTAATTATTTTCAACTTGTAATTATTTAACGAAGTCATCATTAACATGTTAGTTCTTAACATGTAATATTTCCTATGGGTTTAATACCATCTTTTCTCCTTGGAAAAAAAAAAAAAAAAAAAAAAACCATCTTTTCTCAACAACAACAACAAAAACGCATGTCCCTCTTGTACATGGCATGTTGCCTAATTTGGATTCTGCAATTAGTTTTATTTTATTTTAACGAAATATAAAAAGAAAAACAGTTTTGCGCATCCAGGGAATCGAACCCTGGTCAGTACCGTGGGAGGGTACTATGATACCACTACACCAGATGCGCTTGTTCATTCTGATGTCACCGAACAAGATATTTATACATAATGGATTACCAAAGATCTTTTTTCTTCTTCATCATACACAGATTCTGAGAATTAGAACGCGAAATTTATTTCCCATTTGACTAGTGGGAATAAACTTCTCTGGCTACACAACGGCTCTCTATCCAACTCCTAAAATATAAAGACATCGTGGCTCTTAAAAAATACAGAATCATGAATGAGAGGAAGAGAGGATAATGTTGCTCAATACAACTGGGATGCCCCCAATGTTAGAAAAGTATTATAAGGGTCGCCAAATGGAAATCGTTGCAAAACGGATGCAGAGTAAATTTAATCCACAAGTTCGATATAACACAATTTCTTCACGATTTTATTTGAGGGAAGGCATATTCACCAGAAGAATTATGATGGTATTATTAAAATTCCAATACCAGGTTCTGATATTGTTACTATTATGAAATATGGAATTTCTGATGTACAAAGATGTTCAGCTATCTTGCAGCACATTTTTGGATGCGTAAACTGTTCAGGTTATGACTTATTTATTCTCAGGAAGCTTCTCTAGCAACTCTGGTATCACTTCAAAAATATCGCCTACAAGTCCATAGTCAGCAACCTGTAATGTACATCAAAGAGTTTATTATTAGAATGGCAAAAATTAGCAGCATGTAAATCCATTTATGCCATATCTTTCCAAAAATGCTTGACAACTACATACAGAACAAGTTTTGCAGAATGAAAAATCCTTAAACCAAATACATTATATGGTCCACATTTTAAGAAACTAAGTTCTTGTTTTTTTTTCCCTTCCCTTTTTGGCATCTGATGAAGCAAAAAATTACTTCGCCTTTAGGCTCTTTCAGCAAGGACTGAATTCGGCAGACTTTGAAAAGAATGCATCTTGTATCATAACCTTCTGATCTGAGAGGCCAACTGTACTAACTACCATTAACCTTGACAATTATGAGAGAGAGTTTAAGCCATCACCTGGAATATGGGGGCCTCTGCATCTTTGTTCACAGCAACAATGACCTTCGAATCTCTCATGCCTGCTAAGTGTTGAATGGCTCCAGAAACACCAAAAGCCATGTACAACTCTGGGGCAACTATCTTTCCAGTTTGGCCAACCTAATACACAAAGTAACCACATTTCTAAGACCCGGAGAACCAAAAAAAAATTGAAAATCAGAACATAGGACTAATTATAATATGCACCCTTTGTGAGCCATCATAAACATTTACCCAATGCATTTCATATCCTCAAGATAGTGCAAATGGTTAAGATTCATGACACCAATTTATATTATTTAAGATGTAGGAAGAGATATGGCGAATAATGTGAGCATTCAAGTCCAAAATATGTCTTGCCAGTTATTAAAAAGAAAAAAGTATGTGTACTAGAAAAAGTACTTCAAATGTGGCATCTGCACTGCGAGCCTTCTAGCTGGGATGAGCAGCTGAAGCATGTTTCTATTTTTGTGTTGCATAATGTCAACTAGTAAACAAATTAGTTTTGACAGTTTCAAGACCATGAAGAATGGGCTACAAATGAAACACTTGATGTGGGAGGGGCATGAGTGAAGTTCCAGCTTATGGTGTATTGAAAATGCTGAAGACAGCAGGCATACATGCATAGAAGTCAATACATTCTTCAAAGTTGGAAAGAACTATTATCAACGTTACCTGAAGGTCATTGGGAACATATCCTGCATCAACAGCAGCACGAGTAGCTCCAACTAAGAAAAGGAGAAGAAAGAAATGTCAGATTTTCTTACCCATTTGCAACAACAGCATATGCCTGAGTATGGAAGGTTCAAATTCTTCAAATTCTGAATATAATGCCTATGACAACTCAACTACATATCATATTAAAGTTATGAGAAAGCATGGAAAAATTAAAGTTATGAGAAAGCATGGAAAGTCATTAGCATGACGCATGACAGGTCATCAGCACATATGCACAGTCACAGGACGAGTCGCACACGCAGAGGCAAACAACAATAAGACACACACAAAGAAACAACACCAAAAATAATACAGATGCTGGAAAAGAAAAGAATGGAGTTCTGAGCATGAAAAATATTACAATGGAATTACCAACAGCACTAACAAACACATGCACAAGAATACAGATGCTGGAAAAAAAGAAAAAGGAGTTCTAACCAAAAAAAAAAAAATTTACAAGGAATTACCAGCTGCACCAAGTTTCTCAGCAAGTTTTTCTATCATTTTGAAGTTTTCAGCACTTTTCAATGCACGGCCCCCACTAACCACAACACGAGCATTCCCAAGATCAGGGCGTTCTGTATCCTGTGATGTGTGCTTTACATATCGAGATTTACCAACAGAATCTGCAAATGAGATATTAACCCATGTTAATAGATCTATGTTTTAATTGCCAATTAGGTAGCAATTTAGCAAATTGATCAGCCAGATCCATTTGAAGGACAAAAATCACCCAAGACACTGTTGATTTTGAAGCATTACCACGAAAATGAATCCACAGATGGACATAGAAGCAGTCACATACAATTCTAGTTAAATAAATTAAATTTTAAAATTATATTTGGCCGCTAAATAGTTTATGGATTAGAAAATGACAAACAGACCTTCACCAAAGGTGGAGAGATCAACCTGGGTGATAGGAGCTTCATTTGATTTTGAATCAGCTAAGATGGGGGGCACTGGAAAGGATGTTGATCTAACTGTCAACAAACAAGGTCCAGCACCAGTGTATCGAACAGTACAAAGTGCATTTCCAGCATATATTGGCCTGTCATATGAAAATATCATCTTACTTCTAGCCAGATGAAATCGACATTTACCATGGATACATAGTCAAAAGTCAACCAAGAGATGCTTACGCGGGAACATGGAACAAACCCGTCTAGATCCTTGCCAAAAGTTAAACAAGATACCAGAGCTAAATGTAAGCCATGCTGGCTTGCATCTGATTTGGATAAGTTGAAACTTTGGCAGGGAAATCCCTGAGTTTCTACCTATCGGGAAATGGGTTGACAAAAACCTTTTTGCCAAAAAATCAGAAGAATAAAGAATTAAAAGCACTTGAATTTTTACTACAGTAAGGACGCATGTAAAATGTTGACTATAAACTGTTCAGATTTGAAAAGCTTTTGTTGTCTGGTGAATTATAATATGGTTTTGCTAATGCGCCCGTAGTGGCTTTGATTGGTTGTATTTTCAGTGAATTGCTATTTCATTATGGTGTACTGTTTCTTTTCACTGAAGTCATTACGTGCGAAAGAAAAACAAATTTCAAACAACAGTTAACGTAAGAGGAGAAATGATCACAACAACAGCCATATAACCAAAGTTACCTGACAAATAGATGAGGGTCTGAAATTTCAATCACATCCGTGATCGGAGAAACATCTAAAAGGGCAGCTGCCCTTGGCAGTATGTTCTTGCCAAACGAACCTGAAGCAGTGATTACATGTGAGTACCCGCCTTTCTGCTGAACCAAATGGATCAGTTTAGCCCAAGGTTCTGCTAGTGGATGACTAAATTCATCAGAATCAGCGACAAGAACCTACACAACAGTAATTGATCACATACCATAACACTCCACAATTTTTAAAATCCCATTTAATATTTACCAACCAAAAAAAAAAAAAAACCTCATTCAATCAATTGGGTCAGTAACCCATTGGGAAATAAGCAAAAACACCACCAAAACAACATCAAGCACAAGACTTTATCATAGATTAAAAAGAACCAGTCGACGCCATTTGAGATACCTCAGAAACTGAAGGGTCACATGAAGCGGCGTTTGCTGCGGCTTCGTGAAGGGCAGAGCCGGAGCCTGCCAATAGCAATGAAATAGGATTGTCGTTGCTTAAAGATTTTGCAGCCTTTACCGCGCTCACTGATTGGGGCTTGATAGCACCACCTTGGTGTTCAGCTAACACCAGTGTGCTAATCTATTCAATCATTTGAAAAATTATATACAATTAAAAAATAATTATTAACTAGATTGAATAGTTGAACTGCCATATCTAATTGAAAATATTTTGAAGTGAATTTTGAATATTTGTGGTGAATGAATGAAAGTGAACTTACGGATCGAGAATTGGAGGTGGAAGCGATAATTCGTGACGTGAAGGAAGGACTGATTCGTTTCCTCAAGGCTCTTAGCGCAGCTACACTTGCCATCTCTCTCACTCTCTCTAGCTTTGGGGATGATGATGAAGGAGGTTGAATACAACTGCCTGAGTTTTGAAACTTTCTATTCTACTGTTTACCGCCGGCGGGGCGACGAAATCAAATCAGAACGATTCGTGACCTTGAGTTTACAAAATGAAGTAAGGTTTTTTCTTTTACGAAATACGACATTCCGTTTAAACGGATAGGATTTTTCGTGAAAAGAGTCACATGCAAGTCACGTGATCACTTTTTTTTTCCTTTTTTTTCTTTTTTTTTTTCAGGTTGCCACCTTAACTTCTTTTTTTACCATATTATAATTCCTAGTTTTTTAAGTATTATGTTTGAAACTCACATGGATTTTGATTCCTGATGTGTGATAGGGGAATTGGAGTAATTCCAATACATGAGTACAAAAATTAAATACATGGTTGTGCTCCCTAACGTCTGACAGTCTTGTCAATCTTCAATTTTATTATATTGTTCAAAATTATGTAAATCGATATTAAAATTAGTTGTTCAAATCATACAAGAACTATTCAAACCCCCAAAATTTGGGTTGATCACAACAAGAAGAATTGAAAATTGGGTTATTGATTTTTTGTTTCCAAACCTTGAATTAGAGTGAATTGAAAATTGTGCATGTAATTGCACAGTGTCTGCAAGATATCACTCTCCTATTTTCTTCACTGAAATGTTTTTATTTATTTATGTGTATTTTAATTTTGAGTGCATTTAAGTATATTTAAGTGAGTTTTTGGCTATTTTTGAATTTTTTATTTATTTATAAAAACTGATATTTATGAAAGTAAAGGGTAAATTTTTGCTATTTTTGATAAAAACTCCATTTTCAATACTAGTGGTTCTTGATTCTAAATCTAATGAATATTATGTACACATCTTTTGAAACTATGGGTTTTCCACCTTTTTCTAATCGAGTTTATGCACACGGGCAAAGGATGAAGATCATAATTAAACTAAAAATTGAAATACCATTCTGATGAAAGTCTCAAAATTTAAGGGTTGTTGCATATAAAAACTTAAATAAATATAATTTTGTTGGCGCCCAAGTGAGCGAAAGTGAAAATAAAACGAATTTTGTTTATTTGTATAAGATCTGTTGGTCACATTATTGACTAATGACCACTTTTCTAATACAAGTGATCCCACATACATTAGTGTGTCCATTTCTATAAAGAGAGGTGATCAACAAAGTGGTCAATAAATGTTATACAAATAGTATTATTGAAAAAAAAATTAGTATAGGTCTAAGAGTTCGATAATCCCTTATGATTTAGAAAAAAATCCATATAAAAATAGTATAAAAATCTACCATTAAGGAAAGTCAACTACTAATTGCGTGTTACCAAAATTAGCGCAAGAAAAAAGAAAAGAAAAAGAATGAAATAAAAGGAAAGCCTTTATTCTCATTTAATTTACAGAAGCGAGATATTGTGGGTCCGCACTTGCACTGGGATCTGGCCCCTTGTACGAGAGTGATAGTTTCTTTCCGTACTAAGTAAGCTGCACCGTCGCACACAGGATCAATAAAAAAAACACGTGAAGGCAGAGCAGAAAGAGAAAGAAGCTAAGGCGAGAGGCGAGAGGCGTAGGCAAGGCAGCTCTCTTTCCCATTTCATTCATTTTGATTGCTCGGGAACTGGGATTAGAGCTCTCTGTTGCTCTGAAATCCACACCCTTAATCTCCACCATGATTTCCACCGGCAAGATCAAGTCCGTCGATTTTTACAGGTCAGATCTCTCGCATTTCCTTTACTTCCCTTCACTGTGCATCAGCTTTGTTGTGTGTGTAAATCTGAATCTGATTATGGAAAGCTCAATTTCATTGTGTGCTTGCGTTGGTGCATTTGGGTTATGAATTATGGTGGGTTAGAGAATGAATGGCTTGGATGCGCGAATGGAATTGAAGTAATTGTTGGGTTGTAATCAGAATTGATGATTAATGTAATAATCGTGTAGAAAAGTTTGAAAAGATTGATGCTTTTGATTAGTTTGGTGGCATAGAATAACTATTGGTTGATAATCTTGATGGCTGATGTAGGAACGAGTAAGTTGTGTTAGTTTTAGGTTGTTTTTGGAAGAATTTGTAGTGTTTGATTGCTAGGATGAACATTGGAAAGGGATGCAAAACTGGTGAGGAATATAATTGCCAATTACATTTTCTGGAATGGGCATTGATATGGAATTCCTATTTTATTTTGCTTTCTTTTGATTTTGTTGGTTTGTTTTTTTTATTTATGGGTTGGTCAACTAAAGAATGAATTAGCCACTCCATAGATTTGCCCATGCCTTTTCAAAGTTCATTTCAACAACACTACCTGAGAGTAAGGAAGCATTACCATATTATTTGGAGGTGCTTAGTTGAAGCATTCACACTAGAAGATTGATTGTTTTTAGCTTCTGGGTGTCTCTCTTTATTATTTTCTTCTTATTGTTTGGGGGAGAAATGTCAGAGAAACAGGATGCAAAAGCAGGCGGAAATCCCAGGGAAAAGAAAATGTATAAAGATACAAAACAAGTATCGGCAAGCAAATCCACTTTCAGAGTCATAGTGCATTGAAATAAAAACTTCAATTTACATGGGCTTATAATTGTATATACTTTCTTAATGCATTAAAGAAACTAATTTTACATACTTAAAGTTTATAGGTAATACAGATGGAGATCGCTTTGTATCTCTTCTCAAAAGTTTCTTGTGAATAGCAGGAGAAAGAAAAATAGACCTGTGGGGAAATTTAGTGTGCAATATTTTACTTATGGTGGTTGTTCTGATACTTTATATATATGTATATATTAATTTATGCTACAAATGTTTTCCTATGTCCAGGAAAATTCCAAGAGATTTGACTGAAGCATCATTATCGGGTGCAGGATTATCTATAATAGCAGCTCTTGCCATGATGTTTTTATTTGGAATGGTAAAGCAGCTCCTATATCTTTAGTTGGTTACTTATTCAAAGTATTAAACTTTGACTGTTTAGAGAATGAGTGATGATCCTTTTTCTCAATTAATGCTTGTTTTGGTCCTGTATGGATGTGTAACCTTTTTTTTTTGTCTTCTAAATTTTCTTTTGGAATTTCCATTATTTTCTTTCTTTTCTATAATTTTTTTCATTGAGATATTCTTGTGGCTAATGTACCTCATCATGTCTATATACCATCATCTTTTCCTTTTTCCTTTTTCCTTTTTCAGTAATCTGTTTTGGCACTTTATTACTAAATTTAGTAATAGTGACATTTCTTTACATCTGATGGTACTTACGATGATCATTTTGCAGGAACTGAATAGTTATTTGGCCTTCAGCACCTCTACATCTGTTATTGTTGACAAGAGTTCTGATGGGGACTTCTTACGTATTGAATTTAATATAAGGTAAAGTTTCATAGCTTGGATTGATGTTTTTCGATGTTTATGAAGTTATTGAGTCATGTTTAGCTTACTATGTTCGTATATGGAGTCGACACTATCTTCAGGCAGCAGTGGTACACAATCAGATCCTATATATGACACATATGGCCAGAACTTTTGAATGCTAGTTTGACGTGATACTGCCGAACCACATGTGATGAATACTTAGTAGTATTATATATTGACTGGCATCAATATCATGGTTGAGAGTTGTAGGACTTATCAAGCGTGGACAAGGTGATGCCTGAGTTCCATGTGCTTGCTTTAATTAGGTTCAAATGATTCCTAGGTGCATTACTTGGGAATTTGTAGGCAATGCTTTACTCGGCTGAAAGGAGCCAATTAGATTGTCGAAGCATTAGGTTATCAGGGTACCCCCTCTGTTACTCAGGGAAACTCTTAAGTCTTTCACTTTTGAAGTATCAACTTATATAAACTCCCTTCCACCCCCTCCCTCTCCCTCTTGCCTCTCTCTCTCATTTTCTTGTGTTTTATTTATTTAAAAAACTAACATTATCTCAATTTTCATGTAGTTTTCCTGCACTCTCATGTGAATTTGCATCCGTTGACGTGAGTGATGTGTTGGGAACAGTAAGTTTCTCTCTCATTTTGTTTTGTCTATATTATCTATTCTGTTATTGATTTTTGCTCCCTACTGTTAAAGATCCTTTGTAGTCATTTTTTATATTCTTGATGTGGCATCCATCTGGCCTGAATTCGTGCCCTCTTATTTTCAGAACAGATTGAATATAACGAAAACAATTCGCAAGTTCTCTATAGGTCCAGATTTAAAACCCACCGGCTCTGAGTTCCACTCAGGACCCGCTTTCCATGACATTAAGCATGGGGATGGTGATGAATATGGTGGTGATGGCTCTGTTTCAATAACCGCTCGAACTTTTGAAAAGTTTACTCACCAGTAAGTAGGCCAACTTTTAATTCCATACCTTTCATATTTAAAGCCACTGATGTGGGTGACTTCTGACTTTATGTTGCAAAATAATACCATTCCTGATTTTGCATTAAACAATTCTTTTGCAGGCATCCAATTTTGGTTGTTAATTTTTATGCTCCTTGGTGCTACTGGAGCAATCGTCTGGTAAATTAATTAGCTTCACAAGTTGCTCAAATTTCTTTTGATGAAATGTTAGCTATGTTAATGAATCATTTTATACAATCTTGTTATATACTTGCGTATGTATATTTTATGGTTATGGCATGATGGCACAGAATTTAGAATCTCATCTTGTAGCCAGAAATCAAAGGTTAGCTCCTGTACGATGGGAAAAGTTATTATGTCGCAGTTTTCATTCTGAGGATTTCTGCAGCTTATTTAAATCTTTTAAGTTTTTCCACAAAAGAAAAAAACAGATAAAATCTTAAAGGTTGTAATATATGTAATGTTTCTTCTGACTTATTTCATACATTGTCTTGAATCGTGGGAACTTGTTTTGCCCCCATTTGTACCTTTGATCATGTGTGTACTCGTGCGCATATGACAAGCCACAAGATCCTTGAGTTAGTTCATGGTGCCCTTTCTTCATTTTCAATGGAACTGTTGAACGGTACTTGTGCGCATTAAAAGTTTGGTTGATTGAATTGAACTATTTAGTCGAAATCATCCAAAAGCTGTATCTTCTTTCTGTGTTTGTTTCTTTTTCTTGTATTATGTTCCTGCTTCATGTTCTCTCTTCTTTTTTTTTCTTTTTCAGAAACCTTCATGGGAGAAGGCCGCCAAAATAATAAGAGAAAGGTGCTTCACTCTGAAAGTTCTACTGTTTTCTTCCAGATTTTATGACTTTTCAAGTGGTACTGTAATATTTTTTATTTTGCCACACAATCTCCAGAATTTGAAGTCCATAACTCCTCTCCCTCTCTCTCTCTCTCTCTCTCTCTCTCTCTCTCTCTCTCTCGTGCCTCCATGTTTAACAGATATGATCCAGAAATAGATGGGCGTATTCTTTTGGCGAAAGTAGATTGTACTGAAGAAGGTGACTTGTGTAAGAGGTATATTTTAGATTGGTTATTCCTACTTTATACTTGATTTTCTAATTTTTATGGATTTGCAATAGATTTTATATTGTACTTTTCACTGCAAACATATGCACTTTCAGTTCTTATTAGTTGTATAAAGAAAATCTCAAAGTTTAATTAATATTTCTCGTTCTCCTCAATGAAACAAAGGATTTATACATTGCGATATTTAATAATTCACTTACAGTGGAGAATAAAACTGAAGGACAACTCCAAGGAGTACTAATTAGCGCAGGAACTTATTGCACTGCAATAATAATTTTGTAAATATCAGATTTTATTTACCATTAATAAATTTATAAAACAGTAAGTTTAACTTGAAATGATCAGGGTGGTTTTTATCTGGCTTGAAAGGGCGGTCCAAACTCAACATGAAAGAGAAACCTACTTACCTTTGAAGAAGGTTTTGCAACAAGTACTCTAAGCTGCCTTGCCTTAACTGGGGTGGTTTTCAAATAACAGCACTAGGACATAGTCTTCTGAAATGCCAATTGGAGCTTTAGATTTTATCTTGAGTTTAGCGTTCTCATCAATATAGCTTCTTGCTTACACATGAGTATGTTTTGACTGTTTTTCTGCTTGAACGGAGAACTGTTAACCTCAGGGTGGGAACATGGATGTGCTCATGTTTTAGTCTGTCTCTGTCCTATTTATTTTCACATGCTAATTTTGTATGATTGCTACAGTTAAGCCATCAGTCATAGCATCCTGGAATTGAACCACCATTTGAACTTTTTTCATATTCAAATAGTCATACCTTATTGCCTTACGTTACCCCAAATACAACATTATTGTACTCTTTTTTACTTACCTCACAAGTTTGCTTAATGTACCACTGGCTTCCTATATTTTATATTATTAACTTTGTTCCCCTATAATGATCAGGAATCACATTCAAGGATATCCGTCAATTCGTATCTTTCGTAAAGGAAGTGATGTGAGGTAAATACTACAAAATTTTGCCGACTTTTAGATTATTTTGAACTGATGTCTAATCATTTATTTATATTCAAGTTGTCATTTATTTCCTTCTTCTGTTCTTGGAGTTTTAGTTATTCTAGGTTGCATTTAATTATTTAAAACTTTTTTCCTTTGGATCTTCATATAATTTGTATGTGCATTTATTAAACATCACCTGAGGTTTGGAATCTTTCTATGTGCTCTTAGGTTTCATTTCAATATGCGGATTTAAATGCGAGTTTTGAATTTAACTTTTGACTTAAATTGTTTGTGTCAAATCAAATGTCAAAAGAATGGAAAATGTAGAGTTTTGATATATGGAAAATAAAATTATGTTTTCAAGGGAATTAGTGAGTTAACTCGCAATAACATTTTCTTGATTATTTGAAATCCATGTTATTGTAAATAGTCAATTCATGTATAATGCAAATCCAAATCCTTAATTTCCAAGTCATCTATGTAAATGCAACCTTAGAGCCAATAAGGTCTTATCAAGACATTTCTGATGCCTTGGTTGTGATGTGAAGCTATGTGCATAGTTTGCTCATTCTGTGAGCTTTATAATATGATAACAGTATATAAAGGTCAATTCTCTCTCTCTCTCTCTCCCTCCGCCCCCTCCCCTGTTTCAGTTTCCTTTTTATTTTATTTTTCCCTTTTATATAGACCCTGAGTAATTTGTTTAATACCTTTGTTTCTCAAATTCAGATTTTTGCCCCCTTGACCATGCCTGTCTTGTTCATATGAAGCTTACCTTAATCAACCTCTTTCTCTGGAATTCTGTCACAGGGATGACCATGGACACCATGATCATGAATCTTATTATGGAGATCGAGATACAGATAGTCTGGTTAAGGTACAAGCATTCATAAGTTTCAATTAGCCTTACAGTTTCCTATGTTTAACTTTGACTTTGAACTCGTTAATACTTGTTGATGAAATTTTTGTTCAATACCCCAATTGAGATTGCAAACCCATCTGATATCCTTGCAGACAATGGAGACTTTGGTAGCACCTATCCCTGTTGAGGCCCAAAAACTTGCTTTGGAGGGTAAATCTGACAATGGGACTGACAATGCAAAAAGACCAGCACCACTGACGGGAGGGTGTAGAATTGAAGGCTATGTGCGTGTGAAGAAGGTGATCTTCCATTGATTGAAATTAATAGAAGCATTGGGCATGTTAGCACGTATGAAATTTGTTATTCCCACAGAACTCCTTGATTTCTTCCTCTGCTCCCAAACCATCTCACATGCTTGGAAATGCAATGAAAAAGGAGAAATGAAAGGGTAGTTTCAAATACTCGTATCCTTCTTTCTTTTTCTAAAGCATGCCTTGAGGTGCTTCACATGCGTAGAATTGGTATGAATAAAGAGAAAAATGCGAAGGGGGGCACTTGTGACTGCACAAACTTTGGTTACCAGAGCAGTGCACATATGAGTTGCCCTACTTGAGAGCCACATGTGCAGTCATGACAGCCAGCCTTGGGTTCTTCATGAATAAAATTTAGCCGTGTTAGGAACTAAGCTACAGTTGTGTAGTTGGTACCCTTACGAGTCCTACCAAAAGAGAGAAAAAAAGGTCCTTAAGCAAGTTCTTGTACTTGATGGTTAACATGAACAAACAAAAGAGAGAATATGGTACCAGTAAAATGCATTATATCATTATCACAATTCTCCTGTCAATTGAGCCAACAATGAAACTCTTAGCTACTATCATTCAGTAGGAATTTAGGTATGATTTGTCCTCTACTGTGCAGGTTCCAGGAAACCTTGTCATTTCCGCGCATTCAGGAGCCCATTCCTTCGATGCTTCTCAAATGAACATGTCACACGTCATATCACATTTTTCATTCGGTAGGATGATTGCTCCTAAGGTGATGAGTGATGTCAAGCGATTGGTACCTTATCTTGGTGGAAGCCATGACAGGTTGAATGGTCGGTCTTTCATAAATCATCATGATCTAGGTGCTAATGTTACAGTAAGTTTGTCACTCTACACATCTTGGCATTGTGTTTGCTTCTCTATTGTTCTGTGCTTGTACATCAGCATCTCAATATTTAAGTGAAATCAGCAATATATAGCTGCATGTCCATGATTTTTAGGTGTATGGATATTGGTGCATTGAGATGGGTGGCGCACACAATATATTATGTTTCATTCTAGAATTTCTCTGTGGTTCAAATACTTTTTGAATGATCCATGCATCTGTCCCTGCTCTTTTGAGCTTTTAAATGTGTTTACTCTTTTTGAATGATCCTATTTTATAATGTTGGCTTATAAATTCACCAATAACATTCAAAACTGTCCATTTTATTGTATTGATCTTCTACCTCCCTAGAGATGCTTTTACAGCCAACAAACGTTTCCTTCTGGATGGAGTTGGAATACTAATATAATTTTGATTGTTTTTTATGGTAATTTTCTTTGAGTACTAAAAGAGTGTTGTTTCCTCTTCTTTTATAGTAAGTTTCTTTCAATAATTATTGCATCTGCTCACAATATTCCTGGAACCCCTGTTTATTGACTTACAACTGAATAGATCATTAATGAAGTTTATTTGGCTTGTGAAGAATTGCTAATGTTTACACTCTTCTTAAGTATATTTCTGGTAATTGCATTTGCAGATAGAGCATTACCTTCAAATAGTGAAAAGCGAAGTTATAACAGGAAGAAATCATAAATTAATTGAGGAATATGAGTACACAGCCCACAGCAGCTTGGTGCAAAGTCTTCAAATACCAGTTGCAAAATTCCATTTCGAGCTCTCTCCCATGCAGGTTTAATAACAAACAGTACGGTATTTGTGTACTAGTTTTACTCTCTTTGTTTCTCATCTCTTTTTCTTTGTCTGTCTTCTGTACCCAGGTGTTAATAACAGAAAATCAGAAATCCTTTTCACATTTTATCACAAACGTGTGCGCAATAATTGGAGGTGTTTTCACGGTTAGTATCTTCTATCTTTGGTTCTTTACTTCTCTCCAGATTGCGTACTAATTTATTTTTCCCTTTGGGTTCCAGGTAGCAGGAATAGTGGATTCAATTCTGCACAACACCATTAGAATGATGAGAAAGGTTGAACTAGGCAAAAATTTTTGATGGATAGGTGAAATTTCGTTAGTATACAATGAATTGTTTATTTGCAACACCTAATTTAGTGAGGATTGTTTTGTTAACGATGACATATTCCTTTTAGAACAAAAATAGAAAAATGCAATGAGAGAAATGCCACATTTTCCAGTTAGAGTTGCCAATACAAAATCAAGTTTTATGAAGATTTTATGCATTATACATTTGGCTTCTATTTTATTTTATTTTTTGAGAAAGAATTATACCGAAAATGTGGTCATTTGTGAGATGTTCTGGGTTTTCGAACAGGTTTTTTCTGTTTGGTTGATGATAAGATCTTCACTTAATTTTTCCTAAATGCCCAAAGAAGGTAGGTAGGGATAAATATTAGGGGTGTTAAAATCCAATCCAATCCAATTGATTGGTTTTCGATGACTTTGACGAATTGGATTGAATTCTTTTTTACGCTTAATTTTGTGGAAATGAATTTTTTTTTTCTTCATTAAAAAATCAATTATCCATCCTATCCAATTCTAACTTCAGCTTGGGCACTGTGTTGCTTCCCCGATTGTGAGCCTGCTTAACTTATGAACATAACTAAAATTTGCAGATGCATCTGCTTCCAAAACTGAAAGAAAGATGGAAACAGAAACATATAAATATTGAATACACAGTGACCGTATGAAAATCAATTTATTTATTTGTGTGATTACATTATTGGCCCTTATGGTGGAGTCTCACAAGCACACTAATGAGTATTATTTACTCCCTCCTTATTTTCCAATTGCAACAAACGAATATCAAACACCAGTCCAAAGATATATACTGAGCCTAAAGAAAATAAAAACAATAAATCACAAAAGAAAAAAAAATAAAAAAAAAAAAAGAAAAAGGAAGGAAGGAAACGAACTTTATACTCAAACAATCCAATATCCAGTTAGAGTAGTAAAAGTGATGAGGATGCAGCAAAAGCTCCAATGGACCCCAACAAACTCATGAAAACTGGAGAAGCCCCGCTGGGCGGTGGAGGGTTTTCGGGAGCTGGAGTAGGGTTCTCGACCAACCCTGTATCCGGTGAAGGTGGAGACGCTTCACCGGCAGGAGCTGGAGATGGGGTTATATCAGTTGAGTTTGAAGGCGAAGGGGCAGTTGCATTTCTATTGGTTCTATCTGCCAACACAATCACTACCACCTTCTCATTTTTGAGACAGTTGTCTTTGTTGCCACTGATGAAATAAAATGGCCCAGATTGGTCGAACTTGATGGCAGTGTGGCCATCAGTATATTTCGCAGAAGGGGCATCGGTGTTGCAATTTGTATAGTCGTCCTGGTTTACTCTAAGCACTGAGTCTTGGCCAGGAGAGTAGTTGAAAACTGCAGTTGAAGTAGCATCAAGTAAATCAGTTAGGTTTTTTTCTTGGTTTTACAAGAAAAACTAAAGGATGGAAGAGGGGGAGTCGAGGTTTGGCCTTCGATGAGGAGATAAATGCTCACTACCACTGGGGCTATAAGCCCCCATGCTTTGGCAAGTATCTTAAAATGATCTCCTACCAATATGATATACTAAACTGTCAAACAAGATGAAAATTACTCTTAATTACACTCTAATTATAATTTATATATTTGGTCATGTTATCGTAACAGTCGTGTTATATATGTACACTAAAATAATGAATTTCAAATTCTAAATAATGCATGTTGCAACTCAGCTCAGAAACTAGTTCTTGACACATAGTATAATAATAATAATAATTCTTTCCTCAAAGTAATGATCCGTTGAAGGTTGAAAAACAAATATTATGTACTCAGCCTTGATGAAGACAAAGCTTCAAAACTTACCTATGGAGTCTCCAACTTGAAATCTGTTATTTTCAGCCCATTGATCAAAGTGAGGCGCAGAGGCATTCGGAACACTCCAACTTATTGCAAACTCAGCTGCACCACTCTTCTGTATCAACAGTGTGACGCATAGAAGCACCACCACAGAAAATACAACATTGCTCTTGTGATTGAATCTTAGAATGGGGCTAGCCATAATCGAAGAAGTAATCGGAGATTGGTGTTGATGAAGAAAAAAAATGCTCCTGTATTTTCCACTAAAAACTTTGAAAACCTCAGTTTAATTGGGATGGTAGGAGAGGGAAAAGGGATGACATGAAAGGTGTCCGACAGGGGGTTTTTGTAGGGCAAATTGCATGGAACTTTACATGCTGCGTCAGTGAAGCTTTTGCAACTTTTTCTTATTCTTTTTTTAGCTTTTAGGTTTCTTACCTTCCAGTGCAAAGCATATGTGCACTTTTAAATATTAGTACAACATCTAGCTATAGGCGCTTTAATTTTGGAACTTTTATATAACTTGTTCTGTGGGTTTATACTTTGCTTGACCATTGTCAAGAATATTATTCATGTCTTGTGTTCTGGGTTAGTTGAACTAATTGATTAATGACATCTAATCCTAGGAACATGATCTGTCATTCACACAAAGCCTTGTCACCACTCTATATATATATATATATATATATATATATATATATAGAGAGAGAGAGAGAGAGAGAGAGAGAGAGAGAGAGTCTATAGCAAATAGCAGTAGGCTCAATGAAGCTTAACGCTGTTTTTCTTTTCACCCTGTGATCTGGAACTCAGTAAAGTCTATAGCAGAATACATTTTTCTATTGAGGGAAAGATTACCTTATGTTCTTACTTTAATAAGATCATTGAACTTTTCACAAAAATACATATAAAGTCTTTTTCCTCTCTTTATAATCTATCATACATAACTGTAACAAATTTATAAAGTTATAATACTATTACATAAGTGCATACGTACATACATACGTGCGTACATGTATTGTCAATTTGCAATAACGATACATATATATGCCCACAGATGAGAATTCATATTAAATTATCAGGCATACATGTGCAGTCCCTATCTTCTTATATCGGAATCATGGGCTTATCCAGAGGCGGAAATAGTAATTAACTGCAAGTTGATCAAGTTCAGGTGAACCAAGCTGCTTCACATGAAAAAACAACAAAAGAAGAAGAAGAAGAAGAAGAAGAGAGAGAGAGAGAGAGAGAGAATTCTGAACAAAATCAGAGATGTATAAGAAATATTGAATTTCTCATTAACTATTTCAGTTCACAAACTAATATTACATACTAAATAATCAGACTAACATTTAACTTGATCGAAGACAAATTATAGAAATCGTTCATGAATTATAACATGATTTGCATTTCTGTCCTTCAACTCAATAATAGTCGCTATCGTTCTTAAATTAGATTTCATGTTACACTATTGGTCATTTTCGTCAATTTTCTCAATTTTTGCCAGTGCTCTTAGCTACACACTAGGACAAGAGCCAAAGGGGAATCATATTTCGTATGTATGTATGTACATGTGCTTAATTATTTGGTATCTTATTAGCTAAGCATGGAATTTTCTATGGGAATGTGGCTGGCTTTGGTTTTGGGAGGTTTGCCACTACTGGGGCTGTTCTTGGGGTGATGGAATGAACTTTGGTATGTGCTTCCTCTCAAACTACAACACTTAGCTACCACCACTGGCGGCAAACTTCAGCCTGGTCACATGGGTTTCCATTTTTAGGTGAAATGCTTACCTTCCTATACTACTTTAAAATTCTTCGCCGTCCAGATGAATTTATCAATGCTAAGCACGGCCACCCCTATTAAAATTTATGCATTGAGCAGCATTGGCAATTGATCAGGTACGGTGATGGAGCAGGGATGTATAGAAGCCACCTCTTTGGATCACCCTGCATCATAACATGCTTCCCAGCGGTGAACAAATTTGTATTTCAATCACTGGATACTTTCATCCTAGATTGGCCCACCGTTGATCTTCTGGGTCGTAGTTCGTTGGTGGCAGTTCATGGAAAGCCTTATGCAAGGCTTAGACGTTACGTTACAAATGCAATTAATCAGCCAGACGCCCTCAGGCGATTTGCTCTCTTCGTTCAACCCCGCATGGTGGCGCTGTACTTCAGTCATGGGCTCCGAAGGGTAGAATCAAAGCATATGATGAAACTAAGAAGGTAAAATTGTCAAAGCATATACAACTGTGATTTAAGAGAAAAGGAAGGGAAAAATTACTAAAACGAGTATAGCCGGGCGGCTGTACTATTTTTTGAAAAACAATATAAAAATCTTGTATAGCCGCCCGGCTCTACTATTTGTGTGTGTGTGTATATATATATAATTTAACAATAAATAATCTTAGATTCTCACATTGATTCATAGTTAATAAAATACGAAACGAGAAAAAATACAAATAAAATATGTACGCATTTTGTTCAGCAAAATTTTGGTACATTACAATTTAAAAGTTCGGCCACTATAATATATTTTTTAATATAAATTATTTACATTTTTTAATATAAATTATTTTTATTCAATAATATGTGAGAATTATATGTATAATACATGAATTTTGTGACGCTTATTGAATTTTTTGTAAAAAACACGTGTGTTAAACATGAAAACTACCTACGCACTTATATAATACGAGTATTGTACTTTTGCCGAGTCTTTAAGACATTTGTATAACATGGATTTATTAGTGAAAAATACGTACGTAAGTGTATAATACGTAATTTATTTTTTCGATGTTCATTGAACTTCAAGTACTTATAATGAAAGTAATTCAAAAAGGCTAAGATATTACTTAATTACATATATTAGATTCAAGATGTTGGAAAAAAAAGAGTAAAGAAACTAATTTTATGTTTTTAAAATTTTAAAAAAAATATCTCCCAACGAACATGCGTTGGCACAGGTCTATGCAGGCGAAATTTGCCACATTAGCAGAGTATAGCCGCACGGCTATACTATTTCTTAAACAAAATTAAAAATAATCTACCGGCTATATTATATATATATATAAAAGAATCGGAAAACGATTAGGCGCCACGTGTCAAAATGCGTATAGCCGCCCGGCTATACGTTTAAAAAAAAATTTTAAAAATCTAGTATAGTCGGTCGGCCATACTATTTATAATATGGGACCCGCTGAGCGCCCAAGAGTGACGTGTTAAAAAGGTAAAGCCGTGCGGCTATACTATTTTTAAAAAACATTAGTAAAAAGAGTAAAGCCGCTCAGCTATACTATTTCTTTTTAAAAATCTAATATAGCATCGGTGCATTTACACGCATTTAATAAAATATTAACCATTAGATCAATCTAATGAGTTTTAATGATTCCACGTCAAAATAATTGTATTATACTAAACCTCACAACTGCCACACTTTATTATATGTATTTGATAACATTGAAATAAAAAAATAAAAATTCAAATCAAGAAGCAACCACCTCTCTCCCTAACCCAGCCCCCACACTGCCAGCCAATTGCCGACCCTCACTCTCTTTTCCTCTCACACACTCACATAGGTCGACTTGGTTTAATTTTAGTAATTGTGCTAATTATTTCATTTATTTGCAGATTTGTTAATATAATTAACCATGGATGGAGAGAGAGAGAGAGAGAGAGAGAGAAGTGGGAGGGGGTTAAGTGTGGCAGCCATGGATGGCTGGGGAGCTGCCCCGCGGGGATAAGGGGCTGGGTCGAAGAGTTGATGCTTGCTGAGACATTTTATTTTTGTCATTGTTATGATATTTTTAATATTTTATTTTAAAGGTATTTAAAAAAATATATAAGGTACACATACAAGGTGTAAAGAGATGCTGATGTGGACTGATTAAAATGCATTAGATTAATCTAATTATTAACGTTCATTTATACGTGTAAACGCATCGATGCTAAATTCAGAGGTTCTGAATCTTAATATCAATACATATCCAATACTAACAACTTTTTGCATAAACTAAGATGATGATGGATGAAGGAGATAAACGAAGTGACCAAGAGATGATAGATAACATTGTGAGCCTTGTTGTTGGTGGATATGCATCTACTTCCCTTACATCAATGTGGGCTATATATTATCTTGCTTAATTCCCTAACCGTTCTAGAAAAGCTTCGGGTACGTATGACCAATAATATCCCATATTCTAATTACTTCATTAATAATGTACAAAAGAAAAATATATTAAAGTAGTTAATCGTATTCGTCTTCAATGATTAACTTACAGGAGGAGAAGTTGGCTATAAGTCAGACAAAACAGGAGATTTTATTACAAGTGAAGATGTTTCTAAAATGAAATACAAAAACAAGATATTATATATTATATATATACATTAACTTTAATTTTTTGAGCTAACTGAAAGTTTGAGATCATTTTCAATATGGGCTCCGAGGTTTCAATTTCATCAATTTATCATTAGCCCTAATTTTTTCATCTCACCTAGAAATATTAATCTCAAAAACAAACTTTTTAAATACAATACGTACTGGTGAAGGAAGAAACAATAAGAATGGCCAACATTGCACAGATTATCTTCCGATTGGCTACCAAGGAAGCTGAGTATAAAGGTACGTACACTATTTTTTACATGCATTTGTTGCTGCAATTAAAGATAATAAAATAATTAGATGCATGGTAATTAAGTGCTGGTAAACTCATGCATGATGCAGGTTATAAAATCCCCAAGGGTTGGCATGTGATTCTTTGGGTTCGATATCTGCACACAAATCCAGATAACTTTGATGATCCCATGTGCTTTAACCCACATAGATGGAATGTGAGCCTACATATAAAAATACAAGTAATTAGTAGGTAGTTAATTCTACTAATTAATAAATAATTATTGTTGATTATTAACTAACTTTCACTCCCCTAATTAATTAGGAAGCAGGAGCAGCTAAACCTGGAACGTACCAAGTTTTTGGTGGTGGGCTAAGAATATGTGCTGGGAACATGCTTGTTAGGATTCAACTTGCAATCTTGTTACATCATTTGTCTACAGGATACAAGTGAGCAAACCCAACTCATCATTTGTGTAGGCACTGCTGAGTTTTGTTTTAAATGAATTCAGGTGGGTATTGCTCAATCCAGATGCAGAACTGATTTATCTTTCACATCCAGGACCAGTTGATGGGGTTGATGTCGCATTTAACAAAATTTAGACATTGGTTTTTTCACACGTACAATGTTGCCTTTACCCAACCCTGTGCTGCTGTGCAATTACATATGTTTATCTGTGAATTGTGTGCGATTTAATAAATTATGTACTTGGATATTATAAGTATTTTTTGCTCATGTATATGCCTTAAGCTCTCTCGTACGAGTACGTATCTTGCAGAATATATATATATATATATATATTTTTTTTCTTTTTGATTACCTTATCTGCTCTTACTTCAGGAATTCAACTTTTCTTGAAATAAGAAGTATTTTTCTTCTCCTCACAATCTACCATAGAGATGAGGGGAGGAACAAGTCCTACAAACTGTAATTGCACAATAATATTGAAGATTGCAGCTTTCAATTTATTCATGACGATGCCAAAGAAGAAAATGTACATTCATTGATAAAAGTTCTTGAAAATTTTATCAATCGTGGTGTTGCAATTGATGATGAACTCATCGAACTAATCAAGTCAATATTGTGGCAAGTGTTACTTTTGAATATGTTGATTTTATATATTGGGGTTGATGTTGTCAAACAAATGAAAATTCATGGAGAATTTGTGCAGAAGCGTCAAATAGTGAAGGTTAAATATGACAAATACATAACAATACACAAAGAATATACTAGTTCGAATATGTGCATGTCTACAATTCGAAGACGGTGATAAAATGTTACTAATACAAAAGAAGATTACAAAAATAGTGTTTATAACTCTCACAAACCCAAATCCCACACACCCAATCACTCTCACGTACATGAGTCAAGAACAAAGTTCAAATTCTTGCTCACAAAGTCAAAGAACAAAAGAGAGAACAATACCAAATTTGAAGCATCTAAAACAAAAGAGAATGATCTTTTTCTCTCACACATGTTGCAGCAAACAAACCCACAAGCAACAAACAGTGTGACACTCATCCAAAACAAAAAGAGAAGATTCCGTTCACTTACAAATGATGTGAGCCACACTTCCCTACCTTAGATGTTTTTGGCTCTCTCAAATAGTTCCAAATAGTGACCTCCATCCAAATAGAAGAGAGAGATTTATCTCTTACCCAATGTGGAGGCACACTTCGGCCCGCGGGCTGCAGGACAAATGATGATGATCGCTAGTGGCACTACAAGTAGGACTCCATGGGCTTTAAGTCTCTCCTTTGCACTGTAGTAGATGGTGGATCCTATCCATATATGCGGTTCGATGAGGGAGAGGTCCACAGAGAGAGCAAAAAAGGAGACACAGATAAAGAGTAAAATATAAAAGAGTGATAAAGAAAGACAAATTAACTTATACGTTGAAAAGAGTGCTGTTATTTTCACTTTCTTATTCTATTTTTTCACTCACCTTATCTTTTCACTCACCATGTAAATTTGAAAAAAAAATAACCCTATTTTTCCACCTATCTTTATTCCTAAAATACCCTTTCATTATTAATTCAACCAAAATCCAAACAAACCTAGCAACCACTTCTTATTCTTCTTCAATCACAATTCTAAATAAATCCCGAAAGACACCCTTTAGTCCCAAGTCCCTACAACATGCCCTTGCTTTCATTGAAAGCATGCTAGCCTTCAACCCCCTGCCAATCCAAAACCACAACCCTTTTGAACATGTGTCTAAAAATTAGATAGTCCTTAGAAGTCATTTTACAAATGGATAAATTTGTCTATAAAATTTTGAAAATAAGGTGGGTGGAAAATTAGGATAAGTAGGTGAAAATAGCAGCACTCGCTAAAAATGACATAAAACGTAAGGATCGTGATAAATTAATACATGCATACACCATTAACAGAACATATGTTGAACTAAATTTAATTTTACATAATTAACATTTATGTGTTACAAGACTCTTTCATCAAAACTATTCATAGATATTAAGTTTCAGAGAGACGAACAGTGATCTAAATATTATCATTATCAATATTTTCCTTAACTTAATCACCTGCTAATTTTTCTTAACTTAATCATCTGCAAAAACTAGTAGGCATGAATTTTTATCACAAAAAATTTCAATACTATTAGTATTGGACTTTACATTCTTCAGCAACCTACAAGTTACTATACCACATAGGAGAGATCAAGAGAGAAAATAGAGAGTAGAGAAAAAGACAGATTAACTGAGACGCTAAAAATAAATTTTACTTTTACATAATTAACATTTATGTGTAAAGAAATGTGTTGACACAACCAACCATTGGAGATGATGACAAGGTGGGATGGAAATAAGTGAGCATGTTGACCTACTCCAGAAGCATCCAAGCCATACTCTCAACCCACGGTCCACCCAATGGTTTGACTTGACTCAGTCCCCAATTCTGTTGTTCCCGCGAAAGTGATGGCCTAAGAAATCTCTCAACCACCAAGTCAATTTCTGCAAAACCAGACCAACCAAGAAAAGCTACAACCCAATAACGTATTTCTACAAACTAGTAAATTTACCAAATACAGTTGAAAAGAAAAAGAAAAAAACAGACAATGAACCTTAAAAATCAACAGAAAATTGAGACCCAATTCTTTTTCCTTTATTTTAGGATGAAAATGTACGGTAATTATGGGTGTAATAAATAGATGAAATAAAAAATTTAGACAGTGCAGTGAGTGAAAACAAATTAAGAAAGCAGGGGAAGGTTAAAAAGAAAAGTAAAGTTAATACGTTCGTGTGGGGTTTTCAGGTGTGGTGCGGTGGCTGCCGTCTCATCACGACTTTGACAGAGTAACACCATCATCATCATAAACAACCACACCCCCACACCAGCTAATTTTATAGAGACGGAGAAAGAAAAAAAAAGGAAAAAAGAAACACAAAAACATAACCCAAAAAAAAAAAAGAGAGGCAGAGCATTGTTTGTACTTTTTGCTGTGGGGGATTGGTTTTGAGCTTCTTGTATCTGGAGCTAGCTTGTTCAGAAGGCCAGCCGCCTCATCTGGGTCCCTTTAGAATCTTGCTCTGAAGAGCCTGAGGAAGTTTATATTTTCTGGGTTTTGGTTGATCTTTTGAAAGGGGTTCCGGCTCTGAGTGCTGCGTTGAGGGCCTTTTTATTGGTTTTGGAAAGGAAGGAAAAGATTGTGTTTTCGGTTACATTTTCCTTCTGTCTCTGTGTTTTGTGAAAGTGTTTTTGGTGCATTGGAATGTGGAGGGACGCTGGAACTCCTGCTGATTCGTTCTATGAAATCCGTCCTGAGTGTACTGATGTACCCAAAACCCGCTTCAAAATCAAGGTTCTTTTTTTTTTCTTTTTTTTTTCTGTTCTCTTTTGTATTGCTGGAATTCATATAAAGGTTGATTCTTTAGATACCCATTATTTTAATTTGGATCTGTTACCCATTCGAAAACCAAGATATTGCCAAATGCATCAGATTTGATAATGGGTGGTGCGAGATTTTAGTTAAGAGCACGACTTGGTGTTAATATGGATCACAAAGTGATGTGCAATGGGAAAATTCTATAGAAACTAGTTTGTGCAATTCTTATGTTTGTAAGTATTCTCAGGTTTAGACATTTTATCTCTTTCTCCTTCCCCATATATCATGGTACGTTGGTAAAGCCAACTTTGCTAACTGGATCACCAAAGTACCATGAATTGGAACACTTGACCCGGATAATGATTCCCAGAGGTTAGGGGAATCTGTTAACCCCAATAGGAATATTATTTGCTTGTTTTAACGCTTGTAAACAACAAGAAGCTTTTGAATACAGTTTAATAGTTTAAACATGCAGAGTATATCAACATGGGTATTTCTATACATACTTATTGACCCAAAACAAAACAAAAAACAAAAAAAAGGGTGACATTCTAATAGTTTAAAGATGCATTATGTATGCTATAAAGGGAAATGTCTGCAATTTTCCCATTACTCCATAAGGTATTCGTTTTCTCAATGCCATGATGTGTTTCCTCCAATTTCAACTCCTTGTTTTTATTTGCCTATGCAGGCAGGCAAAACTTTAAGTGTAAGGAAATGGCAGGCTGCATTTTCTCCAGAAGGCCATCTGGATTTAGGCAAAACTTTAAGTCGAATCTATCGTGGGGTGAGTGAATCTTTATGATTCCATGGTTGCAACTTAGTATGCTTAGATCTATTCAGTATATTGGCACAATTCAGTTTTGCATTTTTGTGTTGCTATTGATAAGCTAGTTTAATCAGATATTATAAGGTCTTGAGAATTCTGATCAATACTTGCCCATACAAGTTAGGTATGTATTATGTGCACTGATTAAGAGCTGAACTCACTTTTTTCTTTTTATTGTATGGTAAAGAAATGAAAGCCTACTATTGCTCCTACTGGCACGTTTAACCCGTAGCCTGTGTATGTGGTTGGGGATATGTAGAAACCAGGCTAAATTATTTCATTAGCCATTACTGTTGTAAAAAGTCAGATTAAATATTGCTTAATTTTCTTTCAAACATTTGTGCACGTAATAACTAGATGCTTCCTTTCTGACTTATCTTCTTAAGTCTGGCAGTTGTTTCTTTTTATTTGAAATAATTTTCTTCATGAATATAACAATTTAATCATTTGCTTAATGCCTTAATGTATTAAATTTTCCAATCAGGGGATCCATCCATTAATTAGAGGAGAAGTTTGGGAATTTCTACTTGGTTGTTTTGATCCTAAGAGCACATTTGATGAAAGAGAGCAGATGCGGCAACGTCGAAGGTATTTCTTGTTTCCTGCCTTACTTGGGCTACTGGAAATTTATTTATTTATTTACCTTCTTTTAGTCTAATAAATTTTCCTAGTAGGATGCACACTTGTAATTATAAGATGATCTTTTGGGAAATGAATGATCAATATCATGAGTTGAGCTTTAAGGCTATGATACTGAAGTGAATAAAATTAGCTGACAACAAAACAATATAATGTGGAAACATGCTAGCAAAAGACTTAATGCTTTCCTCTTCATAAGATAGGGATCCACTTCCTTATTTTGTGTGGGATGTGTACATTCCAAATCTGCAGGTTATGTATATAATTTCCTACATCTTATGCTTCACCTGTCCCATTATTGTGTAATGATTGCTTAAGCATCATGCTTTTCCCTTTTCAGAGTGGAATATGCTAGGTGGAAGGAAGATTGCCGTCAAATGTTTCCTGTTGTTGGAAGTGGTAGGTTTATCACTGCCCCTGTAATCAGTGAAGACGGTCAGCCCATTCAGGATCCCTTAGTGCTTTCACAAATGAATCCAGACAAGGGAGCTGATGGTAACCGTGCTAATGGTATAGAACCGGTGACGGACAAGAAAGTAATCCAGTGGATGCTTACTCTACATCAAATAGGTTTGTGATAAATTCTTATGAATTTTTAAGGATTTTTTTTTAATTTTTAAAATAAACAAATTTCAGTTCCACAATTCAGAGTTTTCTTTTTGGTCGATTCTCTGTTTTCACCATGTCTTCTTTTACTTTGATTAAATTAGTCTGTCAAGTACTTATGACATTGTTACAACTCTTTGCCTTACCTACATGCGACAGGTACTGAACATGATTTATTGTATTTTTTTCTTCAAGTTTTGTTTGGTGATTTGGCGAATAACTTTTCTGTTTGAACCTTTTTATGTGCCAGGTCTTGATGTGGTTCGCACTGACAGGACACTGGTGTTTTATGAGAAGCAAGAACACTTATCAAAACTTTGGGATATTCTAGCTGTTTATGCCTGGATGGATACAGATGTGGGCTATTGTCAAGGTGAGTAACATATTGCATGATCATTTTTCAACTGAAGCTTTCATTATAACGATACAAGGAAGAAAAAAAAGGTGAATAATGTTGGTTACAGTAATTTTTGGTACGCCTCCCTACAATTTGAGAGGTAACACAACAATTTTATATTGATTTTGCAACAAAATGCTGGTTCTAATCTCTGAAATTTATGGCCATGGTGAGCAGGAATGAGTGATCTTTGCTCCCCCATGATTATCCTTCTTGAAGATGAAGCAGATGCATTTTGGTGCTTTGAACGCTTGATGCGCAGACTGGTAAAATTATGAACTAAATCTTCAACTTCCTATATTTATTTTGGTGTTGCATGAAATCAGTGCCATAGCATCCGGTGATTATTTAACATGCTTTCAGTCAATTCTAACATATGGCCTGCTGTTTACTCAGTAAGGTGTTTGTGTGTACACTCACCTTATCTTTTCTTGCTCCTACCATGTATTTCTAAGCACTAGGAGATATTTTTCAATTCATACATTAATGAGATTCTTGAGAATTTTTAGTTGATACACTGCTGTCCTTTAAAAAGTAGCTGCAAGATTTTCTTTTCCTTTGAAGTTACATGTTGTTTCTTTAAAGCTACCAAATTATTTGTGATGGTTTTGATTTTTCATTTGGATTCTAGTTTCTCATATCTTGTTTTCTTATTTGAAATTTAAAGCGAGGAAATTTCAGATGTACTGATAGTTCTGTTGGGGTGGAGGCACAACTAAATAATCTAGCTTCAATTACTCAAGTCATTGATCCAAAACTTCATCAGCACTTAGGTATTGACTTACAATTGTATTTTTGTGTTTGCTTGCTCATGAGTTGGAGAGCTGATTTGGCTTGTGCGTGTGTCATATCTCTCTTATACATCCCTCAATGTAATGCTAAAAGATTAAAAGATAGTAACACAAAATGTTCATTTTGGAGTGCAGAGACACTAGGTGGAGGCGACTATTTATTTGCTTTCCGGATGCTTATGGTTTTGTTCCGTCGAGAATTCTCCTTTTGTGATTCTTTATACCTTTGGGAGGTAAGAATAAGTTTCTATTGTAACTTTTTGATAATTTCTATTGTCCCTTTTGGATATTTTCAGTTGCTATAACAAATTATTGCAAGTGTAAATACTTTTAGGAAATCCCTGAAAGTATTTCTGTGAAACCACATATATAACTTTCATATTTCTTTAGTACTCAAAGATTCCCCCACAGCTGCAATTTGTTTTCAATACTTTTGCAGATCTTTTGTATTAGACCAAATCTTTTCCGAGTAAAAGTTGGAAAATTTGTACTTAATTTGACAAGTTCTTTCAGAGAATGGATTTAGGAACTATAGCATGCATTCATATTAAAGACCAAGCCTCTACCCAAACCAAGTTTCCTTAACTCAGGATATAAGTCGTCCATGTTGGACGAGAGAGCAAAGACTTCGTATTTATGACATCATTAAAGGGGGAAAAACAAAAAGAGATCATTTTATCACACAAACATATATGTTCCTTTTTGTTTTCGGCCAAATATATCGTTTTCCTTTGGTGCATGGATGTGTGTGCATGGTATGTTTATGTTTATGATAACAATTGTGCATCTCTTTTCCTGTTTGACAGATGATGTGGGCTCTTGAATACGACCCTGACTTGTTCAGTGTGTACGAAGAGTCTGATACCGATAGTGAAAAGGCCGAAGGATCTAAGGGAAAAGCAAAGTCAATACGTCAGTGTGGGAAGTATGAGAGGGAAAATATGAAAAGTGGAGCAAACAATTCAGAAGCACCGCTCCCAATATCTGTTTTCCTAGTTGCCAGTGTCTTGAAAGATAAGAGCTCAAAGCTACTTACAGAAGCTCGGGGTCTGGATGATGTTGTTAAGGTTTGCATTATGAGTTTAATTTGCAATTCTTTTGAAGCATTCAATTTTATGCTTGCATTGAGGATGACATTACATCAATTGAGCAGAAAACACGTTCATTTGGGGACAGCCCGGTGATACTTTCACCCGCTTCTCAAGGACCTATTCTATTTTTTTTTTTGGTGTTTCCATATGCCCCTGTAGTTTAGAAGCGTGCAATCATACACACTGTAGTTGAAATTAGGTTGCAATTAAGCCAAAATCCTACAAATTATAGCCATTGTTTTTTTAAAAAGTCAACTGCATTGTCAAATCCCTTTTTAAAAAGGAAAAAAAAAAAAAAAAAAAAAAACATGAAAGGCTATCATTTTTTAGGATTTTGGCTTGTTTGTAACCTAATGTCTACAGGTGTATGATTAAACGTTTTAAATGATGAAATTGGAAGCCCCAGCAAACTACAGAGACTAAAAGTGTCTTTTGGCCATTTCTAAAGCCCTAGGCGGAAAGACCAAATAATTATCTAGAGTCGGTTGGCATTGGTGAAGCATCTTTGACCCTTTTAATAAATAAATACTTCTTATCAACTTACCAGTTGGTTGTGTTGGAACTTAACTTTCTTACGAATTTAACCGTCTGTTTACTAAGTCATCTCTCTCTCTCTCTCTCTCTCTCTCTCTCTCTCTCTCTCTCAGATATTGAATGACATGACTGGAAATTTAGATGCCAAAAAAGCTTGCACTGGAGCAATGAAACTTCACAAAAAATATCTTAAAAAGGTACTGCAATTTCTTTTTTCTTTCATAGCAGTGGTGTATATAATGATGTTGCTATCAAATTGTCATGTGTGTCTCTGTGCATGGGCTCACTTCAGGTATTCTTATAGTAATCACTTAAAACTCATCATTCATGGATTTGTTACTGCAGGCCAAGAAGCCATAGCTTCAGTTTTGCGCACAATTTTTTGGCCACCCGAGAAGTAATACGACGATGTTCCGTACATTCTTATACCTCATGTAGCAAAGAGATTATAATTCACATAATCTTGGCAGAGTTGACAGAGCTGCACAGTTGGTCCAATCTGCAAAATATTCCCACGAGCAATTGTTGTTTTTGAAATTAGTCCCAATTATTTGTATATTGAAAGCATTCTTTATAGGTCTGTATTTGTTTAACCATAAACGAGGCCTATATTTTGTATAATTTTACGTCGTATTTAATGATATTATGAGGGGAAAAAAGTTTATGCTTGCAGTGCTCCAACCCTAATCAATCAATTAGGACATTTACATTTTTCTTTTTTGAAAACCACTTGCAGTGTTACCTTCTCCCTCCGAGTAAAATGTGCAATTAATGCATATACAGTAAAATTGACTGGCCATGAGTTGCCAATTTTATTTTATTTTATTGAAAAAGAGCGATATTTTTTTCATCAAAAAACCATAATACAAAACATCTTCAACTAAAACATCACATCACATGATATTCCCTGAGCAAAGACAAACCTAGAAAGCTGCAGGTTTGGCCCCAAAGCTCGGAATTGGGCCCATGACCCGATATTTTAAAAAGAATTATATCATGAGTAAAATACATCACGAATTGTATCATGAGTAAAACACATTGCTTTGCTATAATGTGTGAGTTAGGGTTATGTATTTCTATTTTCAGACTTAAAACTTAAACATTTCTCTCAACTTAAACATTTCTCTCATTCTTTCTAGTGGATTCCAGAGTTATTGATTCTTGGCCATAATTTTAGCCTATTGATTGTCATGCTGCTTCAAAATGTCAATCGTGCTCTCCACCAAACACTACAAAAGTATCTAACAAGTGAATTTGAGATGAAATATCAGAATTCTCAAGACCTTATTGAACACTGCTTTGTACACCTATAAATTCCTCCTTATCAAGAAGAATAAACATACAAGAAATTTTCCTAAAATCTCATGCTTTCTGACAAATTTACCCATTAGACAAATATTAGGTACATAATAGGCATGGCCACTGAGTATATCATATCCAACTTCATATCCCCCTTAGGAGAGGCTATTATTAAGATTTTCATTGTTAATCTATTTCATAATGGAACAAAATTGGGATTATGATCAAGACGGTGACTTAATAATGGGAAATTCAAGAAGGAATAAATAATCACTCTCATCCTTCTGACTACTAGCTTTGATATATATCTTTCATTCCTTAGTTGGGCAGAGATGGGTTTTCGATGTCATTAAAAATAAAATAAAATAAAATAAAAAATATGGAGCTTGGAAGGGAATGGGGGGAACTCACACACACGGGTATCATGGGGGCAATACATAATATTTAGTATTCATTGATATTCGCCAATCGGTTTGATCAGAACCTATTATTTGGCCTATAGCTTTGAGCCATATATAATCTTTTATCTTCATTTTTCTAGTTACTGTTCCAACATGTTATTTGGAACTTATATACTACAAACAAACATATTAGACATCCTACGAAAACACAAATTTTTTTTAAAAAATGTTAGCTAGGAAGCAAAAAGGCCACGCGGATCGATCCTCATTTGTATATAATAACTATTTTGCAGTTAAAATCTTATACAAATTATGATATCGTCTGTTTGTCATTTTGTTTTTGACATGTTACAATCTCCTCATTTTCGAGTTGGAGTATCGGGAGGTCTCGAAATCAAGGTAGCATCACTCATACATATTTCTTTATCAGCCTCAGTGCATAGACATCCATCTTCTTGCAGCTGATGACAAAACACATAAAACGAATTCTCAGAAATATTATGACTTATCAATTGCCTAGCTAGCTACTCACTACTAGGTGCTACAAACTCGAAAACTTATCACCTAGAAAAGGAAATTTTAAGATGAAAAACGCTCGAAAATTGTTTGGCCGTAACGAATTTCAGCTGAACTGATGCGACAGCATTTCATTTATTTATATATGAATTCACTTCGAACCTCGTTTATTCATATCCAATAAACAACTGCGACGTAGTAGAGTAGTACTCACTCTCCCATATATAGAAAGGAATTCATTACTTAATTTACCTGCAGATAGAATTTAGCGTTGCTGATCATCATCAGTGGAAGCGATCTGTCATGAACAAGAAAGTCAGGATGGCTATACATAAGACCATAAGGGCATTAGAGTTGAGATGCTGTGCGTTGTTCCTGGGGAACCGTTTTGGAATTGCACACTCTTCTCCATTGAACAACACTCTTGTTGGGAACCCTTCACCGGCCTTGATATCAATATTGTGAAAGTGCTTCTTCTTGAACGAGACCACCGACTGCTGCTTCCCGGGAACCATCGGATTCTTCTTCGGGTCAGTTCCGTTCTTAATCCCGATCAAGTAATTCAAGCCCTTGAGCCCTGTGAACATAATGGTGCTGTTAACTTCCTTCTCCATCCTGGTTCCGTTGAACGAGTAGACGTTTTCATAGTCTTCGTAGGCCTTGTTCATTTTCACGGCAGTGTACCAATCTTGGAAAGGGTCGTTTCCCCAGTTGAAGAGAGTGAGCCTTGCAGTCCATCCATTGCTGTAATCCGAGTCGATGTGCCAATTCAAGCTCACCCCACAGTTGTCAGGGCACGGCAGCTTCTTGGGCACGTCATAATGTTTGATTTTGGCCCAAGCTTTTGCCTTCTCTGTTCTGTTAGCGAAAGGCACAAGCAGAGCTTCAGCTGGAAGAAGCATGGCAGGCTCTCTGGTGCTGCATTTGTCTGTCTCGGTGGTTTTGCATCCGCAGGCGCACGTGCTGCATGGCACCACAGAGTCACTGTAATAGGCTGAGAACGAGACGCAGCATCTGGGGACCGCCGGCTTGGTAATGTTGCACACCACCTGCCAGCTAGCGACGGAGGCTGACGTGGCCTGGAGCCCGCTGGGGTCGGGGAATTGGGTGGGGTCGATTCTGATTGGAGGACCACATTTGTAAGAAGGGTTGAGGGCACCGTTGATTTTCCATTTCTGAGGTGGAGTGAGGGCGGTTCTGTTGTCATCAGGCGGGAGCTTGAAGACTTGCAGTTGGAAGATAGACTGGGACTGGCTCTTGTCCATGAGGCCGGGCAAGATGGTTCCGTTTCTGCAGCAGCGGGGCAGTTTTCCGACCTTAGGGTCGTCCTTTCGATCGGCAGGAAGGTCAGTGATGACGGGCCTCTTTTCGCAGTTCATGACCTGAGAGAAGTCCAAGTCCTTATAAAATTTGCCGGCCATGCCGTAGAGACACTCGGTTGAGTCCTTCTTGTGAGTGTAGGCTCCTCTCATGTTGTTGATGAACTCTCCCTTCATCCACTCCCAAGTGATGTTCCAGTGGTCGAGGCGGCCAAGCGGGTGGTTGTTGTCGATGGTCACTTGGGCGAGGTAGTTGTTTGCGAAGGTTTGGAGCACGTCGTATGTGATGGAGAGATCACCGTTCTGCTTGGGCATGAATTTGGTTTTTTCGATTTTCTTTGCCTTGAATTTTGGGTCCTTTTTGCAGCACACGAACATTGTAGTTTTCCCTGCAAATCAAAACAGAAAAATATGATTCAAATGCATGCCTTATAATTTCAAGTTATAGCATAGATAAGCCAGACAATTGATTTCAAGGTTCTTATATATGATCCAAGAGATTATTTAAAAACTTCACTTTCAAACCAACAATAATCTGTCCGGCCATTTTTAATATTCATTTTGCAAATATTCTATATAATTAACTATCTTGAAACACATAACATAACATTATACGATGCCAAATTTGTTAAGAACAGTTACTCATGCACGTCAATTCCTCTCTCCCATAATATCGTTTGTATCAAAAGCTTCCAAAGTAATGTTGATATTCAATCTTGAATCGAATCCTCATAAAACATCTTGTTTCTTGTTAGTATACAAATAAATTAATGGATCATTAATGATCTATTGGTTATAGATCATCATCATCTACAAATAAATTTGTCGAAAAATCATCTGTAATTAGTGCATATATATAAAACAAGATCAATATACAAAAATCTCGTCCAAAAAAAAAACATGAAAATAACAATGTAGAGAGAGCAAAGGATAGGAGGAAAATAATTACCGCGGATACGAGCATTAGGGCACTTGAAGCCGTCGTTGACGAGGCTGAGGGACTTGGGCATGGGAGTAGCCTTAGTGCCGAGCCCAAACTGCGTCCCCTTGAACTTGATCTTACTCTGAATCTGGGTGTAATCTCCTGCGGTATCTATCATGGTCTTCAAATCCGTCATGGGGTTCCCCGCAAAGGTGGCCCCTTTGGTCCCAAGCTGCGCGGGCAGATCACCGCCGTCCACCAGCAGAGCCCCGTCCGTCTGCACCAAAATCTCCCGATGCTGGAACCCTATGTACATCTTCCACGCCTTGAGCTCCGTCGACCCGGCGTTCAAGATGGTGGCCTCCGACTTGAATGCCCAAGCCTGCGCAGATACGTTTTTCAAGTGAGGCAGCTCCTTCTCCCTTGACGTAAACTGGTACGACAAGAAGATGCCGTCACAGTCTTCTTGCTCGGGAGGAGGAGCCGCCACCTCACCATCACCATCACCGTCCCCGCCGCCTGCTTGTCCATAACAAATCTCAACCCTAAAACATGAAAGCACCAAAAACACCACCAGCATTGCATGAAAAGAGGACATTTGGATGGTCCATGGTATTTTCATGCCTAGTGTCACCATTATTCTTCTTTTTCCTTTGTGTATCAATTTTTTCTTTTTTCTTTTTTCTTGGTTTAATTTGTTTGTTTTGTTGTTCTTGGGGTTTGAGGGATTTGTTTGGTTTGTGTTGCTTGGGAGAGACAAAGAGAGAGAGAGGTAGATGTAAAGAGATCTAGCGGCGGCCGCGCGAGAACGCGGCGAGTGAGAGAAGCTAGAGGCCCTTGGGAGTCTGTGTAAAACCCCAGGGGAGAGAGAGATGCCCTGGTATAAAGAAGAGGAGCGACATTAAAAGACTGGGTCAATCTCTATTTTCTTCCTCTAGTTTTCGCGGCAGTTTCGGAGCCTTGCCTTTCCCCCCCCCCATGCAACCCAACCGTTATTTTTCTGTTAGTTTTCTGGTTTCACATTGTACGGACCCTGTGCACGTTTCATGCCCTGTAAATAGCATGCGCACTCTGATACGGTGTCGTTTGAGATTTGTTTGTTGGTTTTTGTTTTTGTTTTTGTTTTTTTTTTTGGGACCAAAAACGAAACAAGTTTGTTGTTTGTAGGAACTCGGGAGGATGATGTATTTCGAGTAGTTAGGTCACCTCCAGTTTGCTGACGTGGAATAACAAACCAACATATATTGTTTCATTTTTAGTAATTCCTCGGTCTCTACTGCCCTAAAAGAAAGACTGTAAAACTGCCATTGACCATTGAGCTTCCCCTTTCCCTTGATCCTTACTCCATCTGAGATCTGACTGAAAACCATGTAGAAACCTTTTTTATTATTATTATTAATGGAGGAGGGGTGATTCGCAGTTGAGACCCTTTGAAAAATGAATGAAAATACAGTGACTCATATGCAATGAATGAGAAGTTGACCACATGATATATGGAACAAAAACAAGATTAAATAAAAGAGTTATTAGATTGAGAAGTTGACCACATGATATATGGAACAAAAACAAGATTAAATAAAAGAGTTATTAGATCTAGGTCCGAAATGATTAGTTGAAACCCTTACTAAATAATTGACGGTTGTCGAGATGGACAGAAAAAAATCGATGAACACAATAAATTGATCGAACCAAACTGAATCAGATGTTTGTTCGGTTTTCAATAAAAATATGTGTTTTTTAGGACACAACAGTTTCACACTAGTTCGGCTATGTATGTTTGGTTCAAACTGAACTGACCCTTTTGATTCTGTTTTTAATGATACATAAGGGATTTAGCTGGAAATGGTTTTGTTAGAAGTAGATCAAGAACTATACGAAATTCAAATGTTGTTTGAATACGTACTTCAAAGTGTTTTCTGAAGAAGCACTGAAAACCTTTTTTTTCAAGAGATGCGATGCTGACAGATGAGAGGAAGTATTTTTAAATCTGAGGAAGGAACGATAATTTCTGTAGCAAAAAAATCATGCGCACCAGAATCAGACCATTTGTTCCTCTCAAGTATGTTTAAACTTAAGAGACAGAGGAACATAAACACTTAAACCTGCACCAAGAATTTCTCAGAATAGCTTTCTTCTTATATTCGCGGTCACGTAAAATACTGCTTAAAACCGAATCCCTACCTCCTACACCTTTCTTTTAGTTACATATCCAGTTAATTCAGCTTGCCACAATTTTCATTACACTCTCGTAATTGTCCTTTACACGTACAAAGTACATTAACTAAATCAAGTGACAGTTATCTCTGCCGCACTACTTATTTCTTCAACAAACTCTGCTTTTGGCTCTAAGTCTATGAACTGGTTGGACTTGCTTGCAAGATGTGAAATGCTAACCCTTCCCTGACGCTTAATATAATCTGCCACAGCTTGCATCTCTTCTTGGGAGATGTATATGTATTTCCCTCTGTCATCCATGACACCGGAAAGTCGCCCTAACACAAAGAAATACAATATTTTCATTCTCAGCAAAGGGAATTTTACTTTCTGAAGCAAGGCATTATTCCACTAGGTTAAACAATTCAATGATGAAATGGCTCTGAACATACCCATACTCTCCAGAGAGGTAATCCGATTGATGCATTCCTGCATGAACCATTAGTTGCATTGTAAAATTAGTAAGACAAATCTGGAAAAAATTCAAGACAATGTAACCTGATCAACCAAAAAGAAGGGGTTACTTTCTCTCCTGACCAGGGTTGCATAAAGAAAGCATGTTCGATATGAAAAGATCAGAACTCAGTTGATGACTCACTTAGAAAAGATATTTTCCATATGCCTTACTAGTTTTCACATAAAAACTTCATCTATTACTGCAATTTGAGGTATGTAAGCAGGCATGGAATTTGTTGATTTATATGTTTATTCAAGGAAAATATGTGGAGAAATTACCTGAGTTCTTAACTTGAATTCAGCAGCAAGATCTTCCAAGGGTACACATTTATGTTTCTGCAACGTCAGGATTAATAGTAGTATTAATAACAAAATCACACCCTCAACTTGAAAGTCTCACTTTGTCAACCATTAACTCATCCGACTGAGGTCTCGTATGGAAGACATGCAAACATTTGAAATAAAAAATTAAACTCTAAACAAGTAAAGCTATCTTAAGGAGGACACAAAAAGAGAAATTAGCCATTGTACGCACAAGCTTCTCATTGTGGTTCATTCATTCAGGCATCACCTCAAGTTCAAACCAAGTTTGACCATAACAGCTAGGGAGTAAAATTGTTTAGCAAATAAGCCAACGACCAGGTTGAACTCCACCAGACAAGTTAAACAAACTACAATCCAACCTTAATATCCATAGATCATTAGGCCATTTTCATCCCTATTTTTGATGCCCACCCAATGGAAATATTCAAGGGGTAGCTACAAAAGTAAAGAACAATATCTCGGAATTACTGTAACAGGTACAGAACTGAAAACTACCTTTATGTATTCCACAAAATCAGAGAGCAAATCCTGATGTCCATCCTGCACTTCATTTTCTGTAGTACCTTCAGCATCTATAGAAAACTCTCCTTTCCACTTCTCGAACTCTAATGCAGCAGCTTCCTCCTCCCTAGCCTTCTGAGCCTTGGCTTCTTCCTCCTAGAAAACAATAGTCATATCTTCAGCCAGTAATCCAACCACACACACATATGCATCTTGATTATCCAACAGAGAGCAGAAAATCAACATACCAGCTGACGCTCCTGTGCCTCACGCTCCTCATCTTTCCTCCTCCGCATTTCAGCATAGCGGTCTTGTTTTGTATTCCTCGATTCACGTGCAGCTTGTTCAGCCTTCAAACAATGGGATGGAACCAAATAAAACAAACTAATTCTGCTTCACTTGAAAGGAAAAAAAGGGGAAATAAAATACAAAGAATGCCATGAAAACAAATCAGGAACCCACAGAAATAAATTCTTTTTCATGTTTTAGTATTTTATATCTATAGAATGCTGTAGTAATCAAACTTGTTAACATTTCCTACATCTCAATGACTACAAGGAATCAGCTTATGTCTTTATCACTAAATTTCGATATTCGGATATCTGCAAACTCATTAAAATGTAAGGGCTGCTGGACATTCAAGACAGGACAAGTTTACTAGAAAATGCAGAGAGAGAGACGGAGAGAAAATGCAATCTTTCAAATGAAGAGATAAAAAGGAGAAACAATACTTGTCGTTGTGCTTCCCGCTCCTGACGCTTCTTTTCCCTTTTCTTAGATGCTTTGGCTTCATAATACTCACCCTCATCTTCCTCATCACTTCCATCAACAGTTTCTGTATTTAGAATTATTGATGGTCACTTTATTTGACAAAATACCACTTTTTCTACTTATACAGATTACATAAGGAAAAACAATTTTCCTTAATATAGGTACCTAACACTAGTGAATGCAACAGAGAAGTCCAAATTTGCACCTCCACTTATGCGGGTTACATTTTCTAAACTGAATACGACTGCATCATTTTAGTAGTCCCTTCCTGAATGAATAAACCTACTTCTCCTCTTTGAATAATCACAGGTCTAACCACACTAGATCAAACCTTGTAAACCGCAATTTCCCCCACTAATCATCATTGGAAAGACATTATTTATATTTCATTCTTTATTGTCTTACCACTATTCAACATTTGGCACCTTAAAGCAAAATAAGATCGTGTACCAATTGCTATCTATTTCAATCATGATTCATGCATAACACAAAACATATCCAATCAAAATGATACGAACAGCGCAAAACCTCACAGAGTCCCAATCAGTCACATAATTCATCCATTCAGCTTATATGCAACATACTCCACTCTCTTACTCGTTAAATATCAAACCCAGAAAATGAAAATAAACACTTCTAAGCATTCTTTTAGTCAACAATGTGAATAAGAGAGCAGCAGACCACAAACCTTCTACAACTGGTGCAGCAGCGGCAGCTGATGTGCTTGCTCCAGAAGCCGGCCTCCTTCGCATCCGACGAGCACCAGTGGCACGCACTACACCTTCCCTCTGAGCAACCTAAATTAATTTTTTTTTAATTAAGAGAAAATTATGAAATTAAAACAAATAAATCTCGAAACAATTACATTGCAATGGAATTAGGTTTAGAAAAATCAAACCTGCGGCTCTTCTTCGTGATCGTGAGGCAATTGAGAATCTTGACGCCGTTTCCATAGATAAAGTGGAATTAATGCCAAAACAAGAAGCATAGAAAGAACTATAGCCAACATTTCCTCCATATTTTCTCAATCTCAGGCTGCCAACAACACCACCATTCAAATGAGCCTCTATAAAATACGCTTCGGAAACTAAAATAAAACGTGCAAAATTCGGATTGAATGGCCTTGTAATATCTGAAGCTTTCTTTTTGTTCTCTATTTTTCTGAGGCTTTCTCGGAAACCAAACAGAGAGTTATGGTCACGACTTACCGTACTATCAGTTAAGCTTTCGATAATCGATGAAGGAAGATTTAATTAGTAAATTGGTTAGCTGAGAGAAGTGAGAACGAGACGACCCTCCTACTCACACGACCCACGAGCCCCTTTTTAGGTTTTCTACGGTTTCTAGAGGCGGACGCGTAGCTTTGCTCTGTGCTTTTGGCTTTGTTTTCTCTTTCGCCAAGAGGACACGTGTCATTGCCCCAAAAGAGAGGGTGGGGGAAAATTACATTTGTTTTTTCTTTCCAAGTTCCAAAACATGGAAAACATTTTTTTATATTTGTATTATTTAAATTAAACACCAAATACTAACAATGGGATTAAGAGACTCATTGCCTATCTCCTTGACAATTCCAAAGGTGGTTAAACATATCATTACAAAAATAGTGATACACTTTGGGAGCTGGAATCCTATTATAAAGTACTATATAATATGTTAATGTTTGGGTTGGGTATCTTGTCGAATTTCGTACGAGTAAGGGTCGAATTAAGAATTTTTTTGTGAGTGCACTAGCTAATATTTTTAGCTTAAAATCTAATGATTTTTTTAATATAAAAGAAATCTTATTTTTGCAATTTGAATCTCTAAAAATTTCTTGACATCAACTGAATAAGCTTCACAAATGCTAACACAAATATATAAATAATTAAATTTCATTTATATATTAATTGTAAACACAAGAACAATAAAATTATGTTAATATATTGTTCTGTTCTTGAAAGAGAATACAAATAAATTTGAGAAAATAATATTTTCTTAATGTGTTGTAGTTGATTGCCATATAGGTTTTTTTTTCTTCTTCAAAAATCTTTTGCCAAAGGCAGTAGATAATTTCACAAAAAAAGGCAAGAGATAATTTCAGATAAAAAAAAGACAACAGACTTTGCCCCAAAAAAAAAAAAAAAAAAAAGGCATCAGACTTCTTGTAGTGGGCCATATAGATATAGGTTTATTTTTGTTTTTTTTATTCAAAACTTACCTAGGCTATAACCCACTACAGCCTTGGATGTGATTCCGCCCGTGCGTACAAGATAGTCGGCTCAATGTTTTAATATCTTGCTCTTGCCCTCATAGATCTTAAGTTTTCATTTTCGTTCTTAGATTCATTTTCTATTCTTCATACTCATCCACAACAATCATATTGTCCAAGATGATCTTATTGGTTCTTTCAAGCCAATACCAACTTTCTTCAAAATTTTCGCAAATTAACAAAACCCTAAACTATTAGGATTCAAGGTGTGAAAGTAGTTTATGATAAGATGGTGGTGGTGGTGGCTGCGACGGCTATGGTTATAGTCATGATAAGATGGTGATAGTAGAAGTGGTGAAATTGAGAATAAAAATAATATATTTATCAAAATCTTTTTAGGGAAGCAAAGATTTGTCATGGCCTAAAATTAGTTTATTATCAAACGAAATCCACCATTTTTTGTATTTCCTTTGAAATCAATGAGTTTTCTAATACACATAAACTTTTATGAAATCTTTTAAAGTCGTAACTGAATACATCCAAATTTGAATGGAGTTTAAAAAGTTTGAATTGAATAAACTTCTATAAAATCGTGATTGAATACACCTAAACTTAGTGCATATTCCTACACAAAAACCCTAGCCTCCTTTCTCCCAAAAAACACTCTTAGAGCCTTTTTCACTTTGAGGGGGGAGGAAGCCATTGTTCTTCCCCCCTCTCCCCTCTTCTCTTCCTCTCTTCCTCCTTTCACCTCTTCCCTCATTTTCAGAGACAAAGGGTTGTCCCTATTTGTCTTAGTTTTGTTATGATTTTCATCCAATCATTAAAGGCGGCTGCGGCTCAACGTCGGATCTTCACCTGCATTTCGGCGTCGGATCTCCACCACCATCTTTTTTGCAATTTCTTTATGTTTGGAATAAGTTGCAGAGACTCTTTGGGTTCTCTGTGTAGTTTTCACCTCTCCTTTTGTGAGAGTTTTTCATCTCTCCTTTGTGAGAGCTTTTCATCTCTCCTTGGTGAGAGTTTTATTTGTATTGTTATGGCTTGGTTTTTTCAAGCTTTATCTCTTTTTTATTATTCTAAGTTTGCAATCTTAGTTGGGATGCCTATGCCAGAGTTTCTTCGATCTTGCCTGATCGTTAGTGGAGACATACCTGATTTTCTTAATTTTGATATTAGACCGCTCCGTTATTGTAATGGCCCTTTTGTGGCTAGTTTGTATTGGCCTTTTGTGGCTAGTGACTTTTTTGGCTGAATTATAAATGCAATCATAGAATTTCTCAAAAAAAAGAAAAAAGAATACACCTAAACTTTTAAACTTCTTTAAAATATTTTAAAATCTAAATTGAATGCACCCCTAAGAATAAAGTCAAACTACAATAAGTCAACACACTAGAAATGTTGAAAATGCCTACAAATGAACATTCACGTCTTCATTTTTTTATGGGCTTAGCGAATATGACAAAAGTTGCAAAAAATAAGCATTACATGAGTAAAATTCCCGAAATTGAAATTATGTGAACAAAAATGTAAAATTACTCGAAGGAGCATCGAACTTCATTATGGTGGTGATGACCTACAGTGGGAATTATGAGATTATTTTAAAAGTCCTTGTGAGAATGAGTAAATGAAGTCAAGTTCATGCATCACCACTTCTTAGGCCAGTGAATCCATTTAAACGAACTGTATTGAGTTTAGGGATGGGAAAGAAAATATTTTTGCTCGTCACATTACTTTTGGGTGTATGCTCATCTTCATTCTTAATATTTGACATACATTTATAGGTATAAATATGGTTAATTTTTTTACTTTGACATACACCTTGAGTTAAAGTGGTGAGCAAAAATGCTTCAGGTGGAAAACAGATACCATGAACACCAACCACCTTATTATAGATGTAGACCTTCATATTAACCACATTATTCATCTTAATAGTAACTTCATTTAAGTTTAATGAAATGATCACGTGACTAATATGAAAATCAACATGAGAAGTCCCATATATGGCATCTTCATTATAGAATTTTGAATCCAATTGGTACCAAGTTGGGCCAACATATACACATTTGGGCTAATGCAGCCCAATTGGTTTTCGACCTATGGAACCCTTTTGGACCATTGGAGACTCCTGCTCAATGACCGGCCCATATAGATTTGCAAACCAGGCGCATTGGGCGAAAGGTCTTTATAGGTTTCTCTTTTAATATTCAATGGAGGAGGAAATAGGGGTACACAAGCATAAGCAAAGAAGACAATAGGAAGCAAGTGATGCTCCCATTTCCATTTCCAACAAAGTCTTAGCAAAACAATTACAGATACTGCCACATTATTAACAAAACTCAGTTCACATTGCCAACATCAAATATCAACACCATCACTTACCGACCACCATAAACTCACTCCTAACCACTATTATTTCCGGCTTGGTTTTTTTTTTTCTTCACCTAATTTTTAAGCCTCTGCAATCTCAGCAGAATCCGCGGCAGCCAAGATCAGCTCTGGTTGAATGCTTCCCACATATGATCCATCCAAAGCATTGGGAAGCCCTAGTGACTTCAATGCCAAGTGGGCTGCCTTTTGCCCTGATATCATCATGGCTCCAAAAGTAGGCCCCTGCATCACCCAAATTGCAAATTATTATGTTAAGTCACAATCTCAATTAGGACCACCATTTCCAAACACAAAATCCAAATTACATAAGGACACAGAATCAACCAGGACCACAATATAATCAAGTAATGGAACTTTTACAAACATACAAGAACAGAACAAGGGAAAAGGTTTTGGACCCATATTCCCTTTTAACTCACTATCTTTGAATTGAGTGCAGAGGAGAACAAGACATAGTATTGTAAAGGTTCCCAAATAGAGGCCATTATATATATGTCACTATCGTTTAGGAAAGGCTAGCAAATGAGATTGGTTTGGGCCCCTTCTATTATCATTGAGGATGCAATTCTAGGTCGGGTCTACTCTACCTTTCATGATTAAAAGGACGAAAATTTCTTTCCTTCCTACTATTATTATAGGGGAATATTATTTGCACCACCTCGAATATTCGCACCCCGTCAAAGGCTCAAAGCACTCGGCACTATGTTTGAAACTCAAGATATCAAGGGGAAGACAACTTTTATAAATTGCTAAATCACCAGATATACGACCATCAAATCACCAGTATTGAACAAAAATAGCAGCTTTTGACTATAATAATGTGGATTGAGTGAAGTGTTTTAAGTACAAATGACCTAGAAACACTGATTTTACTATGCAAATATGACTATTATTCTAAAACTTTAATTCTAAAAATTATTATATATGCTAAAGGACCAAATAATCCTTAATGTTTTATCTGAACAGTCTAGGACCAGGCAGCCATCGCAACCCCTATCTTGACCAATTTGGTTTCTATGGCTTAGAGTGTTTGTATAAGACATCAAGGATAATTTAGTCCCTTCCATCAGAGAGGAATCAAAGTTATAAGTTTGGCATGGTACTTTAAAAATTCAGTCAAACAAACGATTCATGCAAAAACAGTCAGCATGGTATTAAGCGTAAGCAAACTTCCATGCCAGTAATAGTGAATAAATCCATGAGAAAGAAATTTACCATTCTTGGAGATCCATCTATCTCAGCAACTTCCATGCCTGTAACGATCATTCCAGGCACAATCTCCCTAGTCAGCTTCACGATAGCATCTTCAGCCGTGTTCATGTCCAAGGCCTTCATTCCGGGCACGCTCTCGATCATCCCAATGCTCCGCAACCTCTTGACCCCAGTGGCTCCCATGGGCCCGTCGTGACCACAGGAGCTCACAACTACCTTGGCCTCCATGACATTAGGGTCCATGCAAGACTGTGTGTCATGATTCATCGAGACCAATGCCCAGTTGGTGACAACACCGCCAACTCTTCCTCCCTTAACGATCAGGTCCTCGGCAGCCACAGCGTTGAAGAGCTTCACATTGGGCCGAGCAAGGAGCTTGCTCATGATAGTGGAGGTGAATAGGGCCGCGTGCTTGATGACAACATAGTGGTCTTTCTCATCGTAGGCAATGCCGAGCTCATTTAGGAAAAGGTGAGCTGGTTTACGCACAACCTGTAAATTATTTGTTATTAGATATACAATCACAATTCTATATTATTTTTTTGTATCAAATTTGGTAACGATAATTACCAAAAAATATTATTTATTTATTTATTTTCAATATATATCTCGACTTTTCAGATGGACCGTATCCCAATTGAAGCTTTTCAAAATGCTTTTGACAGAAAATCCGACAATATCTAACAATAAAAACAATTTAAAGAAATATGTATATATATATACACACACAATTCATTCCAACAAACAAAATACTATTTCAAAAAAATTGTCGCATTATCAAAACCTAGAAGCGGCATGTGAGACACGTGTCACACAGCGAGACAAAAAATAAAATGAAGACCACTTGATACTTAAATTAAATTAATATTCTTTAAAACGAATTACCGTGGCGGAAAATAAACAGCTAAACTACAAAACAACAATCATTAATTCAGGTGGCTCGAAAATCGTTAATAGAGGCAGAAATGAGATTACCATGGCGGAGAAGAGCTGGCCACCGAGCCACGCACCACCGCCGGGGCTGACGGACTGCTCGATAATGGCGACCTGAACGTTGGGGTTCTTGCTGAGCTCGTAGGCGCAGGAGAGCCCGGCGGATCCGGCGCCGACTACGACGACGTCGGTGTCGGCGTAGGTGATCATATCGGTCATGTAGCGCCTGGTCATCTCCCTGGAGACGATGGACTCCTTGATGGGGTCGAACTTGAAGGCGCTGAGGTCGTACGACGGCGTCGAGCCGTTGGCGGACATGGAAACAGAGAGGCCATGGTTGTTGGAGTTGGGGGCGGCCTTGGCGGGCTGAAGGCGGACCACGGAAGTGCCAGGGAAGGAGGAGTCGAGGAGAGAGGGCTTTTGGAGCTTGGTGGTAAGGGAGGAGGAGGTGAGAGTAGAAGCCATGGATGCCATTGACGGAAGAGAGAGAGATAGAGAGATAGAGATAAAGAGAGATGATAAGATTGATTTGGGTTTTAGGGTTTGCAATTGATAGGAGTGAGGAGGGTGAGTGGGTATTTAAGGAGGGAGAAGGGGGCTGAAATATCTGTGGGGGAATTGGGAGGGGCCACGTGGGAAGAGGATAGGATATGAATGAAGGGTCTAGAATTTTGTGAGGTAAAGCTCAGCTCAGCGCGCAGGTCAGGTACAAGTGGCACACATGAACCAGTCCACAGTGTGGGTTGAGTTGTGGGTGTGAGAGTGTACTTCACTGTCATTTGCCTCTGATCTTTTTAAGTTGTTCATGTGGGGTGTGTGCCATTTTTTGTACTTTTTTGCAGACCTTTTTCTCATTATTAATGACAAAGGCTCTTTTAAAGAAATAATATCTTTTCATAGGCTGGACGGATCGGCTTTGCGTTGATTATTTTTCTGTTTGGGTGCGGGACTAGAGGGTAAATACTTTTTCATTTTTCCTTTTTTTTTCTTCAACAAATCATGGTGGGGTTACGCTAATCATTCTAAATTAAGCGTCTTTGTACTTAATGGGGGTAATTTTCACTTTGCTAATCGAATAGATTTATTTTATATTTTCGTACACACACTTTGGTTTCCTTATTATTTCGTATCTTTTGTCATTTTTGTTATCAAATGGTCCCTTAACAAGTGACGTGGCGATAAATTAACCGCAAATTATTTTAAATAATAAAATAAATTATTAAAACATTTAAAAATAGAAAATATGTCACTCTCTTTCCAATCCCTTCCTCCTCCTCCCCACCCAGCACAACCACAACTCCCCAAAATCAATGTCACCTCCCTCTCACCAATCAAAACACCCAACTTTAGACCTGTCAATGGATCAGATTTTGATATGAATCTATTACAATCCTATTTGGTTCACGGAATAGATATGAGGGAAAATTAATTTTCATGTCATTTCCCAATAGATGGAAAATAAAATATTTATTTTTTATGTTTGGTAATGCTAAGAAAGTAACCTGGAAATATCACTTTATTTTATTTCCCATGTTTGTTTTGAGTAGGAATGGAAAACAAAGTTTGTATAATTTTTTAATTATACCTATACTAAATCAAATAAAAAAAATGCATTTAATGATATTTTGTAATTCTAAATTGTTAATAGGAACAAAATAATTATGAAAAATGTGCATTTATTGTTAGCTCATTTTCTCAAACTTTCCCTTGATGAGGGAAAACAAAACTCAAGGGGAGATGAGGGCTTCACTTCCACACCCCAACCCCCACCCACCCCCCCCATGCAAGGTAACCATTTCCCATGCTTGGACTTACCAAATATGAGAAAACAATTGATTTCTCATCCCCAAGCTTTATTTTCTATGAACCAAAAGAGGAATGCTAGCCACCTTTTTTTAGAATTAAATAAGAGATGGAATTTTCATTTTAATGGAATGTATCCAATTCAATCTAGCCCACCATACATGGCCTTAAAGTTGAGTTTTTCAACTTCTATCGTACTAATTAGTTCGTTCATGAAGTCCGTTAGAGATGCATGCTCTTATAATCGAACCAAACAGAAGTGCTTTCGAATAGCAATTGACCTCAAGTATCAAATTTGAGCTAGCCAAATTTACACTTTTTAAGAAAAAGAACAAAAAGTGAAGCTATTTTTCATCAAGAACCGCTTTCGAGTAGTACTTGAACCTCTAATTGAACAAGCATTGTGAGAAGAATGATCCAAACAAGCCATTTGAAAGAGAGAATATTTGGATATACCGTCAGGTAGTTCGAGTAAGAACTTAGTTTAAGGGAGGATATACTGGGGAATATACTGGGGAAGAGGAGGCGCTTACTGATACCACATAGTAAGAAGAACTTAGCTTTTGATCAAGAAACCAAATGATACCACATAGCCTCTCGCATACCCTAATCAAGAAACCAAATTAGACCACAGAGCCTCTCGTCCCATACCCAATCTTTATATGGTTATTGTTTTCCATTCACAGAAAATAATTTGCAGGGAAATCTGGATAAGGAGCATTCTTAATATATTCTTTATAGAGATTGAAATTACGACGGCCACAAGTTGTCATACACTCCACGATCAATCCACATAACACCAGTTGCTTGGCAATTAGAACACACCAGAAACACAATACACATAGCAGACAAACTTATAGATGATGTATAATCCAGATAACATGTTCCGCCCTGAGCGTACAGGGAGATGTATTCTGCAGAGAGTTGGGTTGCTGCAACAGCTCAGAAACCATGAATTTTGATGTTGTCTTTCTTCACAATGCCAGCCTGTAGAGAGAACGAGAATCAAGATCAGATTCCTCTAAATTGTTGCATTTTCAAACCATCTAAAAGAACTAAGATGCCAAAAACTGGAAACAATCAAGCAAGCACTTCCACAACTTAAGACGACCTATAGTACACATTTAACATAATCTGAACCATTTTTGGGACTGGTAACTACCTGGACGAGGAAGGAAGACACATTCTTTCTCTGATCACCTTGAAGCTGAATGACCTATAGACAAACAAGATGACAATCAGACGGTGTCTAGTACAAATTAAATTATAGCTTTTACCATATTAAACACACACCTGTCCTAGTTCTGGGTCCTGGACAACTGTACCATTGCAGCAAAATTCCTTCTTAAGGTCTTTGAGTATCTTGTTGTAGCTAAACTCCTTCTTCAATCCCTGCACGGTTGTCAGGCTTTTCCTGCCATTCCGTTGCTGTATACGAATGTGCACATACTCTTTTGTCCCAGCACCTGAGTCCTCAGCATTTGCCTCAGCAAAGGGATCTGAACCCAAGCATCAGTATTCAAATTAGATTAATGAAGGGAGTCAAAAGAAAGGATGAGAGAGACAAGGAAGCGAAGGAGGGGTGATATCCAAGTCTACAAACACATAAGACCTCGTGCAACAATCAAGGGAACTTAAGAGGGGCTAAAAACAGAAGGGGTTAGCATTGTAGAAGTGCATAATTCTTTTAAAATGACTGATTGGTGCCATTTTTCTCCAGTAGAAAAAATAAAGTTATCCTATTTTTTGGTGAATTTTTTTATTTGTTCTCCTTGCTTTAGATTCTAAAAATGTGGAATCCTTTCCCACTCGATGTTTACTTATTTGGTATTCAGCTATCCAGACTCAAACCTATGTACCTTGAAGTAAAGGCCACTGACTTAGAAGGGGGTAGCCTACCACCGCTTTTTTCATAAGTTCAAGGAAAAATAATAAAATCTATCCTAGACAATGTGGGAAATGTTCAACAAGATTTTTATTCTGTGCTTCAAATGTATACCAATAAAAATGAGTAACAGACTAATAATGAAGTGGCAGCAAGAGTGCATGCGTAATGTTCAAAGAACCCCATGCCCAACCTTATATATTTCATTTCACCACACATACACATTGGTCAAGGTTGGTTTAATCAGATTTTATAGTACATAATCCCAACACCTGAACCAATGACTTCAGATTCATAAAATTAGCGGGAAAACCTAACCATTTAGGTTTCTTTGGGTTGATCAGTTGGTCAGATTTCTGAAGAGTACTAGTTGACACACTCTGTTGATATACAATAAAAACCAATTGCTCAAACAACAGTCCTTCTAAATTGCAGTAGTCTTACATGTTAGTGTCTAAAATGATCCCTTGAGCATTTGGGTATCCAAGTTGTCAACCAACATAATGCCCCAGCGCTATCAAACAACATATCCAAAAGAATTCATATATAGAGTTACAAGCATGTCTGCAAGCGCATAAACACACACAAATGAGTTATGAATAACACTGAACATACCAAAGGCGGTAGGAATCTGTACGTCGAGCTCAGACATGAAACTTGGTTGATTAACCTAAGAGGGCCTGCTAACCAGAATGCTCAGACCTGGATCACATCAAAAAGAAAATCTAAATCACCATTTTATCTGACCAAGATAACCCAAGAATAAAGCTGGTAACAACATAAGAAAGCACAGATCACATAATCCAAAAATTTATAACCCATCTACTTTTGTCAACTTTGTCATCATAAGGGAGTAAACAGACTCTAAACCGAATGCAATTGCAATACAGAAGACATATAATTTTATAAAATCACAGTTTCTTTGGTCCCTAAATTTCTGACTTCCCTATTGATAAGAAACAGAACCTAGTTAAAAGTAAAAATTGAAAACAAAAGAAAAACAAAAAAAACAAAAAGAGGGTTCGAATGACAAAGCACCAAAATTTTGGTTTCATATTAATCAAATATTTTTTTTTAATGATTTTTTTTTCAAGTATTAGAGAAAAAACAGAGCTCCCAACGAAAAAAGTTATCTTTTATCCTTTTTCAGATCAGATTGTGAAGACTTAGAAGTAAATCATCTAAATAATAAAACTTTGTCTACTCTCTCAGGACATCTTCGCTTCCTAATACTTCCAGTCAAACAAAACTAATAAACGATCTCCAATTTATATACAAAATCCCTAAAATTCAGAGCAGAAATAAAACCATAAAAACCCTAAAACAGAGACAAAGAGGAATCGCAGGAATCGCAGGAATTCAAGACCCAATTACCTGATCCGATAATTAGGGTTATGGAATAGGCGATTCGGAAAGAGGAAAAACCCTAACCCCAAAAATCAGATAAGCCTGAGCTCTCTCGACCTCTCTTTCTCTTACTAGATAGCTGTTTGGGAAGACAGAAAAAGTGAACAGAAAATTTGCTTGAGATGGATGTTTTGATAATAGTAAGTTTATTTAATTAATAAAAATAAAAATAGGTAAACAGTGGACTTTGGATTCAGTCGGTTCATTTGCACTCGCAGACGTTTTTATTTGATAGTATACGCGCTGTCAAGGGAACTTTTTAAAGTTTGGATCGACAGGTGTCGTTAGGAGAAAGCAAGTGTGGATATGATTGTATTTACGACGGTGTGTGAGGTAGGGAAAGAGCAACAAGGTAAATAATGGATTTAGTCGGTCTTGTCTGTTCTGGAACGATCAATACGGCATCGTTTGTGGTTGGCGATTGACGTCAACGTTTCACCCACAGCAAACGTTAGGGGGAAAAATTGAAAAATACATGTCATCTTCCTAGAAAATCCTTAATCCCTTATTATTATTATTATTATTATTATTTTCATACGAGTGTTGTATATTGCTTGCCTCGTTCCCTCGAATAGCGCATTTCTAATAGTCTCTTAAATTTGAATGCTAAAATAAGTAAGCCGCATAAAAAAAACTTCCTCCAACAAAGTTGTCAAACTTGTCAAACTTAGTCACTAAAACAGCAACTCCTTTCTCTCTTTTCCGGACTGACAAATTGACCTTCACTCTTTAAAATATTTAATTTTACTTTGGAATAACAAAACCTACATTGAAAATGCTAAAAACCTACACTTTTTATTTTTAAATAATAAATACATAGACTTTCTTCACGTTTCCATTAAAATTTTTTTTTTTCCATTGAAACAACTCGATGAATTTAGTAGATCTTTTTAGGAGGCCCCAATGACTATAGATAGAACCTATCAAATTTTTACAGTACGATGGTTGGCTGTTCACAAACTAGTTGTACCTACCGTTTCTTTTTTAGGGTTAATATCAGCAATGAAGTTCATGAAGAGTGTATTGGAGCACAAATTATTAAAGTGGCAAACAAATATTTTCAAATTGCCACATAAGTCAACAAACTTTAGTTTGAAAATTTCAATTTGCTACTATTATTGGAGATGCTCTTATAGGGGAATGAGGGAAATATTTTCCTAATCTAAGCACTCTAAATTAACCTAATATACATGATAGTATTTGAACTATAAGGTGTAAAGAGGCAAAGAGGAAGTATTTTTTTCCATATCGTGCTACGGCAGTGCCGATCCTAAGTTATCAGCTTTGCATTGAGTTGATGATATTTTTTATACACATTCAGTGCCCAATGTAAATTTACAAGCCTTTACATCCTCCCACTGCAACAACTTTCGGTGACAATATATGTAAATTTAATATACATCTACCTTTACACACTACTATTATGAATGCTCTGAAGAGGCAAGCAGTGAACCATGGGCAACTCACACACCCACATCTACTCTTTCTTTTTATCTTTAATAATAATAAAAAATAAAAACGTCTTTTCCATTAAGATTTAGAAAATTATGAAAATTTTAATTTTCTTCTTGATGATGAAATCATATTGGAAAATATCATTTTTAAATCATTTCATGACCTATAGTGAGATTATGAGATCTACCGTATATTTGGTGTATAGCACAAAAAGAACAAATATACCAGTTTATTTTTCTATTGCTGAGCATTTTAATATTATTTTGCATGATGCATGGTGGACATTAGTTTACTAATTTCCTAGGTTGTTTAACCCAAAACATGCTTAAACATGTTATCAAGCAATCTTCCCACCCTCAAATTCTTTGTCCTTCATTAACCACCTATAAAAATATCATCAACTCTCGAGCCTAATTACCATCTAATTATAGTTAAAATCCAACCACAATGTCAAAGCTGACAACCCTACCAGCAACATTGTTCACAACCCTACTTCTGATTAGTACATTAATCAGTACTTATGAGGCTAATAGCACCACGATTAACAACGAACATCCTAATAATTGTACGAATTTTCAGACGGAGTTCCTCAGCAACTGTGATACGACGAGTCAACTCAATGCAACGCAACACAAGTTCACGAAGAATGTTGCCATCGGCTGGAGGTGTTGGATTTGCAGTGTCGTTGTAAAGAGTTGTTGCAGGTGGTTCAAAACTACAGGTTTTTGTTTACACAGGATAACTTGAGAGAAATGACGAGGGTTGCAAATAGGATGTCTTTTACTTGCAACTTGCCACCCTTGTATTGCTACTTCATGCTGATCGACACGGTGTTCGACCCTAAAAACAAAGCTTTCTTTTTATTCTCTTTCTTTTTTAATAAAATTTACACCGAAGAACAAAAGAATGCATGTTTGATACAAGTTTCTACAGAACGCAAGAAACTTCAATATGTCCCTCCCAAGAACAAAAGAATGCATGCCACAACTGTTACTAAAAATTGTGGTTTTTCCCTTTTTATAAAATTCTTATTCAAGACTTTTAGATATAAATAATATACAAAATAAATATTAAACAGTAAAGTAAAATAAAGAGCCAAGTAAACAAATAAATAAAACAAGTTAAGATTAAGAAAGCAAGCCTGTATAGTGAAAGCACGTCAAAGACGCTGTCCTAAAGCCTTTGTAGCCTCCCTACGTGCAGGTAATGACGGTCTACAAGACTCCAAGATACGACCCCAATACGCAGGCTTAAGATCCGCTATGAGCACGTTCACAGTCGGATAGAAAACTCCAAGCCACAGAACCGTTGCCCAAAAATAATATAGAAAGTATGGAATATGTGAAAGTATGAGAATAGAGAAATCTGATTGTAGTGTATTTTAAAATGTGAAGGAGGAGTGGCCTTTTATAGGCATCCAAAACTCGTAACCTCCAAACACATTTAACCATAAAAGTTGGTGGCAATGAATAGAAAATAAAAACTGAAAATTAAACAATTTGTAACTCCTATAATAAATAAAAGAAACTAGTCAAAAATTAAAACAGAAAATAAAACGTTTTAAAATTTAAAATCCTTTCAAATAATAACAACAACTACACCTGAGAATAGGGACGGACTCACAGTTGAGTTAATGTGGTCAAATGACCTTATGAACTTTATGAAAATAAGCTTGGAGGTCCTCTTAAGCTAATTGTGCGACCCCATGAAATTCCCTCCACCTGTTTGATATTTGATCTGAAGGAAAGGCTTGCTGTGCGAGGAACGATGTGTCGTTTTGGCCCAAGGCTTGCTCTCGAGGAATGCTGTATAATACGTGAATTTTATGTGTCTTATTGAGATTTTTGTAAAAAATACATGTATTAAACATGAGAAATACTTGCGTACATGTATAATGTTGGTTTTTGCAAGGCATTGCAAATATGTTTGAGTTGAAATTAGTCCCACATTGGAAAACTAGAGTTCCTTGAAGGTCTTTATAAGACCCACTCTTGGAAATAGAACAGTTAAGACTCAAACAAGTTCACAAAAGACTTAATAAATATAAATTAATTATTTTGGTGGACTTTTTCTTTAATGTTTTAATATTAAATAATAATAAAAATATAATTACTAATTAAAGTAATTAGAAAAGGCTAAGATATTACTTAATTATATATACATATATATATATATTAAATTAAAGAAGTAGGCCAAAAAATAAAAGTAAGGAAACAAATTTCATATCTTTAAAATTAAAAAATTAAAAAAAAAACCTCTCCTAACTAAAGTTCGTCAACAGAGGTCTTTGTCGACGAAATTAACGAAATAAATTTTCTTTTTAAACAGTATAGCCGTGCGGCTATACTGTTCATATATTTAAAAAAGAACGCACCCAACGCCTAGTGCCACGTGTCAAAAAGGTAAAGCCGTGCGGCTATACTATTTTCAAAAACAATTTAAAAAAAGGGGTCTAGCCGGAAGGCTGTACTATTTTTTTTTAAAAAGAAGAAAAAAAAAACCCACTTATTTGCATTAGTTTATACTTTATAGATCTTAATTTGCTAGTTTCAACGTATCCAAAGTAGATATTAATCTTCTACTATATAATATTTCAATATATATTTTATAACATATATTATTCTTATTCCATAATATGTGAGAATTATTTGTATAATACGTAAATTTTATGTGTCTTACTAAAAATTTTGTAAAAAATACGTGTATTAAATGTTAGAAATACGTACGTAAATGTACAATACGACTATTGTACGTTTGCTTTTAAAAAAAACTGAGACATGTATAGAACACTAATGTATTATTGAAAAATATATGTGTATATATATGTAAAAGGCTTTGCTTTAAATATAATTTATTTAAATAGTATAGGGGTACAGCTGCGCTTTTATACTATTTTTTTTTAAATACACAGAGTATAGCCGCCTGGCTATATGATTTCTTTAAAGACTTTTGAAAAACCGTGTATAGCTGCTCGGCTATACTACTTCTGTTTTTTAAAAAAATAGAAAATTTGATTTTTTTAATTTATTTTTAAAACAGAGTATAGCTGAAACGGCTATACTATTTCTTTATAGAAAATTTTAAAACCGAGTATAGCCGGTCGGCTATACTATTTAAAAAAGGGAAACCTTGTACAGCCGAACGGCTATACTATTTCTAAAACCACAGTATAGCCGCACGGCTATACTAATTTTCAAAGAAAATTTAAAAACAGAGTATCGCCGCGCGGCCCTACTATTTGAAAATTTTAGAAAAACCGAGTACAGCCGCGCGACTGTACTATTTCTTTGGAAAAAAAAAAAGAGTATAGCCCCTCGGCTGTACTATTTCGTTAGAAAACATTAGAAATACCGATATTTTCTTTTTTTAATAGTATAGCCGTTCGGCTATACTATTTCTTTTTAAAAAATTAGAAAACCGGGTATAGCCGCGCGGCTATACTATTTATTTGAAAAATATTCAAAAACCCGAGTATAGCCGGCCCGGCTATACGATTTCTTTTAAAAAAAAATTGACCCTTGCAGATTATAACATTCAGGAGTAGTCCACCCTCCACCTTGTCCTCCGTCTTCGTGGTGGTTTCTGATTTGTGAGAGATGCTTGTGGTGCCTTTCATCTTGGTTTGCAGAGCTCTCATTTTATTACCTGTTTTTTATACTCGTAATTAGTTAATGAATGCCAATGTATTCTTTTACATATGGTACCGGTTTTAGAAAGTAAATTTGACATTTGTTAAATGTTGAGAGCTAGCTGTTATTTCCCAATAATATACAAACGCAGTCATGCATAGAATGATCCCTACATTAATCTCCTGCATAATTACAAGATTAACAAACACAAAAATTAAATTACCATTTACATACCAAACCCTTGATGCACTAATTCTCTGTGGATGGATGGTGCAGAAAAACAAAGCTTGTTTTTTTTTTTTTCCTCATGAGATAGGGGAATAAAACCTCAAAGAAAAACGACAACTAACTAATACAGATCAAGCGAAACCTAACAACGCCTAATAAATTATTCACCACAAAGTGTTCTTTTTTATTTTCTTTCTTTTTTAATAAAATTTACACTGAAGAACAAAAGAATGCATGTTTGATACAAGTTTGTAGGCAATAACGCAAGAAACTTCAACATGTCCCAAGAAATTAACCAACCAACACAGAGCCACTCTGCAAATTTATGATAAATATCGCTGTTATCTAAATCAGTCACCGCCAATATTTCAGAACTTGGTCATTATTGGTTCCAATTCCAATTGAGTGATTCGAGTCCACCATTTTTTCCATTTTCAGACTACATTATTGACCACTTTTCTAATTGGCTAATAAATATAGTAAAAATAACATTATTGTTTAACAGATTGCTCACACAAAGTGTTTTTCTTAATATCTAAATATGGGCACTTTTTTGTCTCACTGTCGTGCCTTATTCCTACTGATTACAGTTTCATACATAAGTAAAAATAATTTATCAAAAACACAAAAATAAAATATTTTGCACACATATCAAAATATGATTAACATAAAAGTAGAAATTTATTCCGTTATTGTGAAAGTTGGCCGGCAATATCCTCCTTTCAATACTCTCCATTGTTTCCGGAGTCGCGCAAAAGGTCATTGATGAAATTATCCAAATCCCTTAAGAACGAGTTCTCATGATCTTTTCTCACAGAACCAGGAAGAGTTGCATCTGCTGCATTCTCAACCATTTGATCATGATCATGATCATCATGCGATGGGATCATGGGAGAAGCCTTTGTGCAATTGAATGTGTTAATGCCACGTCGATTATTAGGGTTAATCTTGATGCCACATCGTCCTTCCTCTAGAACCCTCTTGCTCAAATTAATATTCCAGAAGTTCTTGATTTCATTATCTGTCCGACCTGGTAATCTTCCCATAACCATAATGTTAATTCAGATAGATAAACATTATTGAACTTATAAATAAGTATTAATAGCTTGGAAGACCATATGACGTGTCAATATGTCATACTTGTTTCCAAGAAGCTTGTGCATTCTGATAATAAGGTCTTCTTCTTCGGGAGAAATGTTGCCTCTCTTGACATCAGGCCTAAGATAATTCAACCATCGCAGTCTGGACCTTTTCCCACTCCGGTTCAACCCTACAAGAAGAAACAGATGTTATAAGAAACTAAATACTTTTATATACGTAAATAAAATAAAATTAAAATGGTCGATCTCGAAATATATATATATATATATATATATATATATATATACGAACCAGTTTTTTTAGCAACATGGCTCCATTTTCCTTCTCCATGTGTTTTGATGTAGTCAGCAAGGACTTTGTCTTCCTCAGCACACCATGCTCCTCTCTTTTGCCCGTCTTTATCACAGGAAGGTTTCCTCCCTCTCTCTCTCTCTCTCTGAGTATTTGAATTTCAAACACAAATTACTCAAAGGAGAAGAAGATATCCCAGCATGTTGGGTATATATATGGTCTGTGTGCCTGCCTGAGAGGAACATATATATAGGTCCCTTTTTACTTGAATTTCCTAACAATATATAAACCAAAACGAAATAGCTACAACAATTTAAGGGGAAAAAAAAGGGCAAACGAAATATCCACAACGTGTGCTGGCAGTGGCACCGCCATCTTCAATGACTCTGCTATCTCAGTCAGTCTCATGAGCTATGCTGATCTGATCTGATCTCAGAGCATTATATATGGATAGATCAACCCCCAGGTAAAAATTATGCTAATTAGTCTTTTTTTACCACAATTAATTAAACTTTCCAAAATCAAACCTTTTTTTTTTCTTTTTTTTTTTCTTTCGGCATAGCCTCTTTTTCTAGTTATTATACTGAGTTTTGTTTTGAAGAGAAAATGCATGTTCAAATAATGATAGAGGAATCACATTAATTTTCTTGACCAAATTATAACTGCTCATATAATAATTGATCTAAATACGTTCAACTAAGGTGGCCAAAAAGTGCAGACATTGGTTTAACCAAGTTGATTAGAATGGATGTACCTCTGCACCCAAGTTCGAATCCCCCACACACCCTGTAATTTAAATTAAATTAAAATAAAATATCGTTTCTTTAAAAATGAAAAATAAAACAAGTAGCCAAAAAGTATAATCTTTTTAGAATATATAATTTATTATGCGAGTTTTTCTTACTTTAGCTCGTGAGTCGTGACATAAGTTGTTCTAACATTTCACGGTGCAGTGTATATGCAAGCTATATGCTATATACATGACATTTGGTATAACTTCTAATTTTGCTAAGCTCAAAAGACTTCAGAGAGATTGAAAAAGAAAATAGAGGCGAAGAACAAGGAGAAAACAAGGAAATATATCTTTTTATTCAACAATTGTTGTTCATCTTTTTAGTATTAAACCTATTCGAACAAATGGAAATTAAATGTCACTAAACCAAATAATTAAAAAGATAAATTCCGATATTAATACCGGCCAAATGTTGTAGTAAAATCGAATGAGTAAGTAGACAATATGAATCCATGTGCAAAGAGCCAGTGATTGGACCACCCCTCTTGTTTAAGGGAAAACAGAACCGCGTGGGGACTGACTAATATATAAACATATATGTGTATACATTTTGCTGTATTGTTGTAAAAAAGTGCACAAATTATTTTTTAGGGTTACTTAATAATGTATTTCAACAATTAGAATTGTCTATGTTTTAAGTTATCCTTGCAAAAGTCATCTAAATCCGAAATTGTTTAATCATTAAAATTATTATTCTTGATCTGTAGGTTATTTGATCTTTTAACACGATAATTATATATTATATATGAATTAATGGATCATAATTTTCATCAATTCTGTCTAAACCTACATGCATGACAGGACCTGCTTCGGAATTCTTTGGAAACCGGGACGAATTCCCTTTATTTATCGACATCACCCCGATGCCGGACCCACTTACTAAAAAAAAAAAAAAAGAGACTTCCTACTAATATTTTGGCAGAGTCTCCCCTGTAAATTGAACATTTCCCAAAATTCAACATGTTCAAAAATCACAGTTTAATAACCCAACCGGCAGCATGCTTTTAAAGTGAATAAACAGTTTACAACAAAGGCCTCTGGCCTCATAAATCAAACTCTACTATGGGCGACAACAGAGCATATCTAAAGAATTCAATTACAACAAGAACGAAGTTTAAAGGGAATTAAATGAAGAAAGAGTCCTACGAAGGCTCAAGGCTTGGAAGCACACGATCCGGCTCTGCTGCCGACCTCAGTCAACTACTAGCTGGGGGGTGCTAAACAGAAAAGTGTGAGTGGACAAAAATAAAGTTCAGTTCAGTGTAAACCAATATAATATAACCCCACCGATTATAAAACCATGCAAGAAATCCAAATGCATCCCAAAACCATCATAATTAAGTATATACATAGCAAGTTAAAACAACACCGAATGCCAAGTCCGAAATCCATAAAGAACACTTTACAAACCCATCATTCAAATATTATAAGTCCCAAAACCAAACTCTCGAAAGCGTACCCCTTGGCACGATTGGCAAGGAAGTATCCTCACCGAAAAACAAGAACAAATGAGTATATTATATACATATATATAATATAAATATGACAATCACCTAGTTGTACCGGAGAAACAATCAAACTGGGGGATTGTTTGACTAGTCACCATGACAGAGTCCTCATGAAGAGTCCTCAATTCACCATGTGACTAGGGAACGAGCCGTCCAACTGGGGGACTAACTCTCAGCCAGCACGTACAGCCGAGACCCTCAAAATTGTACGCCTGTGACCAGTCCTATGCGCGCAGACTACCCAATCAATGGTCTACAACAACATCCCGTCAAGGATGCCCCGGGTTCCGACATTTCCAAATATCTCAAGTTTCCATTTCCAAGTTCCAAATCCGGGGGAGGTACATAGGGTAGTGCTTATAGCACTCTAAACAGACATTCTATACTTACAACTGTCCAACATCTCATATCAACAACCCAAGTACCCCACACATAGCCAAAACATATATAGAAATTCTCAAAATCCATATATATATATACTCAAGATACTCAAATATGTCAAAACCCAAAATATATTGCCGATGCATCAATAAAAATATCAATTTCAACAATTGAATAAATAATATATCCAATATACAATTTAAAATATTATGCATAATATTTCCCATCATAAAATTATGCATAAGATTTGAAAACAAAGTTCACTCACAAATAGTCCCAAGCTGTCCGACCCTGATAGGGTCCCGTCTACTGGGTACGAGCGGTCGGAGCACCTATTTCGAGATACGAACCCTTAATTAATGTAAAATTACTTCAAAATAGAATCCACAAATTAAATACTAATTTCCCCAAGTTCCCAGTGCGTGTACGGTGAACGAGGTATTCTCAGGTCCATCTACACGTTAGAAAATACATCTTGAAAATTTAATCAGAAAAGAACGGTTATCATAAACCACAACTTCGAATCATTGAATCGGAACAACCGGGTCTCCGATTCACGATCCGCAAAATCCTACACGATCCTAGGAGTGCCTAGATTAACATATTTTAATTTGGAAGCGATCCAACGGCCAGAACCTATCAAACCCGGATAACGCACAATATGTGAAATCCATTCGATAGTCAAATGATATCCGAATTGAAATCCGAGCACGCCTACGCCCTCATGACAACGTGAGGATTACAACAGGATAAAACGTGGCTTTACCACTCTAGCCCACGCACCGCCACACGTGCCAGCAGAGCGTGGGTGTGTAGAGTAATTTTCGGCGACGGAAAAACTCCACATCGCGATCCATCCTTCCTACCCAAGCTACTACTCGAGACGAGAATCAATTTATTCAACTACGGGGAGGTCCAATTCGGACGGCAACCGGCCGAAATTTTACTTTGAAATCCGGCCAAAACCTAGTTTTCAAATTGGTTTCCCAAATTCAAAATCGATCCAATCCTAAGCAATAGACAACTATAACAAATAAAAAGAGTAAGAACCCTCACCTGTTTCACCGGGTTTGGGCGGCAGAGGCGGCGGTGCAACGATAACCTATTCAAACCAGTCGATGATGCCGGCGAGAATCTAGTTTTTCGACTGGGAAAACGGGTGGTTCGGGTTCGGGGATTCAAGAGGAATCGATCAGGACCGGTCTCGGCCCTTGCTGTGGCCGGAATTGAGAGAAGCGAAGAGAGAGGGAAAGGATGTTGGGGGGAGAGAGAGAGAGAGAGAGAGAGAGAGAGAGAGAGAGAGAGAGAGAGAGAGAGAAATATGATTCAATAAAAACTCATTTTGAAATATTTACGATTTTGCCATTTATGATGTTTTGATCGTAACTTTTTCGTTACAACTCCGAATTGAGCTCACTACGTGTCTACGGACTCATCTCAGTACGATCTACCCAAAAATACCAAACATTGTCCCAAACTCTTTTTGGATAAGAAAATGACTAAAATACCCCTACCCCAAGGGTAATTTCGTAAATTCATATTTAATTAACTTAAATAATTTAATTTAGAGTTGAGGTGTTACAATGCATGCCTGGTCATTATCAAGAATTCTATAGTGAGGGCCTTATTAGATGAGGTTCTATCTCTTAATCATTTAAATTGGTTAGCCGTTGAATCAAATTAGTTAATTTAATCCAATAATTAAGAAGTAAGACCTCCTCTAAGGGCCTTGGCCTCACTATATAATAACTTCATGACACTCAGCAATTGAATCCAATATATCCAAGAAATCTCAGTGGACCAGCTACTTTTTTTGTGTGAGTCTCCTCGCCTAAAAAAGAAAAGAAAAAAATCGGTGCACTTCAGCTATAGAGGGGCACAAGGCCCAAGCAACACAGTTAAGCCCATCGGCCTATACAACTTAGCTACGAGCATTTTCATTCATTTGCTATGACAAAGAGCAAGGGTAAGTAAGGATGGTTACTGTTCACATGAATGGTATATGTCCTAGCAATGTATTCTTTGCTTTTGCATCCATTGTCATGGCAACCCAAGGGCAATTACTATTCATATGAAATTTTTTATAAATATTTATACGTATGAGATTAATAAAGAAAAAATTGCTAGGTATTTATTTTTAAAAAAATAAAGGATTTTTTTGGTATTTTTTTATTTTTTTTAAAAAAAATATTATTGGCTAGCGTCAACGCTGACATCATTGCCCTCAACCAGCTTGGCATGTTCTTGCCTTCGGACCAGCCCAGTCTTAGTGGAGCTCACCATTTACCGGGCTGGATTTGATGGTGGAGTGTGTTTTTGTAGCCCAAATAGCCTTTTGCCCTGACAATCCAAACCGGTGGAACTTCTCTAAGATCCAAAGAGAAACTCAAAACTCTCTACAAACATATTCTTCTTTCTATATATATATTCAATTTGGGAATAACTTATAATTGCGCAGACATAAAAAAATAAGTGTTGTAAATATCAATAAATATTGGGGGGAGGGTCCATTTGGTCCCGTTATGTAAAAGGGGTCCATTCGGTCCCGTTATGTAATTAATTTTTAATTAAATTCCTTAATCACGTAAAAAATGAGTAAATTTGGGCGTAGCTTAAACGTTATGGATTTTAAATGATAAGGAAAGACACACCTAAGGAAAATTTCTCTCACACACAATCAACATGTCATGGGGATTCAAATCTAAGATCTCTCGTCTGCAAATTAATGCCTTTTTACCACTAGACTAGACTCCGTTGACTACAAAATTCTTTCTTTTTCTCTCTATTCTCTCTCTTTTTCTTTTTCTTTTTTCTTTTTTTTTTAAACACAAACAATTGAATTTAGGGGAAAAAAAAGTGTTCATTTGCATAAAAAATTATGTACTGATAAGCATAAAGTAAAAAAATTAAAAAAAAAATCTAGGATATATTGCGCTTAGTGCTTTCAAGATATGATTTATATTTTTTTATTTTTATAGAAGGGCAATAGAATTTTATTAGATAAATAAGAATAAAGAGTACAAAGAACATAGACTGTAAAGGAAGTCATACCAATAAAAATATAGCAACCATGGGTAAAACTTCCCTAGTGACCAAGCCAGCCGAAAAGCTGAAATGATCTGGAGAGAACTACACTCTTAAATACCTTTTCTAAAACCCCTTTCAACCACCATAACATCCCCGAATCTAGTCCAATGACATAAAAGACATGAACTAACAACTAATCGACATGACTTTCTAAAAGAGACTATGAATACTTAGCAAACTCAACTAAGTTTTGGAATTTATTGACTAACTAAACTAAAATAATTAAAAAAAACTACGTCAACAAAAGGAAAACCAACCGCCGCTAATCTTCCTTCGGAGCATGAAATAAAGAGTGCGAGCCCATATTTGAGACAGTAGATCTGCCAAAAGAAGAGTATATTGGCATAGGTCTACCAACATCCGAAGCACACTAAAGATCCAAGGAGATCCATCTGAAGCGTTATCTCTCTCTCTCTCTCTCTCTCTCTCTCTCATATAATAATGTTTTAGTTGTTGATTGCTTTGTGAGATGGTTTACTTTGTGCTGGTAAGAAAAGCATTCTTTAGCCTTTGGTGAATGAAGATTTCAAACTTTTGATTGATTGCTTATTGGGGGCTTATTGGATTCATTGGCGATCACTGATGATCATTCGAGACATCCAGTTCATTTACCAACGTTTCGATGTTGGGCAGTTTCAACACAATTTTAGAAAGGCGGACTTTGTTGTTGATGCATTAGCAAATTAGGACCATTTAATCTTTAATTGTCATATTTGGGAAGACACCCTGCACATATAGAGCCTGTTTTTAATTTTAATAGGATTCAAAATTTAAACAAAAATGTTAATTATATCACATTTACATAACCCCTATCGTATAAAAAAAATAAAAGAATAACCTTTATTATATTGGTGGGCTCCCCGAGTAATATGCCTAGCAGTATCCTTTCCGTGCTTCGCTAAAATACCAATGTGGACGGGAGAGGCCCTGCACCTAACTTTTCTATCTTCTCATGAGAAAATTCGCGAACCTTGCCGTGCCTGCCAGGGAAATGAGTCAATCTTGACACGTGGCGCAGTCCCATTGGGTTGGGTTTTAACGTCACCGTCATTAAGTCGGCAATTGGTCCTATATAAATGAAGGCGCTTTTCGATGCCAAGCCCTCCATCGTTGAAGAAAGAAAAAGCAAAGTGAAATACTTGAAGCTCATCAAAGTCTCATCAAAGTTCTCTCTTAACTCTCTCTCCCTCAAGGTTCGTATTTCCTATGTTGCTGATCTGTTTCTTTAATATTTTCTTCAGTTTGATTTTGTAATCGTATCGTTGTTAATGATCAAGATGCCAATTTGTTGTTTTTAATTTCGTCAATATTTTCTTTGGTTCGACTGTTTAATTATGTCGTTGTTAATAATCAAGATGCCTTTTTTTTTTTTAATAATCAATTTGTGTACAAAAATTGGTTAGAATCTTCTAGATCTGTATGAAATCCTAAATCTTCGCCTGATTTAATCAATTACTTTCGAGGAACAAGTTATGTTTAATTGTATGAATTCCAAGGAACAATAGAAAACTATCAGATACAAGTTGCAATTTTGATTTTGGGGTTTGCTTTGTATTATAATATGCAGCTCTCCGCGAAAAATTTTGCATCAATTTTTTTGTTTGGTTATTTGATTGTACAGGAAATTGTTAATTGGTTGCTGTTAACAATCAAGATATGGCAGAGAACTGTTTCGAATCATTCCATATATTTGTGAAATAAGTTTTGTTGATAAAATTGTGTATTGTTGTCTGATTTTAACAAATCACATTACAAGATGCAATTTTGTTTATGTCAAGAAACAAATCTGATTCATGATTGTTTTCTATATATACAGATGCAGATCTTTGTGAAAACCCTCACCGGAAAGACCATCACCCTCGAGGTTGAAAGCTCTGACACGATCGACAATGTCAAGGCCAAGATCCAAGACAAGGAGGGAATTCCCCCAGACCAGCAGAGGCTGATCTTCGCTGGCAAGCAGCTTGAGGATGGTCGCACCCTCGCTGACTACAACATCCAGAAGGAGTCCACCCTCCATCTGGTGCTCCGACTCCGCGGTGGAATGCAAATCTTTGTCAAGACTCTCACCGGAAAGACCATCACTTTGGAGGTTGAGAGCTCCGACACGATTGATAACGTCAAGGCTAAGATCCAAGACAAAGAGGGCATCCCACCAGACCAGCAGAGGCTCATCTTTGCTGGGAAGCAGCTTGAGGATGGCCGCACCCTAGCTGATTACAATATCCAAAAGGAATCAACCCTTCACTTAGTGCTTCGTCTTCGTGGGGGTATGCAAATCTTTGTCAAGACACTAACTGGGAAGACGATAACCTTGGAGGTTGAAAGCTCGGATACCATAGATAATGTCAAGGCAAAAATTCAGGATAAGGAAGGCATTCCCCCGGACCAGCAGAGGCTAATCTTCGCTGGTAAGCAGCTTGAGGATGGCCGCACCCTTGCTGATTATAACATCCAAAAGGAATCAACTTTGCACCTGGTGCTTCGGTTGCGTGGTGGTATGCAAATCTTTGTGAAAACTTTGACTGGGAAGACAATTACTTTGGAAGTGGAAAGCTCAGATACTATTGACAATGTGAAGGCTAAAATCCAGGACAAGGAGGGTATCCCTCCAGACCAGCAGAGGTTGATTTTTGCAGGCAAGCAGCTGGAGGATGGAAGGACCCTTGCCGACTACAACATTCAAAAGGAGTCGACCCTGCACTTGGTGCTCCGTCTGCGTGGTGGGATGCAGATCTTTGTGAAGACCCTCACTGGGAAGACGATAACTCTGGAGGTGGAGAGTTCTGATACCATTGATAATGTGAAAGCTAAGATTCAGGACAAGGAGGGCATTCCTCCGGACCAGCAAAGGCTCATCTTTGCTGGTAAGCAGCTGGAGGACGGGAGGACTCTTGCAGATTACAACATTCAGAAGGAGTCTACCCTTCACCTTGTCCTTCGTCTCCGTGGCGGTTTCTGAATTCTGAATGATGCGTGGTTCCATGCTTGTCTGAGCAGTGAACAGTTATTTTCTTAAAAAAATTCTGTAATTTTATATTTCGAACTCTTTAATTGGCCAATGGATGGGTCACCAGAAACTATTTAGTTAATAAATAAAAATGCACTTCTGTTTGCATTTTGTATGTTTTAGTTTATATATCTGAATTGTTCCTTCATGTTGTGCTTGGATTGTTTGGATCGAAGGTGTGGTTCTGTTAAGTTCGCACTGATTGATTTCCTGAATCTGGTGCTGCTCACAATTTGTAAGCGGCTCTGATCTTCCTTGCCTTAGTAAGTGGCTCTGTTCTTCCTTCTCTGGGCCATGCTTGGTCTTGGATGATTATTGCGTGTAATTGTTTGTCTTGGCTGTCCTCCAGTCAACCGAACAGAATACAATTACTATCTGAAGATTGAACAACAAAAGAATGTTTCTAGACACAAGAAACTCCGACAAGTCCCAGGAAATTAATACCACAACTATAAGCATGAGTAAGAAGCTAAACTAGAAATATTCAGCTCTAAACATGTGTAACTATTGAATACATAGGTGTTTTAAATACTCGTATTTTTTACTTCGGCTACCCCAAGTTTACAATTCTAGCTCTGCCCCTATGTATATTACATATATCAAAAATCATATTGTCTATTCATTACAATCATAGTTGTCATCGACGAGTTTTCATATTATAAAATCGATGCATAATAGCCTCGTCATATATACTATTAAAAATGTCTTACTCAATATATGCAGCCAAACAATCGTTCATCTATAAATTCCAAATTTGATTCCGTAATCGATTCTTCACAATATTTATAGCAAAAAATATCCGCTCTAATTGCAACCGGTAGAATTAGTGCTAATGTCAAAAGCAAGACCAGCCGGTGAGGGGCGCTTAGAATAGGAAACGTGGGGTTTCGAGGAACAAGACAAGTCGGCTTGTGTTTTGGGAATTGTTTTGCAACAGTGAAGGGCGCTTTAGAATGCTTAACATGGGCTTTTGACTTGTGGGTAGAAGATAATTGTAAATATAAATAATATTTATAATTGTCCAATGGGTGTTCCGCATCACAAGAACTTGGGTTGGGCCTTATTTAAAATATGATAATATGCAAAGTAGCATACAATTTTTATTAAGGGTTAATCGTTTTATTAGTCCCTAAATTTAGATTTGATTTGTATTTGAGTATTTCAATTTTTAAAATAGTTTCCGTGGTCCTTTAACTTTAGTTTTGTTAAGACAAATGGTCCTGTCGTTAATTTTGTTAACTTTTCTGTTAAGTGAAGGGGTAAAATGGTATTTTTGTATCAAAATTGATTAAAATATGAATAAAAATTTAAAAAAATTTAAAAAAATTATAAAATTAAAATTAAACTCTCTCTCCCTCTTTATCCCGATTTCTACTCCCCAAAAACTTGATTTTTTTTTTTGGGTTTTTTTTTTGATTTGATTTTATTATTATTTTAAAGATATGATTTTTTATTCATTTTTTTGGTTTTAATATAAAAATACCATTTTGCCCATGCATTTAACAGAAAAAGTTAACAAAACTGACGGTAGGACCATTTGTCCAAACAAAACTAAAGTTAAAGGACCACAGGAACCATTTTGGAAATTGACGTACTCAAATGCAAATCGGGTCAAAATTCAAGGACTAATAAAACTATTAACCCTTTTTTTAATCATAAATTTGAGGGAAGGCCTAGGACCACCATGGTCCTATATGCAGCCTCTGCCTCGGGGATCGGTCTCGTATCAGTTTTTGTCTTGGAAAAGTCGGTCTAAATCGAACATAACCGGTTATGTTAAGTTTATTTATTCATTTATATCCAAAAGTATTAATAAGTTTAATTAATATTCAAATCACATTAGTAACTTCAAGTAATATCTATATATTTTAGCCAAATTAATACCTAAATGCCTTAGTTCCAATTTATACCCAATTAAATAACAACTATCCCAACTTCTTTTTCTTTTCGATGAACTATAAACCGTTGTCGTTGCACTTCCGTCTTTCTCTCTTTTCCACCTTTTTCTTTCCATTTCCCTTCGTCTTTAACTCTTCACCTCTTTCTCTATTCTACCTCTTTTGCTCTTCTTTTATCTTCTTCCTATTTTTCTCTTATTCACCTCTTCATGTTTTTATCATTCCAAACTCGAAATTGGCCGAACTGAATCGGAATCGCATAGGTCTAGTTTAGTTCAGTTATTCTAAACACTTTCTATGTAAGTCGAATCAAACTAGACCATCTATAAGTTTTGGTTTAGATTTAAATTCGTGAAAAAAATTAAACCGAACCAGATCATGAGTATCCACCCTAATTTATACAGTGAATATTTACAAAACCATTCAATATTATTCAAGATGTGGTTCGAGGATTGTGATGTCACTGCTATATTCAAATCAATAAAACATAATTTTCTATTAAAAAGAAAAATTGACATCCCTGAGAGGTATGGCGTGGCCATCAATATCCTCCATTCAATACTCCCTTTCTTGATCATCCACCACATAATTTTGATCTCCATTGATTTCGGACTCGTGCAAAACGTCATTGATGAAATTGTCCAAGTCCCTTAGAAAACTGCTAGACGAGATGTCATCAACGACTCTTTGATCTTGAATATTGACCCTTTGATCACCATCATGTAGATGATGATGCGATGGGATCATGGCAGCTGCCTTTGTGCAATTTAATGTTATACTTTGAATCACCTGAACCTGATCATCTTTAGCAGTACAATTACCACCTTCATCAGCGCCATCATTTTTAGCATTAATCTTGGTGCGACGTGGTCTTGCCTTTGGAACTCTCTTGCTCAAATTAATATTCCAAAAGTTCTTGATTTCATTGTCTGTCCGACCTGGTAATCTTCCAGCGATGAGGGACCACCTAATCATCACCTAATTAATTAGTATTCAACTTGAAAATATATTTAATATGCATCTTTGGGTTCATAGATATATTAATATGCATCTTTACGTACGTACGTTAGAGTAGTTTAGAATATATCGCTTTGTTAAAGAAGAAAAAAAATATATGACATGTCAATATGTCAACATGTCATACCTGTTTCCAAGAAGCTTGTGCATTCTGATAATGAGGTCTTCTTCTTCGGGAGAAATGTTGCCTCTCTTAACATCAGGCCTAAGATAATTCAACCATCGCAGTCTGCAACTTTTCCCACTCCGGTTCAACCCTACAAGTATATATAGTTAATTACATGAATGTATATTATCTCGAACAGATGTTATGAAACTAAATTCTTTTATATAAATAAAATGAAACCAAAATGGTCTATCGAAATGTCTGAATATGTATATTACCAACCAGTTTTCTTAGCAACATGGCTCCATTTTCCTTTTCCATGTGTTTTGATGTAGTCTACAAGGACTTTATCTTCCTTAGGACACCATGCTCCTCTTTTCACCACATCTTTATCACCGGATAGTTTTCTCCCCATATATATATATATATATATATATATATATATATATATATATATATCTACTTTCCCTTTCTCTCTGTGTGAGGCGTACACTTTTCTGTGTGGAGAATATATCTATGCACATTGGGTATATATGGTGTGTGTGCCTCAGGAACAAAGGTCCCACTTTCGAATCGAAGGCCCAAGAAACTAATATTCTTTTGGAGTTGAGATTAATTCATAAGATTTAACCGCACTGTTCCTTTTGTTGGAGAAATTATGAAATGATACTGTATTGTGCTCATTTGGTATAGCTTGTACAAATGTTATATGAATGAACAATATGATTTATATTTCCCTATTTTTAAGGAATATATCAATAAAATAACACTTATATTATAACACGTAGAGAAATTATATCACGTGATCATACTACACTTCCCATTCTTAGAAAAATTAATTAAACATGCACTCAACCTGACATAAGTACCCATTAATATTTAGATTTAACTTGGTCTTGCTAGGTATTTGCATGCCGATGAGAGAAAGGAAAACCCTAGACAACGGTGCCTTAAATGAATGTGCAGAAATGTCGATGTGTGCAACCGGACGTACTTTTTTTCTTCCATGTATTGAATGCTTACCAGTTCTGTAAAAACTTCATTAAAAACATTCTTATATTTTGAATGTACGAGTTAAAAACTAAAAACTAAAATTGAACTGTAATCGAAAATAGAGTAGCTAGCTGTACATATTTGTCACTTGACAAGAAAAACTCATTCCAATAATGATAAAGTGCTTCACACAACAAAAATAAAACAAAGAAAAAGGCAAATTTGTATAATAGGAACAAAAAGCAAGATAGCTCAGTATTGTAAGCCTTGTAAAAAGCCAGAGTCTCATAACAGTTGCAGTGGCAGCATCTCTACCATGTATCGGTCTCATGAGCTGTACTGATTTCAGA